>NW_011495076.1:351078-387399 GCF_000754665.1 Bison bison bison
GAAAGCTGAGCACCGAAGAATTGATGCTTTTGAACTGTGGTGTTGGAGAAGACTCTTGAGAATCCCTTGGACTGCAAGGAGATCCAACCAGTCCTTTCTAAAGGAGATCAGTCCTGAGTGTTCATTGGACTGATGCTAAAACTGAAACTCCAGTACTTTGGCCATCTAATGCGAAGAACCGACTCATTGGAAAAGACCCTGATGCTGGGAAAGATTGAAGGCAGGAGGAGAAGGGGACAACAGAGGATAAGATAGTTGGATGGTATCACCGACTTAATTGAGATGAATTTGAGTAAATTCCGGGAGTTGGTGATGGACAGGGAGGCCTGGCATGCGTGGTCCATGGGGTTGCAAAGAGTCAGACATGACTGAGCAACTGAACTGAACTGAAGTCTGATTCTGTAAGATGTTGTATAGGTAAAGGGTATATGGGAACTTGTACTATTTTTTCAACCTTTTTTGTAAGTGTAAAATTATTAAAATAAAAATTTTCTAAATAAGGGCTAGCATTTCCACTTATAAACAAATACACTTAAAAAAAACCAAATACATTTAATTTTTGACTTTTACAAATTTGACTCTATCACATGAATTTGAGCATACTCTGGGAGATAGTGAAGGACAGGGAAGCCTGGTATGCTGCAGTCCTTGGGGTTACAAAGAGTCAGACATAGCAACTAAACAGCAAAAATAATATACTATAATTTTTAGGAAAACTAAAAGAATAGGAAAAATATAAAAAGAGAAGAGAAAATATTCTTCTGATCAGATTAAGGAAAGTTCCTTCTATTTCTAGTTTGCTAAAAGTTGTTTTTATGCTTATATGTTTTCTTTCTAAAAATCTAATTGAGGGTAACTAATTTTTAGATTTTTATTTATTTATTTATTTTTGACTGTGCTGGGTCCTCACTGCTGTGTGGGCTTTTCTCTAGTTGTAGAGAGCAGGGCCTACTCTCTACTTGTGGTGCGTGGGCTTCTCACTGAGGTGGCTCCTCTTGTCGTGGAGCTAGGGAGTGTGGGCTTCAGTACTTGTGGCATGTGGGCTCAGCAGTTGCGGCTCCAGGGCTCTGGAGCACAGGCTTAGAAGTTATGGTACTTGGGTTTAGTTTCTAAATGGCATGTGGGATCTTCCTGTCTCAGGGATTGAACCCATGTCTCCTATATTGACAGGCAGATTCTATACCACTGAGCCACCAGGGAAGCCGTAAAAGTTTTTTTAAATTATGAATAGATGTTTAGTGTTAAATGTACCTTTATATATCTTTGAAATGATCATTTAATTTTTCTTATTTTTTGGCATATTGCTTTTGGAATTTCAGTCATAATTAGGAAAATTTCCTCCAATCTCAGATTATAGAGGAAGTTATTATATTTTATATTTTCTTCTACAGTTACATAGTTTTATTATTTTAAAACTCAGTGATTATAAGAAGCTAAAGAGCTTACTTTGACTTTAACCTTAAGTTCCAGTTTTTGCTGCAGTCTTTGCCTCTTGCTTCTTATCAGCCCTGTGACTGTGGTATGCAGCACATACCTTTGTAGGGCTTACTGTGTGCCAGACACTTTTGTAAGCACATTACAAATATTAAAGCATTTATTCCTTTAGTCACCAAATGAATTAGGCACAATTTCAGAGAAGAAAACAAGAACCAGAGAACTGAAAGAACTCATTCAAGTTCTCATACCTGTCCAGAAGTCCACTCTACTAATTGTATGATAAGATCCTGGCAGCTGAGGCAGGAAAATATTTGCCTGGTATCTTTTATTCTTTTCCTATCATCTTTAGTGACAGAACCAGGGATCCTCTGGGACCACACAGATGATCCTAGTAATTTCTGGTATAGGAAAAATAAGTGTATCTACTGGACTGAGAGTCATAGAAAATACATAGTTTTAGGAGAGGTTATATTCTGGAGGAGGTAGAAAGATTATTAATTTTTGAAATTAATTTTTATAGGAGTATAGTTGCTTTACATTGCTGTGTTAGTTTCTGCTGTACATCAAAGGGAATCAGCGATATGTATACCTATGTGGGCCTGCGTGCTAACTCACTTCAGTCGTGTCCAACTCTTTGAGATCCTATGGACTGTAGCTTACCAGGCTCCTCTGTCCATGGAATTCTCCAAGCAAGAATACTGGGAGTGGGTTACCATTCCCAGGGTTTCTTTCTGACCTAGGGATTGAACCCATGTCTTTTAAGTCTACTGCAATGGCAGGCAGGTTCTTTACAACAGTGTCCCGTGGGAAGCCCATGTATACATATACTCCCTCTTTTTTTTTGGATTTTCTCTTCCATTTAGGTCATCACAGAGTTTGAGTAGTATTCCTTGTGCTATACAGTAGGTTCTCATTAGTTATCTATTTTATTCATAGCAGTGTATGTATGTCAATCCCAATCTCCTTATTCATCGCACTCCTCTTACCCCTTTGGGTCATATGCTTGTTTTGTATGGGAAAGACTATTTAAAAAGAAAATTTGAAAGGGTATTTTAAAGCCATTGTTTTTCTTTTCATATGGTAAGTTAATTGATATTTTCAAATTTAAAATGTGCAGGCTTTAAACCCCATTTCTTGAAGCTGCAGCTTAACATTTGTTTCCTACTCTTCGTTAACAAGAAACGATCTCTGTTCAAAAGCAGGGTGCTTATCTGGCTTCTCCTGTTGTGTAACCTTATCTGACTTGAACAGGGCTGGCTTTAGGATGATTAACCACTCTGAACTCCAGGACTTCAGGCTGGTAAATATTTGTCTTTTTTATAAAAATGAAATGATTAAAAAAATAGATATTCCAACCTCTCCCAAGTAGAGGAGGACAGAGAAGAATTGATGCTACATGCTCTCTGTTGGCTCAGAGTTCCTTTCAACTTTTTAGAAGGAAGGAATCATGCCTGGATTCCATCATCTTACAAGAAACAGTTCCTCAGTATGTTGAAAGCCTTAGAGAAATGTCCCCTTTCTAAGAAGGCTAAAAGCTTGATTCTGACCTATCTTTCCCCTATCACTTTTTAATTGGCATTATTTGTAGTAATTTTGTATCATTATGATGCTTTCACATAAGTTACCATGTTTGATTTTCACATCAGCCCTGAAATACGAAGGGAAGCTATTACCACCGTTCCACAGAGAAAACTAAGGCTTGGAGATTTCCAGCAGTCTTCCCAAGATTGCAGAGTTGGGTGGAGATGGCCTCCTGGCTTTGGTGCTCATTCTTCCCTACCAGGCCCTACCCCTCAAATAGCACAGAAATACTAGGTATTGTCGCATTTATATAAAAACACTTGGTATTGATATATTTTACAAGTATATTTCAAATTAGTGGAAAATTTTGGTGAAATTTAGAGTAAAATTTTTTTTAAAACGTAAGTAAGATAGATTGTTGTTCAGATGCCCAGTCGGTGTCCAACCCTTGCAACCCCACGGACTGCAGCACACGAGGCTTCCTCGTCCTTCACCATCTCCCAGAGTTTGCTCAAACTCATGTCCATAAAGTCATCTCAATCTCTCATCAAGTAAATTTCAGAAAGCTTCCAAACAAGATGTCGTCCAGATCCCAGCAATAACAATAGTTGTTCAGTTGTGGCCTGGTGTGGAGCAAGACAATGTCAGGGATTGCTTCCTTCTTTCACAAGAAGTCACTCATCTGCTTGTGCTGGCCCTTTAAGACCAGTTTTACACTTCTCTGAGTGTTTATTTATTTGTGTGTGGCAAACTCTGTTAAAAAATTGTAGCCTGGTTTTGGCAAGTACTAGAAGACAAACCAGAAATCACGTAGGAAGTAGAGTGTATTACTACTTACCGTGTACAGTCTCTTGTGCTGCAGCCTGCAACAAAATATTACAGGGGTTTCGGGTAGGAATTTCTGTTTTTATGTTGCATTACCTTTTAGGAAGAACTCATCACAGCCATGTTCTGAGATTCATGAGCTGTTAAAAATCTCTTCCATATCAGAATATAAGCTTTCATATTTCCTACAGCTGGGACAAAGGGAAATGGTATAGTCTACCATCTGGATTCAGAATATACTTAGCAAAGAAGAAGCATATGCAAGATCTAGTATGAAGCATTGGAGTAAAGCCTGAAGGATGAATGCATTAAAAGTACCAGAACATGAAAATCCTCCGTGTTCAAAGGAGCGAGTTCAGCCTGGCTTTAGGCTGTCGCGTTTCGCAGGCTCTTACTTTCCCACCAGTCTGCAGAGCTGATTCTCCGTGTTGAGAAGGCTCAAGCTCACTCTTTGGCCCTAAGTTCTAACAGCTTGAAAACCTTATGGTTGGGTATTCGTATTTAAAATCCCTAAAATAAAAGTGGGAAATTTGCGAGGGACCATCCTTTTCAGTATTTAGCTTGGAACTCATCCTGTCCTTCAGGGGCCTCCAAAGACTAACTACTTCATCCTCTGAAACACTTCATTATGAGCTGAAAAGGAGCCAGCACAAAAGACCCTGTTCTCTCGGAGATGGAACACAGGACAGTGTGTTTGTCTTGCTCCTACCATGGCCAAATCACCAAGCTATTCACCGTCTCAAACTGGTCTTATTTATTTGTGTCATGCAAGAGAAATTTATTTTCTAAATTGTTAAGAGCTTGAATGTATTTATTACACTCTTTGGAAGGTTTGGCCCCAGCCTTGTCCTGAGGCGTTGAGATTTGTTTTCCATCAATTTGAGCCTCAAACATAAAAGAGTTTCAACGGTGGCTGGGATATTACCTGACATTTTAATGATTGGGTGAAGAGAAGTTAAATTACGAGATGACCTGGACAACAAACAGACTTCAGAATCCTTTCTCAATAGAGTGTTAGTGAGCTGCCCAGTACTCTGGATGGTGGTTTAAAAAAATATAATAAAATGTCAGCCAAGCTTTTTTGAGACAGATTAGAGAATTACCCAATTCCCTCAACCTCTTCACTCTAAGTCTAAAGCAAATGTTTGTTTAAAATTTGAAAACCAAGCAGTTTGTGTTCAACTGGATGAATTGTATTCTTTAGGGACAGAACAACAACCAAAAAGGTTAGTCTGTAGTGTTCTGTCTCATAGCTGGTGTATTCATAATGAAGAACATTCCTTTGTGTGTCAGTACTCAAAATTGGGACACCAAAAATGCAACAATTAAGTAAAATGGTTTTATTTAGTTATCATCTATCTGAAACTAATGATAAATAGGAATCAGTAAAGTTTACTGCCTATAGCTGTATGCCTGGCATATTGTTATGTGGATTGTCTCATTTAATCTTTTCAAAAATCCCAAGGTTTTATAGGCTGTTATTCCCCCACTTTTTAGATGACAAACAGAGGCTTCCATTGATTAGGTTCCTTGTCTAAGATCATACAACTGTGGAGCAGGAATTGAAGCCCCATGATTCTAGGCTGCAGCACTGAGCTCTTATTAGCGCAGCCGATGGTTTTCTTTATGAAGCTCAGTTCATCCAGATAATGTGGTCAGTTAATGACAGGTCTACTGGATGATCACTTGAGAACAGAAAGCCAATTACATGGCATTGCCTAGCAGAGACAGTGGAAAAAATTGTCAATTTTTAAAATTGAAAAATTGTTGATGTACAATATTACATGAGTTACAGATATACAATATAGTGAATCAAGTTTTTAAGGGTTATACTCCATTTACCTTCCCTGGTGGCTCAGTCAGTAAAGAATACGCCTGCAATGCAGAAGATCACTTTGATCTCTGGGTTGGGAAGATCCCCTGGGGAAGGAAATGGAAACCCACTCCAGTATTCTTGCCTGGAGAATCCCATGGACAGAGGAGCCTGGAGGGCTACAGTCCATGGGGTCACAAAGAGTCAGACATGACTAGGCAACTGAACAACAACCATTTACAGTTATTTTAAAATATTGGCTGTATTCACTGTGCTGTACAGTATATCCTTGTAGCTTATTTTGTGCATAAGAGTTTGTACCTCTTAATCCCTTACCCCTAGATGGCCCTTCCTTCTCCCCTCTCCTCACTGGTAACCACTAGTTTGTTCTCTGTATCTGTGAGTCTGCTTCTTATTTATTATATTTACTAGTTTGTTGTATTTTTCAGATCCCACATATAAGGATATCATATGGTATTTGCGAAATTGAAAATTTTTTAATGTGTGTATTTAGCACCCACATAACACAATTGTAAGGCACTTCAGAAGTAAGCTCATAGAAGTAGGTGGAACTGCAGTTGGATAGTAATCTAGACATAAGACTGCTTTTTTTTTTGAGTTTAAAGTGATTGCTATTCATTCTGTTTCCGGATGAGACTTTGTTTTTCTTTTATAAGTGATGGATACCCATATGCTGCTCATAAGAGACCAGAGAAAACATAGACAAATCCCATAAGAACTGAAACAGAGAGTGTCCTGGAACATTGTTAAAGGATAATTTCATTGAGGGGAAATTTTTTACATAAAATTGGCAGATGAGGGTTATTAATTTATCTCTTCTAGAAATAGCTGAAATGGGGGTACAACAGAAATCATTCCAATTCAAACATATAGGGAAATGGATTCAACCAGGATGCTAAGATAATTTTGGACTTTTTCAGTTTTATAGGCTGAGGTTTTCCATGAATGTAACTGAGACCCATGATTCAGTAACTTGGAAGGTTAGAGGTTTCACACATACACACACACACACACACACACCCTGCACATTATTACCCATATCTTTCAGGATAGAATCTTTGGGAAAAGTAAAGGTTTTTATTGTTTTTGTTTTGTTCTTTTAGTATTGACAAATAGCCATTCCAACTGGTTTTATAGCAACAACTAGTCATGGACCATGGCCTTCAAAGAAAATGTTTATCTACCATTTATTGAAAGCTGTGTCTATGAGAAGGACCATTTCTTTAATTCTAAAATGACCATTTTGGGTCAAGATATTTTATACTTGTATTTGAGGGGAAAGACTGTAAAGCACAATAGTTTCAAAAATAACTAATTTTACTGGTAGAATTAAATGATTGTAAGAGAATTTCTTCTCATTGTCAGAATGGAAGTTCACTGTATGTCTCAAATATTTATTTTTATAAACATTATGGCCTGGGCACATTAAGGCCATTTTCTTGTACATAAAAAGCCACTTTACCTCAGCTTTGCCTTGTTCCTGTAAAAACAGAAGATTGTTTTATGGTCTGTCTAACTGTATCTTTGCCTGACAAATAGACATCAAATAAAGAACCAATTGTTGTACCTTACTCAGAGACTTTTGCTAGATCTCCTTACCTGAACAGACCTCAGTAGTAACAAGAGGACCCAGCTGATAAATGACTGGTTTTGTTTTCATGAAAGTTAGGAGAAGTATCACCTGCCAGGAGGGTTTATCTTGGACTCTGGGGGCAAAAACCTTTACTGGCTCCAGAATGATGACAGTCACTAATGTTTAAGTGATATTCTAACCTTTCCAAAATCATTTATATGATCCCATTTTATCCTTACAGTGTTTTTAGAAATAAAAGCACATAATATACGTAGCATATACTGTTTCAGTTTGGTTTTTGCTCACATGAATTTAAAGACACACACAATATCCAGTAATATTTACTATCAATTTTTTGAGTGAGTGAGTGAGTGAAAGTTGCTCAGTCATGTCTGACTCTTTGCAACCCCCATGGACTATACAGTCCATCAATTTTTTACTACTTTGATATACTCTTATTTTTTTCATTTCATATTTCTCTCTTTTTTGTTATTCTCCAGACATTTTTTCTTCCCACCCTTTGCAGAACATTCTGATTATTTGTTTAGACCCTCCATTAAGGAAATATCCATTTTGGCTGTTTAAGTGACATATATGGATGCAAAAACATCTGGCACAGTGTCTGACAAGTAACAGATGCTCAGTGTTGACTTTTTGTTCCTCCGCCTCCTCTCCCTCTTTTTGTTTTTGATTTGGTCTTCGGGTTGGTAGTGTGGCATCAGCCCACACTTGATAGTTGAATACATAGACATATAGATAGATAATCTCTATCCATCCATTTTTCCATTTATGTATCTTTGGTCCTTGGTTCCCTCTCTATATAGGTTTCTTTCCTTTAATCCTTGATATTCAGTTTCTCTAATTTTCTTATGCATGTGGTTGTTCAGTCACTAAGTTGTGTCTGACTCTGCAGTCCCAGGGACTCCAGCATGCCAGGCTTCCCTATCTTTCAGCCTCTCCCAGAGTTTGCTCATATTCATGTCCATTGAGTCAGTGATGCTATGTAACTGTATTTTGTACTTACTTATTGAATACACATGTACAGAAAGCAAGTGTTCTAGTGATCGTGTTTAATCGTGGGAGATACAAACCAGAGTAAGATAAAATCATGAGTCTGGCGTAGGAGATACACAAATAAATATGTCAAACCATGTGTGATATGCTCTCATAGAGAATATAGAGGGGACCTGTAATAGGGTTGAGAGCTAGAGCCTGACTCTGGGATTTGGGGGATCAGAAGTGAATGATAAATATTATTACTCTCTGTTGAGATTTCTTTTTGATAGTATGTTTTGAGGAATTAACATTAATTGAATTCTTTTGCATTCCTGGTGTAAGTTTTTCTTTATTATTGCTTTTTAAATATATAGTACTGATTTGCGAATGTCTTCATTTGAATTTTCGCATATATTTACATGCATGAGTTTTCCTTTGAGGTTTTTGCTGTGTGAATTTGCACTCAGGACTTTGTGAGGTTTTCTGAGCACAGTCTTGCTAACTTTGGAAAAGTGATCTTTGTGTTAATGTTAAATGTTCTACCACTGTCCAGGATCCTTCTACTTTAAACATTTCCTCTGTGAACTCATTTGAAATTTCTGAACTTTTAGAAGACTGCTATGTCTTTCCTGAATGTTGTTGGAAAAGGCATTATCTTCCACTTTACTATGTTACTTCTTTCTAGTTGTAAATCCATCTACTTTATTGAGTCACTTCCTCTCCTTAGTAATGATATTCTATAGAAACATTAATCAATTTTGAATTGTTTTTAAACAGTCTAAGGATCTTTTTAGACATCTGTCTTTACTGGTGGTTCTTTTAATTACTTCTAGGCTGATTTCTTTTTTACTGAGATGAAACCTCAGTCATTTCCCCAAACCCTTTCATTTTTCTTTTAAGCATGAGATTAGGAAGGATCAGATGTTGAGAGTATGAGGTACACACAATGATCCTGTTTTTTTTTTTTTTTACTAAATAGGATGATCTAAAACTCTTATTCTTTAAGCAGTAATTCACAATTCCATTGCTATGTGTCTTTTATTTCTATAGGTGAGAAATAAGCTTCTGGAATGGCTTAAGACTAGATTCTGGAGTCAGCACAAAGAAGATTCTTTCATTCACTGTGTGCGTGACTTGGAGCAAATCACTTGAACTTTTTAGAGTCTAGTTTATCACCTGTGAAATGAGACACTGCTAACTACCATTTGAGGCAGCTATGTAATAAGCAAACATGTAAAGTACTATGGTTAGCACATAAAAAGTACTTTTAAATGGTACTAATGTAATTATTCAACTATCATAAGTCAGTTCCTTATCCTGTCCCTTCATGTACTATGATCCTCCTTTCCTATTCTTTCATAAAAATTGCGTCCAGTTCTCACCCCTCAGAATCCATAGACTGGATCTTCCATCATCTGCATTGCTTGTACTGCACATTTCCACCTTGTACATCTGTATTTCTTAAAAAGCCCCCTCAAGTTTTGCTTTCTGTCTTGTTCTTTACCACCGTGTGTTTTGGTGGAAAATGCTTACAGCATGGAAGACCCAGGTTCTACTCCTAACAGGATATTTGGCTGATTATTTGACCTTAGGTAGTCAATCTTCTTATCATTTATTTTTGTTACTATCAATTATCAAGCATGGCTTTGTCTCTGATGCTTTATATAATATCTCATTTACTCCTCACAATCATTTGTTTGGAAGGTGTTATTTCCATTTTGCCAACGAGGAAATAGAGATTTAAAATTATTAAGTAATAATTTTAAGTAATTATTAGTAATTACTTAAGTATTTACTTTAGTAATTGCTAAAGTATTAAGTAATAATTTTAATATTAAGCCCAGAAGCTGAATGGGCAGTTTTCCTGGACTCTGAGGATGCGGATTTTTACCTACTTACAACTCAGAGTTGTTAGGGCCAACCAAGGTCAAGTGAGATTGTTTCATAGACTGGAACACGTTGCAGACAGAACAGTTCTATCAGGCTAGTATTTTCTCTTCTCCCCTCGCCACCCCCTTCTATTCCTAAGTCTTCTGACACGTGGATTATACCATGGGTTGGTTATCCTCATTCCCTCTGCGTCTTCGTTTTTGCACCTTTGCTTTCCTCTGTTCTCTCCCTTTCCTTTTGTCCCCCATGGCATTTCCAGAGAACTTCCTCTCTTACTCCGTGTCTCCCTTCCTCAGCCAGAGACAGCTTGCCTTACCAGCTCTTTCAGCTTGCCTGTTTTGTGTTTGACATCCATTTTAAAATGATTTTCATAGCTCAGTTATAGACAGCTTCACATCGTCCCTCTGTGCCCTTTTTTTTTTTTTTTTTAAAGATTTGGTTTGGAAAAGGGTAAGGCAGTGCAGGATGTGTAGAGGTAAGAAAGAAGAGAAACTGTTGGGAGGGGCTGCTGTATTCCATCTTCAAAGAAAGCAGAGCTGGGGTTAGTCCAAGTTGTTTTACTATTGCAAGAGAGTCGTTCTACCATAGTTTGGACATAACCTGGCTTTTTATTGCCAAGAAAGTATAAGATGGAAATGGAGGTAAATGTGAATAATTCAAAATAATGTTTAACTTTGAGGATATTTCACTTTCTCTGGAATTAGAGATTTATGCTAGTCAAGAGTTAGGGAGGAATTTGAAATGTTTATGTTACCAGAGTGTAGAAAACATTGTCCAGTTGTTTATCTAATCCTTCATTGGGCTTGCTTTTAAAAACACGTTTTGATTTGAAGTAGCCTGGGAAAAATAAACTGTTCCAGGCCATAACTTGATGCCCCAGTGGAAATAAGATAGATCCTTTTTCATTCATTTTTGAGAAATTTTCCAAGCAGACAGATGTCTTTGTACCTTCCTTTGCAGTTCCTTCATCCACAAATGACTATTATCAAGAACTAGAATTACAAGTGCTCTGTTACTTGTTTTTAACTTTAACTTCTACAGAAATTACTATTGGGATCTTATTTCTTTTCTGGGCTGAACATTTTATTGTTGCACCTACTCAGTCTCACAGATTCTCCATGTGTTATCATCCAGGAAGATTCATTTCTTAAAGATGTGTATTACCTAACACAAGGAACTTTTTGAGAACCTTTTTTGATCCACAGAGCAACCAGGTGTGCTGGGGAATAGGCATAAGAGATACTATACTTTGCTCTGCTGTAATTATTTTCCAGTCTCCCAGTGGAAAAGGTAGAGAGTAATATGTTAAAAAAAAATTGAATGAATTTTGGTTTCCATTGCTTCTTCCTAATCCCTTAGCCCACATTCATTCACTCAAGGCAACCAGTAATTATTGTGTGCTTCCTGTGTGCCAGGAACTATTCTAGGGCTGGGGATACAGCAGCAAACAAAATAAAGATCCCCACAATTTTGGAGCTCTTATTCTAGCAGGGGAGATGATAAACAATAAATATGATAAAGATGTGAACTATGGAGTATGTTAGAAAATAACAAGCGTTAGTGTTTAAAGGTGATAAGTACTATGGAAAAAGAAATGTCAGAAAGGTGGCGGTTACAAGGTTATAATTTTAAATTGGGTTGTCAGGGTAGGCTTTGTTAAAAAGGCAACTTTTGAACAGAGATTTAAAGAGGTGAGGGATTTATCCATGCACAGATCAGAGAGAAAGAGCTGTTCCAGGTAAGGGGAGCAAGCCTAGCATGTTCCCAGGACAACAAGAAAGCCAGTAGTGAGACTAGGTGGTAAGAGATGCAGTTAGAGGGGTCAGATCATGCACAACCTTTAAAAAACTTTTGTTTTTTAAAGTGAGGAGGACCATTTTGAAGAAAGTGAAGTGAAATTCACTCAGTTGTGTCTGACTCTTTGCGACCACGGGGCTGTAGGCTGCCAGATTTCTCTGTCCGTGGAATTCTCCAGGCCAGAATACTGGAGTGGGTGGCCATTCCCTTCTCCAGGGGATCTTCCCAACCCAGGGATTGAATCCAGGTCTCTCACATTGCAGGCGGATTCTTTATTGTTTGAGCTACCAGAGAAGCCCAAGAATACTGGAGTGAGTAGCCTGTCCCTTCTCCAGTGGATCTTCCTGATCCAGAAATCAAACAGGGGTCTCCTGCATTGCAGCTGGATTCTTTACCATTGAGCTACCAGGGAATAATATAATCTTCTGTTTTAAAAGAATGCCTGCCTGCTGTATTGTGAATAGATGGTGGGGCAGGGGTGGTCAAAGGTAGAAATGGGCAATCAGCTTGAAGTTTACACAGGTCAGTAATTCAGCAATGGTTCAAGTAAGAGGTGATGGTGGATTGCTCCACAGTGACCGTAGTGGTGAAGGTGGTGAGAAGTAATTTGATTCTTGATATATTTTAAATGTAAAGACAACAGAATTTCTAACAGAGTGGCCATGATGTGTGAAAGGAAGAAGAGAATCCAGAATGACCCTAAGAGTTTTTGCTTGAACTTTGGGCTTCCCAGGTGTTGCAGTGGTAAAAAATCTGCCTGCCAGTGCAGGAGACATGGGAGACCTGGGTTTGATCCCTGGGTCAAGAAGATCCCCTGGAGTAGGAAATGACAACCCACTCCAGTACTCTTGCCTGGGAAATCCCATGGATAGAGGAGGCTGATGGACTGCAGTCCATAGGGTTGCAAAGAGTCAGACATGACTAAGCATGCATGCAGCACCAACTGGAAGGATAAAGTTGAAATGAGAAAGGCTATGGGGTGGAACAGGTTTGTGGGGGAAGATCAGGAATACTGTTTGGTACATGTTGAGTTTGATATGCTATAAGATGTTCAAGTGGAGATATTGACTAAGTAATTGGATATACAAGTCTGAAGTTCAGGAGAGAAATCTGGGCTGGAGTTATAAAATTAGGAGTTGTCAGCCTGCAAATGTTCTTTAAAGCCACGAGACTGGGTAAGGTCACCAAGGGAGTGATTTTAGAAAAGAGAGGAGAGTCAAAGACTGAGTGCTAGAAGTGTTGGGACTTTTAGGAGTTTGGGAGAAGAGGAGGACCCAGCAAAGGATGCTGAGAAGGAGCATAGAGTGAGGACAGAGAAAAATCAGTAGAATGTGGCATCCTGGAAGCCAGATGAAGAAAGAGTTTTAAAAGATGGTAGAACCATAGGCTGTGTCAAATGCTAATAAGTCAACTAAGCTAAGGGCTGAAAATTGTAGATTTAGCAGCGTGAAGGTCATTCAGTTCAGTTCAGTTCAGTTGCTCAGTCGTGTCTGACTGTTTGTGACCCCATGAATCGCAGCACGCCAGGCCTCCCTGTCCATCACCAACTCCCGGAGTTTATTCAGACTCACATCCATCGAGTCAGTGATGCCATCCAGCCATCTCATCCTCTGTCGTCCCCCTTCTCCTCCTGCCCCCAATCCCTCCCAGCATCAGAGTCTTTTCCAATGAGTCAACTCTTCGCATGAGGTGGCCAAAGTACTGGAGTTTCAGCTTTAGCATCATTCCTTCCTCCTTCAGCTTTAGATCATTCCCAGGACTGATCTCCTTCAGAATGGACTGGTTGGATCTCCTTGCAATCCAAGGGACTGTCAAGAGTCTTCTCCAACACCACAGTTCAAAAGCATCAATTGTTCAGCGCTCAGTCTTCTTCACAGTCCAACTCTCACATCCATACATGACCACATTAGTGATCTTGAAAAAAGCACCTTTTGTGGAGTGATAGAGGCCAGGTCTAGACTGAGATGGATGTAGAAGAGAAAGGAAAAGAATTTAAAACATCAAATACAGGCAATTCTTTGGAGAAGTTTTGCCGTCAAGAGGAGCAAAGAAATGGAAGAAGATGCAGGAAGTGGGGGTCACAATGCAGTACATTATTCCTGATATGATGTTTATTGTCATCTTTTATAATTTATCTAGACCCCAGTCTTTGTACTTTCTTTAACAAGCTGTTAATTCCTAATGGATACTGATTTTTGCCAGCTAAAACAACAGTTAAGGTTTTCCTTGACTAGTTAACAGGACAGTTTGCATTCCTGGAGTTCAAGCATATGTAACTGCTTCTCTCTGCTTCTGAAAATTTACCACCTTCCTTCCCTTCAGCTTACATGAGAACCTCAGGCTTTTAGGTGAGGGAATTTTGACAATATAAGGCAAAGATGATCAGAATAATAGTAATATTTACTATTACAACACTTATGTATCACTTACTATGAACCAGGTGCTATTTGACATGCTTCACATTAAATTAACGGGCTTCCCTTGTGGCTCAGCTGATAAAGAATCTGCCTGCAATGTGGGATACATGGGTTTGATCCCTGGGTTGGGAAGATCCCCTGGAGAAGGGAACAGCTATCCACTCCATAACTCATTTAATCTTTCCAATTACCCTATGAGCTAGGTACAGTTATCATCTGCATTTTGCAAATAAGGAAATTGAGGCATAGAAAGATTAGGTAAACAGTTAAAAGAAAATAAATAATGGTGAAGCTGGGATTAAAATTCTGACAGTCTAGCCCCAAAGTCCATGCTCTTAAGGCAATTGGAGAATTTTAAGAGAAAGATATTAGCTAGAGAGATTCCATTTTACACAATATGACAGTTTTTTAGAGTTGCTGGACTAAGTTTTTCTGAGAAACAAGATAGAATATAGGAGTTGATTGGGCATTTCCCAGATTTACTAGACATTAGTGAACTGTTAGCAGTGCATAATCTTCGAATGATGTGGAGAGCATTCTTCAAAAATAACTTTTTTAAAGACCATATTTCCCATATATTTCTTCAAGCTTCATGAATAACTTTCCAAATCACAAGTATATATTAAACATACACTCTTTACAAAAGAAAAAAAATTCAGCTATTTTCCTCTGTGTTTATTTTCCTGTGGGAAGCTTATTTATCACACAGACTATAGAACCATCTTGAAATTAAAGTAGAAAGGATCATATATGTGAGCATAATACTATACTAGTTTTTAATGGATTCTTAAAAATTCTTTAGCTCTAGAGATGAAGTATGAAGTAAATGACTCTTTATTAAGTATTATTTCTTAGAACCTGGTGAGCACTGCCACTGAATCCTCATTAATAATCCCTTCCTTTTCCAGAAGGACTTGCCAACACCCGTAAAGTATTCACGGGAGAATTAGAATCATATAAAAGTAATTGGTGTTTGCTTCCTTCAAGGCATACATTTAAATACATTGCTTTATTCCTCTGTTCCTTGGCTGTCTCCTATGTTTAGTAACACTAGGTCAGCAGACTTCCTCTTTTAAGGTTCATCTGCTGGCCATTTCAATTTCCCATGAGAAAGCAAACCTACCACTGTTTTACCCTTTTATCTTAATGTTTCATCCATTTATGTCATGTTATCTTGTGGGTTTGCGTTTCTCAGTAGTAATGGCCCTGCTGGTAAATAGAAAACAATGAATGTGATTGTCCACCCCTGATCATCATCACCATTTGAGCCCTTTTAAAATTCCTATTGTAATCTCAGAAGAGTGGTTATCTAGGATAGTAGATTATTGGTGATTTCATCCTAAAAAGAATGTGTGCACTGTTTTTCAAGTGAGTTATTTTAGTGCCTCTTTGACAATTTCAGCTTTGACCATTGGATCCAGCTACTAATAGAAACATTCCACTGCTGGTCTCCGTTCCCCATTTCTGTTTTCACCTGAGCATGTTTGCGAGCATCAGATATAAATTCATACCATGCTCATGGCTTGTAGTTTCATGTGTAATTGGCTGTAACGTAATGACTAACGTATGTTGGAGGTTAGTACTGAAAATAATAGCCCAGCATTTACTGGGGGCTTATTCTGTGCCAGGCTCTGTGATAACTGTATTACACGCATCGACCAAATTAATCTTCATCTCTCATAAAGTGAATGCTGTTATTTTCTGAATTTTAGAAAAAAAGGAAACTGAAGTCCAGACTCATGTGACTTTTCTTAAGATTTGATGATACTTGCCATGTCCCGTCTCGGATATCCCTTCCCATGATCAAAGGGAAGGTTTATCATCTTGTGTACATTTCCCTTCTCTACAAAATATGACCTTGTTTAATGGGCTATTGTAGACATTTATCATTAGATAAAAGAGTTGTTTTGGAATGAACCCTGAGTACTTGTTTGTGCCTGCGTGCTAAGTCGCTTTAGTGGTGTCCAACTCTTTGTGACCCTATGGACTGTAGCCTGCTAGGCTCCTCTGTCCATGGGATTCTCCAGGCATGAATACTTGTTCAGGGTCCTCATTTGTGAGAGAGTATGATGAAACAGGCACTCTCCAGAGCCACTGTATTCGTCACCCTTTTCCCTAAACCTGTTTATAACTTAAGTGACCCAGCTGAACTCTTGGTTTCAAAATCTCCATCCATCTAGTCTCTGTCATTTTTAAAAACAACACAATTTAGTCAAGATTATGGCTTTTAATTGGGTTGTGGAAAGAAATTCAAGTTGAAGAAACGTTGCCAGGATCACTGGGGAATTAATAGCCACTTGATGCAAGAGGAAAGCTGTGAAGAACACTGGCTCTCTTATTATGTAGTGTCCAGGCAAAGTAGAGTTATACTCTTACTGTTTCATTTTTTTTAAAAGAAATTATTATTGCAGAACTATTGGCTTCCTTTCTTTCTCAACTGTAGCTATAATGTTTTATTTGTGCCTGTGTACTTCTGAGAAAGAGTTGGTCTCTGAAGAGGGAGTTAGGAGAGGAAAGTATTTGAAATGGAAATGTCTTAAAATTATGTCTCTTTCCAGTTGTACATTGGATTGCTTTAGGATTTAGAAACAAAATGGAAATTAAAAACCACAATCACCTTCTTTTAGAACAAAAAAGTGCTATACTTATCAGTACAGAAAAGATCTAGCTGAAAGACAATGGCTCTTGCATTTCCTTGCAGAGTGCTCTAGACATTGATCAACTGGCAAGGGAAAGCAATTATTAACTTTCTCTTCTTCCCCACCTTCTCACAATGGCTGGGTAATACTTTTGTGTTCCTGTTTGGAGGATTTAATGGCCTTGTTAACATGTGGGAAAACATTGTGATTGGAGACTTTAACAAAATAGTGAGTAGTCCTTTTTTTTTTAAGTTCCATGTTTATGTTCTTACTGGGTGTGTGTCTTTCCAAGTACTCCAGGTTAAGAACTAAATGTGTTAGAAAAACAGATGTAATGCAAATAAATCGGAGAGTTCTCATTTCCTTCAGTGAACAAAGCTCTGAGTTCCTGAGCAGTAATTTTAGGGGACCTTCTCTCTATATCAGAAGAAACTGTGCTTATTCCACTTCTTTCTCCTGAATTCTATTGTATCATATCTGACTAATGATCTATAGGGCCAGACAATTCACCTACATATTATAGAGGGTCATAATGCATTAACACACTATAGAGCTTACTTTTACCAACCATTAATTGGGGAATTCACTTTATGAAGCCCTGTTTACAGAGTGACATCTGGAGAAATTCTTAACCTGGATCCATTCCAATCTGTAGGATTTATGGACTGTGCTTGATTTTTTTGTAAATAGGACTTTTCTCTGCTTGGTACATTCTATTTACATAATTATCAGTGGATGAAAATTGCTATGTTCCTGTCTTTCTTAATCCTTTGTACTGAGTGGACCTACATTCTAAGTGGTGGTCCAGCTAAAAACATACCTGGACACCTATTATTATTCAAGTTGTGGAAACATCTTAATGCCAGGAGGACCCTACTCTGTTAAATCTAGATTCTCTGACTGAAGCCCTTATACCCCAAGGGACTTAATATTCAGCCATTATGGCAATTTTAGAACTTGCTGAGACACGTGCTAGACCCCTTAAAATAAACCTGGTCTTGTGAGATGTGAAATGGAACTATTTTAAAACATAGGTGTGTGCATACTCTTGAACACATTTGAAGTTCTTACTGGGTGTGGGGAGATCAAAGTTTATTATTAGGCGGTGGAACTGAACTCTCAAGCATTCTATAGAGATCATGTTGGACACATATTACAATGCCCTTCCCCTGCCTCTCTGTCGTTACCATTATTATCTGTGTTAAGTAGTAGATAAACTACCATCTATGCAGTCAGCATGTCATCTGGAAACATATAGAGAAAGAAAAGTTACAAAATAGATTTGTGATACAAAAAGAAACACAGAAAAACAAATATCATATATTGGAACTGGAAACCTAAGACTTTATTGAAAGATATTTTTTTTCTTCTGTTTTTCTGAGTTTTGAACTTGTAAAATTGCACCAGATTAAGGGTGGGGTGTCTCCGCGTTACAACCAAAAAAAGGATCTCATGGAAATGAAGATGAGAAAGATATCAACTAGTACTCTCCAGTTCCTCCTTCAGGGAAGCAGCAGCATCGTATTATATCAGTCTGACTTGTCACGCTATATTCATTCAGCTGTATTAGATTCTTGGGGGCTTTATTTCCAAGATGGACTTGGACAAGGTCTCTGGCTGTTGTGTTTTTAACAATCTCCTATAAGTGTGTTTTTCTGTAGTATTTGCTTAGTAAGTATCTCTGTAAACCCAATTTCACAGAAATCTTGGCTGTCTAAAATGGCCCTTAACTACCTTCCATTGCAGGGGGCACAGGTTTGATCCCTGGTTGGGGAACTATGGTCCCGCATGCTGTGGGGTGTAGCCAAAAATTTAAAAAAAAAAATTGAGAGAAAGAGAAAAGACTGAAAATCCTAAAGAAAAGAAAAGATATAAACAGACAAGAGTTTAAAAATAAAGTGGCCCTTAAGCACAGAATAGGCGCATGTGCACACACGCCCCCTACACACACCCATACCATCAGTCAAAAAAATTCCAACAAGCATAGCTTTACCAATTATAGTGTGCTTTTAAGGAAATGTTAAGTCCAAGTACGAGATAGATTGGGCCCTTTGATTTGAAGTCCAGTGTGGAGGAAGGGAGGTCAGTGGAGAATTAATCAGGCGAAGTGCAGCCCCACTTCTACTCCAGAGCTTTTGGCTTTTTATGTGCATGCCAGCCCTTGTATAAGTCTTTATCTGTATTTTATATACAATTCTTCCTAGCCATATACCTCCTACTCTGCATCACATTTTTCTGCTATTCTGTTTTTTATTCTTTAATATTTTATTATCTATACCTTCAGTAAGTCACCCCAAATATCTTCTGTAGAAGTGTACACACAGAAATATGGACTATGTTGCTAATTCACCCTCCCCTCCCCACTTTTCCTGTTCATCCTCTATCTCCTTCCCTCTTTTACCCACTCCTCTTCCTTCCATTGTTCCATTTTGTCAAAAAATTTCTAAATACTCAGTTAAAATTGGTTCACAAACATGCTATAGGATTTTTGACTTCCTATAGCTTATATATATATATGCATTTATATTTAATATATAATTTTATCTATTTATGCATTTTTGTTATTTTTGATTGTGCTGCATCTTTGTTGCTGCACAGGCTTTTCTCTAGTTGTGGAGAGTGAGGACTATTCTACAGTTATGCTGTGTGGGCTTCTCGTTGCAGTGGCTTCTCTTGTTGTAGAGCATGGACTCTAGGTGGGCTTCGGTAGTTGCGGCACCTGGGCTCAGCAGCTGTGGCTCCCAGGCTCTAGCGCACAGGATCAGTAGTTGTGGTGCAGGGGCTTGGCCACTCTACAGCATGTGGTGTCTTCCTGAATCAGGGACTGGATCCCTGTCTCCTGCATTGGCAGGCAGATTCCTTATTACTGAGCCACACGAGAACCCCTCGAAAAAAGTGTATTTTAAGAAAATATAAAAATGAACAAAGTAAAAGAGAATTATCAGGAAAACTCTTATGCTTGTCTATATGCCCTACATGTGGATGTGTGTGCACATTTACACAGAGAGACAGAGATTGAGGAAGGATGAAGAGTAAAACTTTTTCAAATGGACACATTTTCAGAGAGTTTTTTAATACTCATAGTTTCTGATTTGAGAGAATAGCATTGAAACATGTATATTACCACATGTGAAATAGATGACCAGTGCAAGTTCGATGCATGAAGCAGAGCACTCAAAGCCAGTGCTCTGGGACAACCCAGAGGTGGCGGGGGGCTCAGGATGGGGGACACATGTGTACCTGTGGCTGATTCATGTCGATGTGTGGCAAAAACCACCACAATATTGTTAAGTAATTATCCCCAATTAAATTAATTTTAAAAATTTTTTATTAAAAAATTAATTAAAATAGTTTCTTAGGGAAGCTTTTCATGTTTAAGATAGTGAAATATTCTTTTCAAAGTATCTATTCCCCACACTTCACAGGAATTAAAAACCTTTGAAATGGAATCTGAATGTTAACCTCAAAAACACTTTATCCATCAAGTAAATCTTGATTAAAAGAAAAATATCATTGGTATATATTTTTGAGGTTTTTGCTGTTTTAAGTTTTAGTGGCATTTCAGGCATATGAACAGAAGATTCTTTGGCTGGCAAATCAGAGCAGGGTGTCTGTGGTCATTTGTGATTCTCAAAGTGTCTGCTTGTTTGATTCCTTTTAAACATGGGAAGATAAAAGAAGAAAAATGTTTTTCCTCCCTGAAGGAATGGAATATTTGCACCCATATACTCAGTTGATTGCAGAGATCTCTGTCGCAAGAATATAAATCTACAAAGTCCTAAAATACAACCAAAGAACAGCTTGCCAACTTTCTGGGGTTTCTGTATCATTAAAAGGAAGTACTGGTCAGGACAGCCAACTTACAGGCAAATCCACTGAGATCTTTCTGGGGGGGAAAAAAAGTGGTTTTGAGAAAGCAGTAATGGTTTAGCAAGCAGGAGAACCAGGCACAAGCCCTAGAATATAAGGGGCATCCACTACCCTCTCTGAGCCTCTGTTTTTAAATGAAGGTGGTTGCATTAAAAGTTGAAGTTCTTTCATTCCTCAGAAATGGTGTGGAAAGTGCATCTATGCCAAAAAAATTCATAGATGACAGAAATGGTAAAAGGTACGTTGTGCTGAGCACTGTGTTCAGTGTATACAGTGTCACGTAATCCACACAAAAGGCCTCATTAAGACCCTCTCCTTGCAGATGGGACAACTGGTAACCTGCCTGGGTCTGACAGCCAGCCCCAGCCTGACCCACTCCTGGGAACTTTACAGTCTAAGTCAAGACTCGCTGTTGGCCGCCCATCCCCTTCACTGTCCCCACCATTCAACTGGCCACCTGGTGTTTTAATAGAGGAAAAGATGAACAACTGGAAACAATCCCCAAATATGGAGAACTCTAAGAATTTAGGAAAAGAAACTGTCTTTTCTTCTCCCCAATCTAATCATGAGAAAAACATTAAAAAGTTTCCAATAGAAGGGCATTCTGCAATATACCTGACCTGATACTTGTCAAAACTTCAAGGCCATCAAAAGTAAGGAAAGTCTGAGAAGCTGTCACCATGAAGAAGAGTCAAAGGAGAGAGGAAAACTAATGCCATGGGGTTTCCTAGATGAGATCCCGAGACAGAAAAGATGTTAAATAAAAATGAAGGAAATCTGAATAGACTATATATTTTAACTAAATGTACCCATATTGGTTCATTGATCATAACAAATGTACCATACTGATGCAGGATGTTAACAACAGGAGAAACTGTGTAGAGAATATACAGGAATTCTTTGTATTATTTGCCATTTTTTTTAATACATCTAAAACTGTTCTAAAACAAAAGAGTCCGAAATGCAGTACTTGGATGCAATCTCAAAAACGACAGAATGATCTCTGTTCATTTCCAAGGCAAACCATTCAATATCATGGTAATCCAAGCCTATGCCCCAACCAGTAATGCTGAAGAAGCTGAAGTTGAACGGTTCTATGAAGACCTACAAGATCTTTTAGAACTAACACCCAAAAAAGATGTCCTTTTCATTATAGGGGAGTGGAATGCCAAAGTAGGAAGTCAAGAAACACCTGGAGTAACAGGCAAATTTGGCCTTAGAATACAGAATGAAGGAGGGCAAAGGATAATAGAGTTTTGCCAAGAGAACAAACTGGTCATAACAAACACTCTCTTCCAACAACACAAGAGAAGACTCTACACATGGACATTACCAGATGGTCAACACCGAAATCAGATTGATTATATTCTTTGCAGCCAAAGATGGAGAAGCTCTATACAGTCAGCAAAACAAGACCAGGCTCAGACCATGAACTTCTTATTGCCAAATTCAGACTTAAATTGAAGAAACTAGGAAAAACCACTAGACCATTCAGGTATGACCTAAATAAAATCCCTTATGATCATACAGTGGAAGTGAGAAATAGATTTAAGGGCCTAGATCTGATAGAGGACCTGATGAACTATGGACGGAGGTTTGTGACATTGTACAGGAGACAGGGATCAAGACCATCCCCATGGAAAAGAAATGCAAAAAAGCAAAATGGCTGTTTGAGGAGGCCTTACAAACAGCTGTGAAAAGAAGAGAAGCGAAAAGCAAAGGAGAAAAGGAAAGATAAAAGCATCTAAATGCAGAGTTCCGAAGAATAGCAAGAAGAGATAAGAAAGCCTTCCTCAGCAATCAATGCAAAGAAATAGAGGAAAACAACAGAATGGGAAAGACTAGAGATCTCTTCAAGACAATTAGAGATACCAAGGGAACATTTCATGCAAAGATGGGCTTGATAAAGGACAGAAATGGTATGGGCCTAACAGAAGCAGAAGATATTAAGAAGAGGTGGCAAGAATACACAGAAGAACTGTACAAAAAAAGATCTTCACAACCCAGATAATCAGGATGGTGTGATCACTGACCTAGAGCCAGACATCCTGGAATGTGAAGTCAAGTGGGCCTTAGAAAGCATCACTACAAACAAAGCTAGTGGAGGTGATGGAATTCCAGTTGAGCTATTCCAAATCCTGAAAGATGATGCTGTGAAAGTGCTGCACTCAATATGCCAGCAAATTTGGAAAACTCAGCAGTGGCCACTGGACTGGAAAAGGTCAGTTTTCATTCCAATCCCAAAGAAAGGCAGTGCCAAAGAATATTTAAACTATTGCACAATTGCACTCATCTCACACGCTAGTAAAGTAATGCTCAAAATTTTCCAAGCCAGCCGTCAACAATTCGTGAACTGCGAACTTCCAGATGTTCAAGCTGGATTTAGCAAAGGCAGAGGAACCAAAGATCAAATTGCCAACATCCACTGGATCATCGAAAAAGCAAGAGAGTTCCAGAAAAATATCTATTTCTGCTTTATTGACTATGCCAAAGCCTTTGACTGTGTGGATCACAGTAAACTGTGGAAAATTCTGAAAGAGATGGGAACACCAGACCACCTGACCTGCCTCTTGAGATACCTATATACAGGTCAGGAAGCAACAGTTAGAACTGGACATGGAACAACAGACTGGTTCCAAATAAGAAAAGGAGTACGTCAAGGCTGTATATTGTCACCCTGCTTATTTAACTTAGATGCAGAATACATCATGAGAAACGCTGGGCTGGAAGAAGCACAAGCTGGAATCAAGATTGCTGGGAGAAATATCAATAACCAGATATGCAGATGACACCACCCTTATGGCAGAAAGGGAAGAGGAACTAAAAAGCCTCTTGATGAAAGTGAAAGAGGAGAGTGAAAAAGTTGGCTTAAAGCTCAACATTCAGAAAACTAAGATAATGGCATCTGGTCTCATCACTTCATGGGAAATAGATGGGGAAACAGTGGAAACAGTGCAGACTTTATTTTTTTGGGCTCCAAAATCACTGCAGATGGTGACTGCAGTCATGAAATTCAAAGACGCTTACCCCTTGGAAGGAAAGTTATGACCAACCTAGACAGTATATTGAAATGCAGAGACATTTCTTTGCCAACAAAGGTCCGTCTAGTCAAGGCTATGGTTTTTCCTGTGGTCATGTATGGATGTGAGAGTTGGACTGTGAAGAAAGCTGAGCGCCAAAGAACTGATGCTTTTGAACTGTGGTGTTGGAGAAGACTCTTGAGAGTCGCTTGGACTACAAGGAGATCCAACCAGTCCATCCTAAAGGAGATCAGTCCTGGGTGTTCATTGAAAGGACTGATGCTAAAGCTGAAACTCCAATACTGTGGCCTCCTCATGCGAAGAGTTGACTCATTGGAAAAGACCCTGATGCTGGGAGGGATTGGGGGCAGGAGGAGAAGGGGACAACAGAGGATGAGATGGCTGGATGACATCACTGACCGATGGACGTGAGTCTGAGTGAACTCTGGGAGTTGGTGATGGACAGGGAGGCCTGGTGTGCTGGGATTCATGGGGTCGCAAAGAGTCGGACACGACTGAGCAACTGAACTGAACTGAAAACTGTTCTAAAAATAAAGTTCATTAAAGATAAACTTATCCCTGCCCAAACAAAAAGAGCATTTTAACAGTAGGGAAAGCAGTATTCTTTTAAAAAACTGCTACTATTACTCCTCCTCCTCCTTGTTACTATTGTTATAGCAATATTGTGAGATGATCTGACTGTGTTAAATGCCTCTAGGAACATTTAGAATAGGATGCTGTATGAAGAGTAGCTTGAATTAGGCCAGGGATTGGCAAACTACTTATAGCCAGTGGGCCAGATCTGCCCTATTGCCTGCTTTAATCAATGAAGTTTTATTGGAACATCAGATCAGATCAGATCAGTCGCTCAGTCGTGTCCGACTCTTTGCGACCCCATGAATCGCAGCACGCCAGGCCTCCCTGTCCATCACCAACTCCCGGAGTTCACTCAGGCTCACGTCCATCGAGTCAGTGATGCCATCCAGCCATCTCATCCTCTGTCGTCCCCTTCTCCTCCTGCCCCCAATCCCTCCCAACATAGCTAATGCTCATTCATGTTTTCATTTTGTCCTTGGATGCTTTTGCCCTACAATGGCAAAACTAAGACCAGAGACCAGATGGCCCACAGAGCCTAAAAATATGTGCTATTCAGCAAACCTCCTGTTCAGGCTACTTGAGTTACAGGGTAGTGAGGCAGGTAAGCTGGGCCACCAGGATTCATCTGGGTTAGAATCAAGTGTCTGTCAAATAGAACTCAGCAGATCAAGTAGCATGAGTAAATAGAGTAGTCAACTTCAGAGGTGGCCACATGGACCCCTTCCTTACAGAGTTGTTTGAGGATTGAGGGAGCTAATGCGTTGAGAATTCATGGCCAAGTGCCCAGCACACAGTAAGTCCACAGCACTATGATTTCCAGATCTGGAAGTCCCTGCATTTCCCTTGCTTTTGCCCGTGGGTCCTCTGTGACACACACTACACAATGTGTGTTTGGATAATTTCATTTGGCTGTGGTTTTTCTTCCCCTTCTCCTCTGATGTGATGGCATCTAAGCCGAGGGTCCTTTATCTAACATCAGTGGAACCCAGTCTCCACTTCCAAGATGGGCTTCAGAAGGTCTCCGTTAGTTTGGAGATTTTATATTTTATTTCTCTCTTTTTACTGGCTACTCTGGAATTTTTAACAAATACTTTTTCCTAACAAAAATCTCATCAGATATACCCATCTGCCCTTCTTAGCAGATTCTAGTTCAGTAGGTGTGGATGGGGCCTGAGGTTGCATTTATAATAAGCTCCCCAGCATATCTGGTGCTGCTGGCCCAGTGATCTGGCTTAAACCAGTAAGGCTAAAGAGGCCTTCTGACTTGCTGGATCTGCCTTCTGCTGCCTGCTAACTGAACTAGCCATTTTCTTTTTGCAAGGTATCTAGTTATCAGAAGCAGCCACCCTACTCTGTAACCCTTATAAATATTGCCATGCTACAGCTACTTGATCTCCTAATCTTGACCTCTAAAGGTACATCATCCCAGTTAAACATGGATGAAAGCTTAAGTAATTGCATAACACAATTTAGGATGTTGTATGAAGAGTAGCTTTCTGTGATCCTTGGATTAGACCACAGACTGGCAAACTGCTTGTTATTCCCAGTCTGTTTACCCCCAGCCATGGAGCCCCTATTTCATACAGATAGATGGGTGATCTAACTTCAAATTTTCATCTTGAAGGCCTGCTTTTTAATACTACTTCCCATGCCAGTGATTTTTGCAAGAAAACAGACCTGAGACAGAAATTAAAGTAGCATTTTATTTGGCCAATTCAGGGAAGGGAGGATGAGGAGAAAGGGAAGTTGGTCAAGGAACAATGTACACCACTTTGTGGTGCCTCCTGCCTGCCTGACCACTTTTCTCAAAGAGCCAGGAAGAGGCCACTCAGCACACAGCATTTTCTGGAGGTTGGCAAAAAAGGAATAAGAATTCAGAGTCAACCCTGGGAGAAGTAGTAGGGGAGTTCTCCACCAGGCTCCCTCCCTTCCCCCATTTTCCATTGGTCAGAATGCCAGAGCTCCCATGCTACTGTTCCTTCCAAGCTTGAAGTGACAGAAACTCAGGCACATAGTTGGTCAGTCTGGCCACACGGAGATATCTGAAGAAAAGAGGGTGGCATTTCTAGGGCATGTGACTAGTCAGCCCTGCAGTGGGATTTGAAAGATTCATCATCTCTCTGTACTGTGGACAAGGCAAAACTTTTGTGCCAAGGACAAGAGATTACATGTGTTGTAATTCATGTAATGTAGAATCTACAGGATAGTCTAAAGCAACTGACTTTTCCCTTGTGCGTTCTCACTTGCTCCAATATTGAGTCAGCTGGAATAAATGGTGGACACCGATTAATCAGTGGAGATCGCCTCTGCACACATGCAGCACTGCTCTCTGATCACGGCACTCTCCCCCATCTGTTGGCAGGAGACACTTCTCCACTCTCAGAGTTTTCTTGTATGCAAAGGTTAGCTGCATCATTACAACGTTCTTGTCATCATCCTGCTTCTTCCCTCTGCCTTGGGGATAGAGAAATGACTTAATCTGATTTATGAGTCTAGAAAGCCATTCTTTGGCCTATTTTCTTGGGGTTGGTGTTCTGTTTTGCAGGGAGCACTCCCTCCTTTTTTGGAGAAGGAGATGGCAACCCACTCCAGTATTCTTGCCTGGAAAATCCCATGGACAAAGGAGCCTGGCAGGCTATAGTCCATGGGGTCGCAAGAGTTGGATATGCTTAATGACCAAATCCCCACCGCTACTCCCTTTTCTCTGTTCTTCCTGTCATTAATCTTACAGAGGTGCCCCTTCCCCAGCACCAAATACCCTGTTCCTTTTTTCTCAGTTAGATGAGGGTCCAAGAGAAGAAGGGTGTTATCTCTTGGGCTTCTCCATAGTCCCATAGTGGCTCGGAGCCTGTCCCTGTCCTCACAATACTCTAAGCAGTACTCCTCGCAGCAGGCGAGATAAAACCTGCTGCCACCCAAGACCTTCCCACCAGGTATCTCTGACTGATGCTGCAACTGGGAGCCATATAGTAATGCTTAGATAACACAGGCTTTGGGAGTTGTCAGGCTTGGGTGTGAGCTCTGTCTTACTCCTTAGGAGCTGTGTGACCTTGGCAAAGACTTATCAAGAATAGCTTTGGGAAGAAAAATAAGTACAGTGTACAACATGTTAGAACATTTCCAGGAAATGATGTACTCATCTCATGAGACCTCCTTTTTCCTATCTGTAAAAGGAGAATAATATTATCTGTTTCGTGGTGTGGTTTGTAGGAACTAAACAAGATAATACAGGCAGAGTTATCACTGAGAAAGCGTGTAGTAATGATAGTTATTGTCACTATGATCTATAAGTTTTGGAAAGAGATTAAAAATAAACCTGGTCCTCCTCCTGGATAGGGCCCTAGCTATTTTCAGATATAGCTGGGTGAGTTCCATTGCATTGATGGATAATTCTAACATTTCCTGTTTGGGGAGGCTCTGAGGCGACCTCTAATTCTTATTTTATGAGTGTGGAAATCCTTGTCTCTCAAGTTCCCCTCAACATCGATTTCTTTTTTCAGAGCTGATACAGAGGGATGGATGATAAGGTGTATTTTTCTTCAGACCTGGGGTCTGGCCACTTCCCTCTCACTTGAATGATGTGGTTTACACATCAGTGCTGCTGGTAGCCTCGCTTTATAAACCCCCTCATGCATGAAGCAAAACTTGAATATGGAGGCTTTGGACTCAGTGTATGAGAAGCCTCAGAAAAAGAAATAAAAATCACACTTCATTTACAAGAAGAATGGCTTTGGGAAAAAACATGTACAGTATATAGCATGTCAGTACATTTCCAGAAAAATGATGGCAAATTAGTCAAATCAAGTTGCAGATATAGTCAGGAAGTTCTCGCATGAGTTTTCCATACAAGATTTTGGTGGATAAAATCAAATAACTTATACTTAATATTTTAAAAGTGCAGCCATGCCAGTTCATCCTCAAGTCACCTTGGAATTGACTTGGAATTGAAAGCTTCTAAATGCAATTCATGGTTCTGCTGTTGAATAATAAAGTGTTGTGTCTGTGCTAGAAGGTGTTGGGATTCAGGAATAGAATCAAACACCAGAGAAATACCACCATGGTCACCATCTCAGAACACTAGCGTCCATTCTCTTTGTTCAAGGAAGGTTTCTTTTCCTCATGGTTGATGTGGTTTGTTTCTTTTATAGTTTCTGATGCTCTGATTCCAAAGGGAATTTCATGCTATTAATATAATTACCATTATAGTATGAGTACCACATATACTATAGATTTTGTCCATTCTGAATTTAAAAAGGATACATTTGAAGACAACACCATTGCTGTTGTTGCTGAGTGATCAACAGTGTGTCTTTGAGGGCAATAACTCATTTCCAGCATTTTCTCCAAAAGAAATATATTGAAGATTATTATTATTTTTTTGCTCCGCTCCTGAAGATTGTTGTCTCATCATTTACTATCTTCACCACTGGTCCGTTCTTCAGCTGTTGTTGATGTCTGGAAAGATTGATTTTTCTGTTCTTTAAAATATTATTTGTATTTTTCAACTAGGTGGCTGTGCTACAATCCCAGAATCAGACCTAGAGGGAAGATCAATAGATCAAGACTCCTCTGAACTGTTTACCAACCACAAACACCTCATGGTGGAGACTCCTGTACCCGGTAAGAGAATGGGTGGCCCTCACAAATATGTCAGAACAGTGATACTCTGGTCAGGTTTTGTTTTGTCATACCGAAAAGCATTTTGCAAAATTCCTTGTTTTCTAACTTTTTATCCTTCCCCTTGACATTGGTGCAGCTGAATTTGAATATTCCTTTCAATATTCAGATCTTTTCTCTCTCTTTCTCTCTTTCATTTCCCCAGAAGTTTCACCCCTCCAAGGAGTCACAGAATAGTTGAAGTAGAGTTGTCTGGTTGAGGGGAAGATGGCCTTGCGAAGGTTGATCCTGTGTGGACCTCATGCCAAGCACAGAGGAAGGCCTGGCCCAGTGCTTCATCCAGCTTACCTGCCAGGAGATAACAATGTGTAGAGATGGGGATCAGGACTTCTCACTTTTCTAGGAGGACTTGTACTGATATGGGCAAGGCAGCTGAAGTTGTCTTACCAGGAAAGGATGTTGCTGCTTTTTGGTCATCTGTATGATTTCAGCCGCAGGATATAGTGAGAGGATGTCTTCTGGAGACAGACTTTATAATGCAGAGACCTAGATCCTATTTGATACTGCAGGTTTTTCCACAGAATTCTTATATAGTAAATGTATCAAGTTTAATAAACATCTCATTGTCAAACAATATCTTGGATTTTATTTATAATCAGAGGGTTATATAGTTGATATCTTTATTTAACGGGAAGAAGTTGAATGGACCTAAAAATATTGCTGGGCTTCCCAGGTGGCTCAGTGGTAAAGAATCCACCTGCCAATGCAGGAGACACAGGAGATGTGGGTTCAGTCCCTGGGTGGGGAAGATCCTCTGGAGGAGGAAATGGCAACCCACTCTAGTATTCTTGCCTGAAAAATCCCATGGACAGAGGAGACTGGTGGGCTACAGTCAATGGGGTCACAAAGAGTCAGACACAACTGAGAGACTGACCATGCACGCAAAAAAAAGTTACTACTCCACAGTAAGACTTGAATATGGTTGTTTTATAAATGAAAGGAACTACAACTAGGCTAAAAGTAGGAAGAGATGTGTTTTATAGTATTGTATGAAAATGTTTAAAATATTTTCAAGGAAAAGTGTTAGTCACTCAGTTGTGTCCAACTCTTCGCAACCCCATGGGCTGTAGCCCACAAGGCTCCTCAAGGAAGCTAGTACATTAACATCGTCTTTTCATTACCCAAATGGGTAATACCTTTTAAAAAATTCAGGTTATAAAAGGATTCACACTCTATTATAATTAAAATGTAAGGTTTTCATATGCAAGAAATAAAAGAGTTTGTCAATCTCAAGTTAAAATTACAGTTGCAAGACTAATTTATTTAAACAAATAAATGTGCCAGTTTTGGAATACCTCAGTCAGTACAAGGGAAAAATTGGCTCATGGTTTTTCTATATGTGAAATGTCAAAAAATTGCAAAGGATGTATTATTTATTATTTATAGCATTCTATTTTTTAGGAGATGCAGCAGAAGATTAAATAGTTTTCATTGTGAAGTGTGTCAGTGGGCAACTTCTAGCCTTTGGGCCAGAATCAACCATTCGGTTAATGTAATTCAGCCTGTGGGGACCAATAAAAGGTGTCCTCGGCTCTGTGTAAGCCTAAAGATGGAAAACCACAGCTCTTCCGATCATCTTTAACAGCTTCGTTGAAGAAAGGTTAGACAAGAAGTGTATTACTTCTTTAAAGAGTGTTTCTGAGTTATGTTTTTTGTTTTTTTTTTTGATATTCGATTCCCATGGACATTTTTCCCATGAAGTGCGTGTGTCCATTAGCTCATCTCTGTTTTTCTTTCCTTTTTTGTGAGTCATGTCCCGTTTGTAGTGTCCTATCTGCCTTTCTTTAACTCACTTTCTTTCTCTCTTGTTTCCTTGTTCATCAGCCTTAATCAGTCTTCCCCTTCCTCTGTGCCCCCCCAGTTCTTCCATTCACATTTGAATCTCTCCCTGTATTTCCTGTGATATTTTAAAACTGAAGCATTGTTTGATTTGTAAAGGTTACTTTAAATATACGTGAATGCAATGATTTCTCTTTCATGTTTCTCCTCCATTGTTTTCCTTTTATTTATGGCTGCCGCTGTTGCTCTATGCCATGAGGAAGTGACTACCAATGTAAATTCAAAAGACTCCCTATCTGTGTTTGGGGAATTTAAGGTGACTTTTGTTGCTACAATTACATATTATACTGGGAGTTTTTATGTTCAGAAGTAAATTTGTAAGATATTTTCCTAGAAATTGTTATCAGTATCTTAAGCCTATTAACAAAATAACTTGACCAAATAATTTTATTTTTTTATTTAGATCACTTTAATACAGAACTCTATAAGCAATACGTTATATAAATATTTTAAAAATATCTAATTTATTACTATTTGCATTTTACTAGCTGCAAAAAGGAAAGAAGTTACTAATTAAACTTCAAAACATTAAAGCATAGTTAGCTTACAATACTTGTTAGTTTCAGGTATATAGCATAGTGATTTGGGAGTTTTGCGGATTAATTCCATTTTAGGTTCTTACAAGATATTGGGTATATATTCCCCTGTGCTATAAATCCTTGTTGCTTATCTATTTTATGTTTAATAGTTTATATCTGTTAATTCCATATTCCTCATTTGTTCCCCTTCCCCTTTGGTAACCATAAGTTTGTCTTCTATGCCTGTGAGTATGTTTCTGCTTTATATATAGATACATTTGTATTATTTTTTTAGATTCCACATGTAAATGATATTAGTATTTGTCTTCCTCTGACATATTTCACTGAGCATTATATTCTAAGATGTCCATCCTTAATTAACCTTTTAAACATTATCAAATTTAAAATATAAGTTCTAAAATGATAAAAATAATTTAATTATTGACTTAAAAGTATCTTTTATTAAAGAATTTCCTGAATTTAAGTTATGTGTGTGTGTGTGTGTGTGTATATCTATCTATCTTTTACCCCTGATTTTAGCCTCATGATTTAAAACACACATAAAATGTTTCTGCTCGCAGAAAAATAATGGAGCCACAAATTGTGTTTTCTTTTAGAGTGGCTTTTAGAAAATCAAGACCCAAATAATTCTTAACTATTCCCATTATTTTGATACCAGTACTTCAGTCATTAATAACAATTGTCCATTATGTATTTCTTATGTGTGTGTGTGTGTGTGTGTGTGTATAATCTAGGAATAGCTAAAAAAGCTGGAAGAAGGAAGATGATAATAGGTTTCTTAGCCCAATGCTTTCATTATTACCCAATATATGAGGATAAGTACTAATAAATTGGGCTTCCCAGATGGTGCTAGTGGTAAAGAACCCACTGCCAATGCAGGAGACATAAGAGACACAGGTTCGTTCGATCCCTGGGTTGGGAAAATCCCCTGGAGGAGGTCATGGCAACGTACTGCGGTATTCTTGCCTGGTGAATCATATGGACAGAGGAGACTGGCGGGCTGCAGTCCATAGGACTGCAAAGAGTTGGATATGACTGAAGTGAGTTAGCATGCATGCATGCATTAATAAAATAGCAAACATTTATTAAATTCTTACCATGTACCAGGTAATTTATATGTACAATTTCATTCACTCTTCACATTACTGTGATGTAGGGAATGTTGCTATCTCTGTTTTACAAATGAGAGTACTGAGGTTTATAGAAGCTAAATAATTTATCCAGTATCCCACAGTTAGTATGTAGCAGAACTAGGATTTGAATCCAGACTGCTTCCAAAAACCTAAAAACACACCCAGATGTATAGCTTGTTGGTGAGATGTATGTTTTAAAACTGAAAGCTTTTAGTCCAAGACAGATGCATTTCTTTGATTTCTAGCATTCTTGCACATTTCTAGTGTTCTTACATATTCGCCATTTGTATTCCTCCGTTGGTGAATTCCCTGTTCCTATTCATCTTTTCCTTTTTTGGTGGTGGTGATAATTATTGCCTTATTGATTTATCATAGTCTTTATGTGAAAATGATGTTAATATTTGGTTGATTGAAGTGAAAAGAAAGTGTTAGTTGCTCAGTTGTGTCTGACTCTTTGCAAGCCCATGGACTGTGGCCTGTCAGGCTCCTCTGTCCATGGAATTCTCCAGGTGAGAATACTGGAGTGGGTTGCCATTCCCTTCTCCAGGGGATCTTCCTGACCCAGGGATTGAACCTGGGTCTCCTGCATTGCAGGCAGATTCCTTACTATCTGAGCCTCCAGGGAAACCTTGGCTGATTATGATATAAGCGTTGTTCTCAATTTTTTCACTTGTCTTTTAATTTTGTTTCTACATGGTTTTTTACATAGAAATTTTCTAAATTTTAAGTAACCAAATCTATTAACCCCTTCCTTTGTAGTTTCTGCCTTTGGTGTCCAGCCTGGGTAGTCTGTCTAATGCCCTTTCTTGCTTCTTCTCTGTACCAGTCTGAGGTCATGCTCAGGCTGTTATGTTCTATGCTATGACAAGCATCAATCATGTCCTCCACACTGGTGCACTGGGTTGTATGAGCCACAAACCTATGTTCTCTTCTGCTCTCATATCTCAAAGGGTTTTACATGAAGTACCTCCTAAGTTTTACACAGTTCCTTCCTTCACCCTGTGGAGAATGACTCACGTGGTAGATACCCCACAGCTTTCAAAAGCCCACTCCCCTCTGATCCTTCCCCTCCTCCGCCATGGGCTCCCCTTTAAGATGAGTGACATTCTGAAACTTTCTGTAGCACTTTGTAAATAGCCTTGGCTATACCATGCCCTCTAGACATGGTCAAACTGTCTCCATCCCATGTGAACACAGATTGGGCTCAGATTGGGCACACAGGGCCCACTTACATCTCTGTGTACAGAGGCAAGAGATGTGAATCAGTGATAAAGTCTGTACTTCAGTCCTCAAATTCTCTAAGCTTTTTATTTCCCCAGCATCTCATTGGACTGGCTTGGTATTTTCACAGGTCAGGTACACCTGGAATGCAGGAGTTCCCTCCAGTTGAAGGACATCAGAATGTATTATGAATGGTTTTCCTGTAATTCCATTAATTAAAAAAAAATTATTTAGCCTACAAGTGGCTAAGCCAAGAGACCTCTGTGTTTTTTAAAATATCTGTCTCTGACTGGTTGGTAGTCTGTGTCACAAGGTACACAGCTTATCACATAAAAATGTAGGTCAAGATGAGCAAAGAATCAAAACAAAATGCATGTGAAGAGTATTCAGCCCTATAAAAAGCATAATTTTTTATACAGCATAATCCTGTATAAACACAGGATTGCCAGTAGTAATCTGCCACAGCAGCAGTGTCCTCTGTGTGCCAACTGTCCATGGCCTTCTGTTCAGAGATTGAAAGTGTATCCACAGTCGTCGCGGAGCCTATGAAGGCAAGGTTGCTGGGAGAGAGACCCAAACTGGTGGCTTTCAGCCTTGGTTACACGTGAGGATCTTTTATTTTCTTCCTTTCACTGATCTGTATTTTCAGTGTGTTTTTTGATGAATATGTATTGCTCTTGTAGTAGAGCAGATCCCACCTGTTTTATTGATATAAATAAATGAAAGTGAAAGTGAAGTCGCTCGGTCGTGTCCGACTCTTTGCGACCCCATGGACTGTAGCCTACCAGGCTCCTCTGTCCATGGGATTTTCCAGGCAGTAGTACTGGAGTGGATTGCCATTTCCTTCTCCAGGGGATCTTCCCAACCCAGGGACTGAACCCGGGTCTCCCGCACTGTAGACAGACGCTTTACCGTCTGAGCCACGAGGAATAAATAGGTTTATCTATTTAATGGTGTAAATAAAAATTAGCTGTGTACTCTTGCTAATTCAGTTCAGTTCAGTAACTCAGTCATGTCCAACTCTTTGTGACACCATGAACTGCAGCATGCCAGGCCCCCCTGTGCATCACCAACTCCCAGAGTTTACTCAAACTCTTGTCCATTGAGTAGTCGGTGATGCCATCCAGCCATCTCATCCTCTGTCGTCCCCTTCTCCTCCCGCCTTCAATCTTGCCCAATGTCAGGGTCTTTTCAAATGAGTCAATTCTTCCCATCAGGTGGCCAAAGTATTGGAGTTTCAGCTTCAACATAAGTCCTTCCAATGAATATTCAGGACTGATTTCCTTTAGGATGGACTGGTTGGATCTCCTTTCTGTCCAAAGGACTCTCAAGAGTCTTCTCCAACACCACAGTTCAAAGCATCAATTCTTCAGTGCTCAACTTTGTTTATAGTCCAATTTTCACATTCATACATGACTATTGGAAAAACCATAGCCTTGACTAGATGGGCCTTTGTTGCAAAGTAATGTCTCTGCTTTTTAATATGCTGTCTAGCTTGGTCATAACTTTTCTTCCAAGGAGCAAGTGTCTTTTAATTTCATGGCTGCAATCACCATCTGCAGTGATTTTGGAGCCCAGAAAAATAAAGTCAGCCACTGTTTCCCCATCTCTTTGCCATGAAGTGATGGGACCAGATGCCATGATCTTCATTTTCTGAATGTTGAGCTTTAAGCCAACTTTTTCACTCTCCACTCTCACTTTCATCAGGAGGCTTTTTAGTTCCTCTTCACTTTCTGCCATAAAGGTGGTATCATCTGCATATCTGAGGTTATTGATATTTCTCCCAGCAATCTTGATTCCATCTTGTGTTTCTTCCAGTCCAGCATTTCTCATGATGTACTCTGCATATAAGTTAAATAAGCAGGGTGACAATATACAGCCTTGACGTACTCCTTTACGTATTTGGAACCAGTCTGTTGTTCCATGTCCAGTTCTAACTGTTGCTTCTGAAAGCAGAAAAGAATGTTTTTCTGGAACTCTCTTGCTTTTTCGATGATCCAGCGGATGTTGGCAATTTGATCTCTAGTTCCTCTGCCTTTTCTAAAACCAGCTTGAACATCTGGAAGTTCCCAGTTCATGAATTGTTGACGCCTGGCTTGGAAAATTTTGAGCATTACTTTACTAGCGTATGAGATGAGTGCAATTGTGCAGTAGTTTGAGCATTCTTTGGCATTGCCTTTCTTTGGTGGAATGAAAACTGACCTTTCCAGTCCAGTGGCCACTGCTGAGTTTTCCAAATTTGCTGGCATATTGAGTGCACCACTTTCACAGCATCATCTTTTAGAATTTGGAATAGCTCAACTGGAATTCCATCACCTCCACTAGCTTTGTTTGTAGTGATGGTTCCTAAGGCCCACCTGACTTCACATTTCAGGATGTCTGGCTCTAGGTGAGTGATCACACCATTGTGATTACCTGGGTCATGAAGATCTTTTTTGTACAGTTCTGTGTATTCTTGCCACCTCTTCTTAATATCTTCTGCTTCTGTTAGGTCCC
>NW_011495076.1:387499-423220 GCF_000754665.1 Bison bison bison
TTCTCCTTTGCTTTTCACTTCTCTTCTTTTCACAGCTATTTGTAAGGCCTCCTCAGACAGCCATTTTGATTTTTTGCATTTCTTTTTCTTGGGTATGATCTTGCTCCCTGTCTCCTATACAATGTCACGAACCTCCGTCCATCGTTCATCAGGCACTGTCTATCAGATCTGGTCCCTTAAATCTATTTCTCACTTCCACTGTATAATCCTAATGAATTTGATTTAGGTTATACCTGAATGGTCTAGTGGTTTTCCCTTCTCTCTTTAAGTCTGAATCTGGCAATAAGTGGTTCATGATCTGGGCCACAGTCAGTTCTCGGTTTTGTTTTTGCTGACTGTATAGAGCTTCTTCATCTTTGGCTGCAAAGAATATAATCAATCTGATTTTGATGTTGACCATCTGGTGATGTCCATGTGTAGAGTCTTCTCTTGTGTTGTTGGAAGAGGGTGTTTGCTATGACCAGTGCGTTCTCTTGGCAAAACTCTATTAGCCTTTCCCTTCTTCATTCTGTTAATGCCCTGCTTCATTCACTCTTGCTAATTAGCATTTCGTATATTAATAGCATGAGTTTTACAGAATAATCTACTTGAATAGGGAGCTCTAGTAGTTCTGAAAAGCCCAAAGTGTAATGTATTTTCATCAAAATAGTGTGATTATTACAATTTATAACAGTGGTATGAACATAGAATTGTATTAAAAATTATGGTTTCTCTTTATGTCCTTAACATGTTCTGATACAAAAAAGTGAATGTGTCAGTTAAATATGAAAGCAATATAAAGAGGGTTCTGAAAGGGCAGCACAAGACTATTTAGATTGTATAAGATGCTGCCCTTTCTATAGCCTTTCCGTGTATGCAGCATTGAATTAGCTGGGGTTATTTTTCTATTTTTGTAGCTAAATTATGGAAGCTATGCGGACATCACATGTGTTTAGAGTTTTGTTGATTTAGACTTCAAAAGGTATAACTTATAGTACAGCACAACTGCCAAGGCCTAATTAGAGTAAGATGCCTGTTAGAATGATCAGGTCCCCCAGGACTTAATCTCCAGGCTAGAGAGAGGATCTCTGTTTGAGCTGATGTGGAAAAAAAGTTGCAACACCCTTAATTCTCAGGTTTGCCATCATTTCATTTTAATTATATTCAACCTAGATCCCAACCCTTCATTCATGGCTTAGTCTAAATAAATTACCTTCTTACCTGGAAGCCAGGAGCCACATTTGAGGCCCTCTTGGGACATGTGGGGAGGGCACTGTGAACTGCAGCCTTTCATCCTGTCTCTTGCCTCCTTATTATATTCTCCTTTTTTTTGTCTTTTTATTTCACTCCACTTTTAAATGTTTTCTGTTTTGTTGTACTGATAGGACCTTATAAGTTCTTTAAATTACTTCTGCAATGGGGTGGGAGATGAATAAATAATATTAGCACCTCTCAAGACTTTCCTAATCACCATTGCTGGTGGTCACATTTCCCTCACGAGAAGTCCTAAACTCTGTGCCTCTCTAATGATGACTTGCTGACTGTATTTCACAAGTCGGATTTTCCTTTCCTGCTAGAATTGGTGTGCACACTCCTTGGGCACAAAAGTTCTTGGACTCTTTTGGCTATTTGGTAAATATTTGTTGTATCAATAAATCCAGTGAACTTAAAAGAAGTCAACCAGTCAGAGAGAAATGGAGAAATCAGTGATTTAGAATACTGGTTATAATCTTACCTTCCTAATTTATTTTTACAGATTGTGCTAAGAAGAGGCCAATATGACTTTCCCACTGTATGTACTTAAATTTGGCTTTAAACAGAGGTATGATTCTGGAGAATTTAATAGCTCATTTTTTCCCCCCATGAGTGGTTATGTGACATTGATTTGAACAGAGTTCGTTGTGTGAGCGTTTGAAGCTTCAACATTTTTAGAGCACCTTTAAAGAAAAAGAATAAAAAATTTTAGTACAACATTTGGTGCAAAAGTGTATATTTAGTTAGAGTCAGAAAAGAATAGCAATGTATTACATGTTTGTAAAAAGCCAGTCATTGCCACAAATATCACAAAATCCATAAAAATAACACATTTCTGTATTAACTGCTTGATAGTGCTTTTTAATACTTCTGCATATTTTTTGCCACATATTCTTTACTCACCTCTTCCATTATCAACAATTTTATAATTTCATTTTCTATAGAATTAATTGAAAGATAATTCAGTTTTCCTCTGGCATTATTGATCAAATTTTTAAAATTTAATTGGAGGCTAATTACTTTACAATATTGTAGTGGTTTTTGCCATACATTGACATGAATCAGCCATGGGTGTACATGTGTCCCCCATCCTGAAACCCCTCCCTCCTCCCTCCCCATCCCATCCCTCTGGGTCATGCCAGTGCACTGGCCCTGAGCACCCTGTCTCATGCATCGGACCTGGACTGGCGATCTATTTCACATATGCTAATATATATGTTTCAATGATATTCTCTCAAATCATCCCCCCTCCCTCTCCCACAGAGTCCAAAATTCTGTTCTTTACATCTGTGTCTCTTTTGCTGTCTTGCATATAGGGTCATCATTACCATCTTTCTAAATTCCTTATGTATGCGTTAGTATACTGTATTGGTATTTCTCTTTCTGACTTACTTCACTCTGTGTTTAGGTTCCAGTTTCATCCACCTCATTAGAACTGATTCAAGTGCATTCTTTTTAATGGCTGAGTAATATTCCATTGTGTATATGTACCACAGCTTTCTTATCCATTCGTCTGCTGATGGACATCTAGGTTGCTTCCATGTCCTATCTATTGTAAACTGTGCTGTGATGAACAATGGGGTACACATGTCTCTTTCAATTCTGGTTTCCTCAGTGTGTATGCCCAGCAGTGGGATTTCTGGGTCATATGGGAGTTCTATTTCCAGTATTTTAAGGAATCACCACACTGTTCTCCATAGTGGCTATACTAGTTTGCAGTTCCTCTAACAGTGTAAGAGGTTTCCCTTTTCTCCACACCCTCTCCAGCATTATTGTTTGTAGACATTTGATAGCAGCCATTCTGACTGCCGTGAAATGGTACCTCATTGCAGTTTTAATCTGCATTTCTCTGATAATGAGTGATGTTGAGCATCTTTTCATGTGTTTGTTAGCCATTTGTATGTCTTCTTTGGAGAAATATCTGTTCAGTTCTTTGGCCCATTTTGATAAACCCACAGCAAACATTATCCTCAATGGTAAAAAATTGAAAGCATTTCCTGAAAGTCAGGAATAAGACAGGGGTGCCCACTCACACCACTACTATTCAACATAGTTTTGGAAGTTTTAGCCACAGCAATCAGAAAAGAAAAAGAAATAAAAGGAATCCAGATTGGAGAAGAAGTAAAACTCACTGTTTGCAGAAGACATGATCCTCTACACAGAAAGCCCTAAAGACTGCACCAGAAAATTACTAGAGCTAATCAATGAATATAGTAAAGTTACAGGATATAAAATTAACACAGAGAAATTCCTTGCATTCCTATACCCTAACAATGAGAAAATAGAAAGAAAGAGAAAATAAGGAAACAATTCCATTCACTGTTGAGATGAAAAGAATAAAATACTTAGGAATAAATCTACCTAAAGAAACAAAAGACCTTTATATAGAAAACTATAAAACACTGGTGAAAGAAATCAAAGATGACACAAATAGATGGAGAAATATACCATGTTCATGGATCGGAAGAACCAATATAGTGAAAATGAGTATACTACCCAAAGCAAACTATAGATTCGGTGCAATCCCTATCAACCTACCAATGGTATTTTTCCGAGAACTAGAACAAATAATTTCACAGTTTTTGTGGAAATAGAAAAAACCTCAAATAGCCAAGACAATCTTGATGAAGAAGGATTGAACTGGAGGAATCAAGCTATCTGACTTCAGACTATACTACAAAGCTACAGTCATTAAGACATTATGGTACTGGCACAAAGACAGAAATATAAATCAATGGACAAAATAGAAAGTCCAGAGATAAATCAACACACCTATGGACACCTTATCTTTGACAAAGGAGTCAAGAATATACAATGGAGAAAAGACAATCTCTTTAACAAGTGGTGCTGGGAAAACTGGTCAACCACTTGTAAAAGAATGAAACTAGAACACTTTCTAACACCATACACAAAAATAAACTCAAAATGGATTAAATATCTAAATGTAAGACCAGAAACTATAAAACTCCTAGAGGAAAATATAGGCAAAACACTCTCTGACATAAATCACAGCAGGAGCCTCTATGACCCACCTCCCAGAGTAAAGGAAATAAAAGCAAAAATAAACAAATGGGACCTAATTAAACTTAAAAGCTTTTGCACAATGAAGGAAACTGTAAGCAAGGTGGAAGAAAGCCTTCAGAATGGGAGAAAATAATAGCAAATGAAGCAACTGACAAAGCGTTAATCTAAAAAATATACAAGCAGCTCCTGCAGCTAAATTCCAAAAAAATAATTGACCCAATCAAAAAATAAAGCTGAGTGCCGAAGAATTGATGCTTTTGAACTGTGGTGTTGGAGAAGACTTTTGAGAGTCCCTTGGACTGCAAGGAGATCCAACCAGTTCATCCTAAAGGATATCAGTCCTGGGTGTTCATTGGAATGTTTGATATAGAAGCTGAAACTCCAGTACTTTGGCCACCTGATGTGAAGAGCTGACTCATTGGAAAAGACCCTGATGCTGGGTAAGATTGAGGGCAGGAGGAGAAGGGGACAACAGAGGATGAGAGAGTTGGATGGCATCACCGACTCAATGGACATGAGTTTGGGTGGGCTCTGGGAGTTGGTGTTGGACAAGAAGGCCTGGAATGCTGCAGCTCATGGGGTCCCAAAGAGTCGGACATGACTGAGTGACTGAACTGAACTGAATCAAAAAATGGGCCAAAGAACTAAACAGACATTTCTCCAAAGAATACATACAGATGGCTAACAAACACATGAAAAGATTAAATGTTTTTAAAAAGTTAGTAATAATTGCTAGTATTTCTTTCTGCTTTACAACTTATTAGTAGTAATAAGTAGGTGTTTAGGATTATTATCATGTTTAGGGAAACCTTCATCAATCGTCCTTAATATCTGCAGTGTAATATTTCAGAGCATTTCACTTTTTATTGTTCAGTGATAAATTTTAAATAGCCATGAAGTTGACAACTCTCATTAGCTGGTTTGTCATCAGTGTCCTCCCTGAAGTTATCTTCACCACCATCAGTATTTTATGTGATGATAGGAAGATATCTAAATATTTTTCAAATGTCTTCATATAATCCACTCTTCTTGACTAGCTATATTATTAAGCACTCCAAGAGCCTATTTATTACTTCTATTCAAAATTTATCATCTCATCTTAATGAACTAATCTTGGTATGACTTTAGTGTTTCTGTTATGATTTTCCTATTGATAGCAGAAGTTTTTTTGATTTTATATAGGAGTTATATGACAAAGAATATTATTGTATGATGGGTTTGTAATTGTGTACTTTGAATTATCAAATATTTGTGACAGGCAAGAACTTCCGTTTCAACTTGATGTCAAACTAGAATCTTTATCCTTTAGATGTCTGATATTCAGAACATCAGACTCTGTTTGTTTCAAAGTGTATTTTGTCTCCACCACACTTACACTTTCTGTACAAGGCACCACAGAATATACTTGTCTAGTGCTAAAGCTTTTGTTCTGTACCTTCCTCTCATGACGCTGGGTGGGGAGAAACAGTGGGTGGTAGCGAAATTCCTGGAATCTCCTCAGCAGAACACTTAGAGAGATTTTAGCCATACTCAGAGTTAACTGCAAGCCACATAAATACATCCCCAACTCACCATCAAATTTAAGAAGGCGATAGCCCATTCGTTGGCCCCAGGATCATCAGATTAGTTAGAGTGAGATCTAAAGTGCTTCTAATTTATATTCTGTTTAACTGGCCATAGCAATCAATATTTGTTCTACCTGCTACCTGTTCCAGAGAGACAAGTTCATGGTTTTACCTGTGAACTCTCATTCCTATGTGCCAGACATCTCTAGAACATTAAGATCATCTGAATACAGGGAACAGTTGGTACCAAATCCTTTTATGTAAACAAAAAAATCTAGAAACTTTATCTTCTCACTTAGGACAGAGTACTGATTAAGCCCAGACACCCGTCACTTGCCATTTAGTAAAGTTTAGGGCTATAGTAGAAGGCAATGGCACCCCACTCCAGTACTCTTGCCTGGAAAATCCCGTGGATGGAGGAGCCTGGTGGGCTGCAGTCCATGGGGTCGCTAAGAGTCAGACATGACAGCGACTTCACTTTCACTTTTCACTTTCACACATTGGAGAAGGAAATGGCAACCCACTCCAGTGTTCTTGCCTGGAGAATCCCAGGGATGGGGGAGCCTGTTGGGCTGCCATCTATGGGGTCGCACACAGTCGGATACGACTGAAGCGACTTAGCAGCAGCAGCAGCAGCAGCAGGACTATAGTAGTCATTGAATACTTTAATGTTATCTGCCTACATTTAGGTGAACTGTTGTCTTATTATTTGACGATGAAAATTAGGAAATCTCTGTAGGTCTCTAGTCATAAGTAAGGAAACTAAAGTTTATATTTTACTATTTCTTTTGGGATAAAATTTAGTAGTTACTCACTCCTTGGAGAAAATGAGGGTGTGTAAACCTCATCTTTCACACTCAGCAGTTCATGAAAATGGGGAAAAAATAAAACTATTAACAATTCTGAAAGAAAACATTAAACAACACATGAGAGGGACAAGGATGAGAGTTGAGAAGTCTTTCAATTTTCCTTAAAATGAGCTGGCGTGTGTGCATACACATGCACACATACAGATATACATACACACCATACACATACTTCACATTCTCTACTTCTGAAGCCAATTCCATCTGGATCTGTTCTTCCTTTTCCATCCTCATAAATTGATGCACTTTTCCTCAGACTGTCCTCCAGTTTCATCACCTCTCGTGATTTGGTTGCCTTTGTCCTTGATTTTAGTCCCTCTCTTCATTTGTGTGTCTATAATTGATTCCTCCAGTGGCTTTGGTTCAGGTCATCTCTCCCTTGGGTTGAGCAATCTATGGTGCTGGATCCACTGGGCATACACATGCAAAAAATAAATAAATCAATCTAGAAACCAACCTTATACCTCACAAAATTAACTCAGAGAGGCCCATGGGTATAAAAATGAAATACAAAATTATAAAGTTCCTAGAAGATAACATAGGAGAAAATCTAGGTAACCTTATGAATAGCAATGACTTTTTAAATATAAAACCAGAAATATTATTCATGAAAGGAGTAATTAATAAGCAGAACCATATTAGAATTAGAAGCTTCTGCTGTGTGAAAGACACTATCAAGAGAATGAGAAAGCAAGCCACAGACTTGTCTTTACAGGTGAAGAACTGTTACCCAAAATGTACCAAGAAATGTTAAAACTCAACAGTAAGAAAAAAAAAAAAAACTGGATTTTGAAAAATGGACAAAATAACAAATAACTTGACCAAAGAAAATATTACTATATAAATGGTAAGTAAGCATGTGAAAATCTTCTCAACATATGTCATTAGGGAATTGAAAATTAAAACAACAAAAAGATACCACAACGCTCCTCTTAGAATGGCCAAAATCTACAATACTGACAACAACGAACACTGATGAGGGTGTTGGAACAACAGGAATAGTCATTCATTGCCGATGGGAATGAAAAATGGTACAGCCAGCTTGGAAGACAATTTAGAAGTTTTTAAATAAATTTAAACATATTCTTACCATACAACTCAGTGATCATTCTCCTTAGTGTTTACCCAAATGAGTCGAAAACTGTGTCCACATAAAAAACCTGCATATGAATGTTTATAGCAGCTTTATTCATAATCGCCAAAACATAGAAGTAATATGTCCTTCAGTTAGTTAATGCATGAATATACTGTGATACATCTAATAAAACAGAATGGTATTCATCACTAAAAAGAAATGAGCTATCAAGCCATGGAAAGACTGCAGGGATCCTGACTGGCAAAAGCTATGGGTGTCTGTGGCCATGACAAGAGCTGCTGTGTCCTCAGTCGCAAAGCTGCTGGGATCCTCCTCCTTTCTTTTTATCCCATGAAGGGGAATCGTGGTCCACAGGATCCCTCAGGGGAATGGTTGATGCAGATAAATTGCTTCTTACAGTTTTCTTTGCAACCGTCCTTAGTGATTGTGCTACACTGAGTTGTTCTTAATCACATTCTGGAGCTCTCTCAGAGCTGTTTTCATTCATGAGTAGTTATTAAAATGTTGTTTCTATGAGGGAATGAAAATTGGGACCTCCTCGGACCTCACCCTCAAGAGAAACCACTCCCATTTTCTTACAGGAGGTACCAGGCAGCAGTAGAAAAAGATTTAAAAGGTATATGGAGTGTGGAAAGAATGATATAACACTGTTATTATTTGCAACTATGATGATTGTATAGAAAGCGCTCCACCTAAATTACATATAAATTACAAGTATACTATTTTAATTGTTAAGAATTAACTAGTTTGCTTGGCATCAGACCAAATTGCAAACGTGAATAAGTGAATTCTGTGTCTCTGCAATGGCAATTGGAAGTTAAGAAATTAAATTTTAACAATAAAGATATCCAGCACGTTGCCAAAAAAACAAAAAAAACAAAAAACAAAAAAAAACCAATAAATATAGTAATTAAATAAAAATAAAAATATAAAATACTGAGGGGAAAAAAATCTCACAAAATATACATAAGCCTCTTTTGTAGAAATTCATAAAACTTAGTGGAGGAAGAGAATATGTTCTTTAATAAGAAAACTCAAATTAATTTTTAAAATCATGTATTTTAATGCTATTCCAATAAAATATTCCCAACAGAGCTTTTCATGGACTGTGACAATCTAATTCTGAAATTTTCATGGAAGAGTAAAGACCTCAAAACAGTCAATAGTGAAGAACTTGTTCTACTATGTCAAATCTAATCACAAAGTTTTAAGGCAGTATGTAGTTAATGCAGAGATATACTAATAGGCCAGTGTAACAAAATATAGTGTGCCCCAAAATAGAAAGATCCAAATATGACAGAGAAAGTATTGCATAACAGTAAAGAATGGGCTTTTCAATAAATGCTGTTGAAGCAATTATATAACTGTATTAGGAAAAAAATGAATGTATTGAAGTATAACTTATATGTCAACATACAGAAAAATCAATTTCAGTTGGATTGAATACTTAAATGTGAAAGGAAAAAACTATGAACATGTTGGAAAAACATGCAGAAAAATGTCTTTATGATCCCAGATTTCTTAATTTAAAAAGTCATAAGCTATTGTTAACTTTCACTGCCTTAAAATTAAGGATTTATGGTCATCAAAGGACATCATAAGGAAAGTGAAAAAGCATCACAAAATAGGAGAAAATATTTCCAATTCATATAGCCAGTGAAATATTAGTGTCCAAAACATACAAGGCCCCTCTTACAAATCAATAAATAGGAGACATCTTAATACAAATACAAGCAAAAACATGAATGGACATCTCGTATACTGTAAACAATATGCTAAAAATGAAATTTTAAAATCATAGTTTCATTAGTAATCAAGGAAATGCAAGTTAAAACTGAAATATAGCTTTAATGCTAACCCAACCCTAACCTAAAGCAGAGACATTACTTTGCTGAAAAAGGTCCATATACTCAAAGCTATGGTTTTTTCCAGTAGTCATGTACGGATGTAAGAGTTGGACCACAAAGAAGGCTGAGCACTGAAGAATTCATGCTTTTGAACGGTGGTGTTGGACAAGACTCTTGAGAGTCCCTTGGACTGCAAGGAGATCCAACCAGTCCATCCTAAAGGAGATCAGTCCTGGGTGTTCATTGGAAGGACTGATGCTGAAGCTGAAACTCCAATACTTTGGCCAGTTGATGCGAAAAGCTGACTCATTTGAAAAGACCCCGATGCTGGGAAAGATTGAGGGCAGGAGGAGATGGGGACAGCAGAGGGCAAGATGGTTGGATGGTATCACCTACTCAATGGATGCAAGTTTGAGCAAGCTCCAGGTGATGGTGAAGGACACGGAAGCCTGGCATGCTATAGTCCATGGTGTCGCAAAGAGTTGGACACAACTGAACAACTGAACACCACCATAACATGATTTTGCATCTACCAGATTGGAAAAAATGAAAAAAATCTATGAAGAATAATTATTGGAAAAGATACAGAACAACAAGCATCCACATCTATTGGAGGGAGGGTATCATTTAGTTGGCTCAGTGATTTTAGTCAAGTTTGACATTTGTTAACAAAGTTACACATAACCTGTAACCAGGAATTACATTCTAAGATGTGCACTCTAGAGAAATTCTTACACTCATGCCCAAAAGAAATTTATAAGAATGCACACAGAATATTATTCCTAAGCAAAAATTCCCAATCTATCCAAATATTCACCAACAATTGCTTTGACCAATTTTAATATAATCTTATGATGAATTATGATATAGCAATAGAAGCTAATTAAAGCTAACAGGATTGACAAGGATGAATCTCGAAAACAATTATTTTTTGAGCAACAGAAGCAAACCATAGAATGTATGCATTATGATTCTGTTGATGTTCAAACATCAGGCAACACCTACCAACGTATTATTTGCGGAACTATAGATTTAGGTTGGCTTCCCTGGTGGCTCAGATAGTAAAGCTTTGCCTGCAGTGCGGGAGACCTGGGTTCAATCCTTGGGTCAGGAAGATGCCCTGGAGAAGGAAACGGCAACCCACTCCAATACTCTTGCCTGGAAAATTTCATGGATGGAGGAGCCTGGTAAGCTACAGTCCATGGGATTGCAAAGAGCTGGACATGACTGAGCAACTTCACTCACTCACTCACATAGATCTAGGTGGCAAAAGAGATTCACAAAGTTTAAAAATTGAAGTTACCTTTTGGAGGTGGAAGAGGGAGAAGATACAACTGGGAAGGGACATCAGAAGGTCTGTTTTCCTAAACTAGATAGTGGGCAAATCTTTTATTCATTTTATTATTTAAAAAATTTAATTTATAATTTTTATAGATTCTTGGTTACTTATTTCACTATAAAAAATTAAAAACAAAAAAAACCCGTGTATCCCCTCCCTCAAGAATCTGATAAAATTCAGCCCAATTTGCAAATCTCTTTGCCTTGCCAGTAGAGATTTTAGTTAAACCTTACTTGCTTTGATTTAAGAAAACAGTGGGTATTTTTATTCTTAGAATGTAAAATTATATATAATACTATATTGAATAATTGTTTTCTAATTATATATATCTGTCTATCTCCATTTACATTTTGATTACTTCTCCACCCATAAACTGCCACTCATCCACCTCTACCTTCAACCCTTTAGAAGTACCTTACAATAGCCACATTAGCAGTTGGGGATTAACAGTGGGCAGAAAGTTTTGGAAATATTAACTTTCCAATCTAAGAAACCCTTCTGTATTTCCTTATCCTATAAACATTCTCTTTGGCAGTACTGCTAAGATCTATTTCTCCTCTTTCATTTTCAAATGGATTTGCAATGTGTTTTCTCTAAATTCACAATGAGCTTGGAGTAAAATAATTTGCTTTACCAGGTGGTATTTCTCACATCCCAGTTGTTAATATAGGTATTAACACATGGTCAGCTTTAAGAGTAACAGGAGCACAGTAGTACTTATGGCATCTAACAAATGAGTTGCTGAATATTGTTGTTAAAAGATAATTATAGATAGAGTGACTGTGTAATTAACTATCCAAACACTTTTGGGAATGAAAGGGAGCATTATTAATAGTTATTCTGAGTCACAGGTATAAATAGGAACAGTTCTAGGCAAACTGAGATGTCTGGTCACCCTGATTATAGAGAAATCTCACTCTAAGAGTACCCAGCAGAAGACACATCTGGTCTGGTACAGATCCTATTTCAATAATTAAAACATTGAAAATAGAAACCATCTTGGTTTAAGAAATGTGCAGTGTTCTAATTGTAGTCCTTAGCCAGCACTCTTGACGTATGTGTTGGAGTGCCTGCTTTTTGAAAGGGGGTTTTCCCAGCAATCCATGCAAGTGACAAGTGTCCAAATACTCTCAGAGATGTTTTGGGTTTTTTTGGTCAATTTTTAAAGTTTGATTATCACCTGAAGCAGCACAAAGTATAGTAACAGGGTCCTATTCTATAAGTTCAAAATGTAGACAAATGGTTTAAATGTAAAACAAGAAGAATAAAATTTTTCTTGTGATGAAAATTATTTGTATGGGTTTATGAATAATAATAAAACAATAAGAATGAGCTTTTATTGAGTTCCTGATATATGCCAGGCACTGAATTTGTTACGTATTATAGCATTTAATCTTAACAACCACATTAAGAAGTGATTATTTCTATTATTCAGATAAGGAAACTGTTAAGGATTACACAAATGGCAGAATTAATGGTATAAGTCTAGGTCTATCTGACTCTAAAGTCTATCTTTTATCCGTTATACCTAGTGACTTTCTGGATTTTTTTTCATTTTATTATTTGCATTGGCACTGTGCCTTTACTGATACAGAGATCAGGCTCCTTTCAAACATACATGAGGTGGCTCCTCAATTTCCACTCCAGTTCAGTCACTCAGTGGTGTCCAACTCTCTGCAACCTCATAGACTACGACATGCCAGGCTTCCCTGCCCATCACCAACTCCCAGAGCTTGCTCAAACTCATGTCCATCAAGTTGGTGATGCCATCCAACCATCTCATCCTCTGTCGTCCCCTTCTCCTTCTGCCTTCAATCTTGCCCAGCATCAGGGTGTTTTTCAATGAGTCAGTTCTTCCCATCAGGTGGCCAAAGTATTGGAGCTTCAGCATCAGTCCTTCCAATGAATATTCAGAACTGATTTCCGTTAGGATTGACTGGTTTGATCTCCTTGCAGTCCAAGGGACTCTCAAGAGTTTTCTCCAACACCACAGTTTGAAAGCATCGATTCTTTGGCACTCAGCTTTCTTTATGGTCCAACTCTCACATCCATACATGGCTATTGGAAAAAACCATAGCTTTGACTAGATGGACCTCTGTTGGCAAAGTAGTGTCTCTGTTTTTTAATATGCTGTCTAGGTTGGTCATAACTTTTCTTCCAAGGTACAAGCATCTTTTAACTTCATGGCTTCAGTCACCATCTGCAGTGATTTTAGAGCCCAAGAAAATAAAGGCTCTCATTGTTTCCACTGTTTCCCCATCTATTTGCCATGAAGTGATGGAACTGGATGCCATGGCATTAGTGTTTTGAATGTTGAGTTTTAAGCCAGCTTTTTCACTCTCCTCTTTCACTTTCAAGAGGCTCTTTTGTTCCTGTTCACTTTCTGCTATATATGGACAATTTCCGCTACACAGCTACTATTCAAATTACTATGTTGAGTTTAGAAACCATCTTCCCATGATTGGGATTGTGAATATATCTTTTATACCATTAACCCTTAACAAATAAAATGAGAGAAAGAGAAGATATTTTTAAAAAATCAAATGGAACTTCTAGATAAAAACACAATATATAAGATAGAAAATACAATGGGTAGGGTTAACTGTAAATTGACTGTAAATAAACTGTAAATTAAACAACTTGAAAACCTAGCAGTAGATACCATCCAGACCAAATCTCAGAGAGAAAAAAAGTCTGAAAATTAAATAAACAGAGCCTCCATGACCTATGTGAGAATATCAGAAACTTTAGAAATATGTAAATTTGAGCCCGTCAAAGAAGTTATGGTTGGAGGATGGGGAGTGAGAAAACAATATTTGAAGAAATAATAGGTGAAAATTTACCAATTTTGATGAAAACTATAAGCCTACAAATCCAAGAAGCTCAAAGAAGGCCAAGCAAAAGATTTAGACGATCCTATCAAGGCATATCTTAATTACTCTGCTGAAAACCAGTGATAAAGAGGAAATCTTAAAAGCAGCCAATGTAAATATCAGGAATGAAAGAGAGGATGTGACTACAAATCCTACAGACACTAAGGGGATAATAAGGATATATGATGAACAACCTATGTCAATTAATGTAAAACAAATGAATTAATAAATTCATTAAAAATTACAAATTGCAAAAAATGATACAAGAAAAATTATAAAATCCAGATGGCCTAATATCTTAAAAAATTGAACTCATAATTAAAAACCTTCCCAAAACCTACTCAGAAAACTGTGAGGTACTGATGGAAAAAATTTAAGATGACACAAATAGTTATAACATGCCCATGGATTGGAAGAATTAATATTAAAATGACCATTCTATACATAGTAATCTACATATTCCATGCAATCCCTATTAGAATACCAATGACATTTTTCACAAAATTAGAATAAAGAATTCTAAAATTTGTGTGGAAATGCAAAAGACTCCAAATAGGCAAAGCAATCTTGAGAAAGAAGAACAAAGGTGAAGAAATCACATGCTCTGGTTTCAAACTATACTACAGAGCTACGGTAATCAAAACAGTATGGTTTTGATTTATGGTTTATGACACAAAAATAAAAACACAGATAATTGGAACAGAATAGAGAACCCAGACCAGCACTCTTGCCTGGAAAATCCCATGGATGGAGGAGCCTGGTAGGCTGCAGTCCATGGGGTCGCTAAGAGTCGGACACAACTGAGCGACTTCACTTTCACACGTTGGAGAAGGAAATGGCAACCCACACCAGTGTTCTTGCCTGGAGAATCCCAGGGATGGGGGAGCCTGGTGGGCTGCCGTCTATGGGGTCACACAGAGTTGGACACGACTGAAGTGACTTAGCAGCAGCAGCAGCAGCAGAGAACCCAGAAATGATCTCACACTTACATGGTCAATTGGCCTATAGAAGAGGAGATGAGTATACAATGGGTTAAGACGGCCTCTTCAATAAATGGTATTGAGAAAACTAGACAGCTATATGCAAAAGAATTAAACTGTACAACTGTCTCAAACCATATTAAAAAATAAAATCAAAATGAATTAAAGACTTAAATGTAAAACCCAAAATGATAAAACTCCTGGAAGAAAACATAGGCAGTATTCTTTGACATTTGGCTTAGCAGTACTTTTTTGGATATGGTTCCTCAGGCAAGAGCAACAAAAGCAAAAGTAAACAAGTAGAACTATACCACGCTAAAAAGGTTTTTCACAAAACAAAAAGGCTGCCTACTGAATGAGAGAAGATGTTTGCAAACTATATATCTGATAAGGAATTAGTATCTGAAATATACAATATACAAAATATACAAATATACAACTCAGCATCCAAAAAAAGAAAAACCAGCAAACAACTTGAATGAAAAATGGACAGGGCACCTGCATAGACATTTTTCCATAGAAGACACACTGTTGGTCAACAGACACATGAAAAGATGCTCAGTATCAATAATCATCAGAGAAATGCAGATCAAAACAAAAATGAGATATCACTCATGTCAGAATGGCTATTATCAAATGACAACAAATAAGTGCTGGCAAGGATTTGAAGAAATGGGAATGAATCCTCATGCTCACATGGTGGGAATGTAAAGTGGTTTACACTTGAAATTCTTCAGAACTATTGACATTCTTCAAAAAATTAAAAATAAAAGTACCATATCCAGCAATTCCACTTACAAGTATTTTTCCAAGGAAAACAAATACATTAATTCAAAAAGATATGTACATCCCTATGTTCATTGCAGCCTTATTTTCAATAGCCAAGATATAGAAGCAACCTAAGTGCCCATGATGAATGGATAAAGCCGGGGTAGGGGGGTATGATGAAATATTACTAAGCCATAAAAAGGAATGAAATATTTTCACTTGTAAAAACATAGAGGGTGTTACGCTAAGTGAAATAAGTCAGACAGAGAATGACAAATACCATGTGATTTTACTTATATGTGGTACTTAAAAGAAAAAACCAGATGAACAAAAGCAAAGCAAATGAACAAACATAACGAAACAGAAGCAGAGTCACAGATATAGGGAACCAATAAGTGTTTGCCAGAGGGGAGAGGGTTAAGGGGATGAGTGAAATGACTGAGGGAAATTAAGGGGTGCAAACTTGCAGTTACGAAATAAATGAATCAAGTGGTAAAATGTCCAGTGTGGTGAATATAGTCAACAGCAATCTAATGTCTTTGTGTGGTGATGAAGAAGGTCAAAGTTACAAACTTCCAGTTACAAAAGAAATAAGTACTATATATGTAATGTACAATGTGGTTGATATAATTAACATTGCTGTTATATATGAAAGTTGTTAGAGAGTAAATCCTGAGTTCTCACTACAAGAAAAGGTATTTTTTATTTTGTGTCTATATGAGATAATAGATGTACACCAAACTCCTTGTAGTCATCATTTCATGATGGATGTAAGTCAAACCATTAGTCTACACACACATTAAATTTTACAGAGTTGTATTTTAATTATACCTCAACAAAACCTGAGGAAAAAAGAAAAACCTTCTCGGATGGTGAATTCACTGGTGAATTCTATTAAACATTTAATGGAGAGACAATATTAATCTTACACAAACACTTTAAGAAAACACAGGTGGAGAGAGAATCATTTCCAACTTACTGTTTTTGAAGCCAGCATTATCCTTATGCTAAACTGGACAAAAACATTAATTAAAGAGAAAAAAAAGGAACAGGAAAGAAAAAAGTTCAGTATCCCTAGAGAGCAACATCCCTCAAGAACATAGATGCAAAATCTTAACCAAGATATCACCAAATAGAAACCAATAATATATAAAAAATAGAATATACATAAGCAACTGGGCTTATGCAAAATACAAAATTTTAACATTTTAAAATAAATCAAGGCAATTCATCATATTAGCAGATACATGACAACAATATGTTTATCTCAATAATGCAGCAGTAGCATTTGATAAAATTCAGTACCTATTATTGGTACTGATTACATGGACCACAGCCTTGTCTAACTCAATGAAACTAAGCCATGCCGTGTGGGGCCACCCAAGACAAACAGGTCATGGTGGAGAGGTCTGACAGAATGTGGTCCACTGGAGAAGGGAATGGCAAACCACTTAAATATTCTTGCGTTGACAACCCCATGAACAGTATGAAAAGTCAAAAAGATAGGTCACTGAAAGAGGAACTCCCCAGGTCGGTGGTTGCCCAATATGTTACTGGAGATCAGTGGAGAAATAACTCCAGAAAGAAGGAAGGGATGGAGCCAAAGAAAAAACAACACCCAGTTGTGGATTGGACTGGTGATGGAAGCAAGGTTCAATGTTGTAAAGAGCAATATTGCATAGGAACCTGGAATGTTAGGTCCATGAATCAAGGCAAATTAGAAGTGGTCAAACAGGAGATGACAAGAGTGAACATCAACATTCTAGGAATCAGTGAACTAAGATGGACTGGAATGGGTGAATTTAACTCAGATGACCATTATATCTACTACTGTGGGCAGGAATCCCTTAGAAGAAATGGAGTATCCATCATAGTCAACAAAAGAATCTGAAATGCAGTACTTGGATGCAATCTCAAAAATGGCAAATGATCTCTGTTTCCAAGGCAAGCTATTCAATATCACGGTAATCCAAGTCTAAGCCCCGATCAGTAACGTGAAAGAGGCTGAGGTTGAACAGTTCTGTGAAGATCTACAAAACCTTCTAGAACTAATACCCAAAAAATATGTCCTTTTTATTATAGCGACCTGGAATGCAAAAGTAGGAAGTCAAGAAACACCTGGAGTAACAGGCAAATTTGGCCTTGGAGTACAGAATGAAGCAGGGCAAAGGCTAATAGCGTTCTGCCAAGAGAACACACTGGTCATAGCAAACACCCTCTTCCAACAGCAAAAAAGAAGATCCTACAAATGGACATCACCAGATGGTCGGCACTGAAATCAGATTGATTATATTCTTTGCAGCCAAAGATGGAGAAGCTCTATACAGTCAGCAAAAACAAGACTGGGAGCTGACTGAGGCTCAGATCATGAACACCTTATTGCCAAATTCAGACTGAATTTGAAGAAAGTGGAGAAAACCACTAGACCATTCTGGTATGACCTAAATCAAATCCCTTATGACTATACAGTGGAAGTGAGAAATGGATTTAAGGGACTAGATCTGATAGACAGAATGCCTGATGAACTATGGACAGAGGATCATGATATTATACAGGAGACAGGAATCAAGACCATCCCGAAGAAAAAAAAATGCAAAAAAGCAAAATGGCTGTCAGAGGAGGCCTTACAAATAGCTGTGAAAAGAAGGGAAGCAAAAAGCAAAGGAGAAAAGGAAAGATATAAGCATCTGAATGCAGAGTTCCAAAGAATAGCAAGAAGAGATAAGAAAGCCTTCCTCAGCGATCAATGCAAAGAAATAGAGGAAAACAACAGAATGGGAAAGACTAGAGATCTCTTCAAGAAAATTAGCAATACCAGGGAACATTTCATGCAAAGATGGGCTTGATAAAGGACAGAAATGGTAGGGACCTAACAGAAGCAGAAGATATTAAGAAGAGGTGGCAAGAATACACAGAACTATACAAAAAAGATCTTCACAACCAAGATAATCATGATGGTGTGATCACTCACCTAGAGCCAGACATCCTGGAATGTGAAGTCAAGTGGGCCTTAGAAAGCATCACTACGAACAAAGCTAGTGGAGGTGATGGAATTCCTATTGAGCTATTTCAAATCCTGAAAGATGATGCTGTGAAAGTGTTGCACTCAATATGCCAGCAAATTTGGAAAACTCAGCAGTGGCCACAGGACTGGAAAAGGTCAGTTTTCATTCCAATCCCAAGGAAGGGCAATGCCAAAAAATGCTCAGACTATTGCACAATTGCACTCATGTCACACGCTAGTAAAGTGATGCTTAAAATTCTCCAAGCCAGGCTTCAGCAATACATGAACCGTGAACTTCCAGATGTTCAAGCTGGATTTAGCAAAGGCAGAGGAACCAAAGATCAAATTGCCAACATCCGCTGGATCATGGAAAAAGCAAGAGAGTTCCAGAAAAACATCTATTTCTGCTTTATTGACTATGCCAAAGCCGTTGACTGTGTGGATCACAACAATAAACTGTGGAAAATTCTGAAAGAGATGGGAATACCAGACCACCTGACCTGCCTCTTGAGAAATCTGTATGCAGGTCAGGAAGCAACAATTAGAACTGGACATGGAACAACAGACTAGTTCCAAATAGGAAAAGGAGTACATCAAGGCAGTGTATTGTCAACCTGCTTACTTAACTTATATGCAGAATACATCATGAGAAACGCTGGGCTGGAAGAAGCACAAGCTGGTATCAAGATTGCCGGGAGAAATATCAATAACCTCAGATATGCAGATTACACCACCCTTATGGCAGAAAGTGAAGAGGAACTAAAAACCTCTTGATGAAAGTGAAAGAGGAGAGTGAAAAAGTTGGCTTAAAGCTCAACATTCAGAAAACTAAGATTATGGCATCTGATCCCATCACTTCATGGCAAATAGATGGGGAAACAGTGGAAACAGTGGCTGACTTTATTTTTCTGGGCTCCAAAATCACTGCACATGGTGATTGCAGCCATGAAATTAAAAGACGCTTACTCCTTGGAAGGAAAGTTATGATCAACCTAGATAGCATATTCAAAAGCAGAGACATTACTTTGCCCACAAGGTCCATCTAGTCAAGGCTATGGTTTTTCCTGTGGTCATGTATGGATGTGAGAGTTGGACTATAAAGAAAGCTGAGTGCCGAGGAATTGATGCTTTTGAACTGTGGTGTTGGAGAAGACTCTTGAGAGTCCCTTGGACTGCAAGGAGATCCAACCAGTCCATCCTAAAGGAGATCAGTCCAGGGTGTTCATTGAAAGGACTGATGTTGAAGCTGAAACTCCAATACTTGGCCACCTGATGCAGAGAGCTGACTCATTGGAAAAGACCCTGGTGCTGGGAAAGATTGAGGGCAGGAGGAGAAGGGGATGACAGAGGATGAGATGGTTGGATGGCATCACCAACTCAATGGACATGGGTTTGGGTGGACTCCGGGAGTTGGTGATGGACAGGGAGGCCTGGTGTGCTGCAGTTCATGAGGTCACAAAGAGTCAGACACGACTGAGTGACTGAACTGAACTGAACTGAACTGATTATTGGTAAAAAATGTCAGCAAACTAAGAGTAGAAAGGAATTTCCTTAAGATGGTAAAAAGCATTTATGTTAACATCATACTGAATGGTGAAAGACTGAACTAGTTTCTTTTTAAGACTGGAAATTAGGTGAAAATGTGTCTGTTTTCATTGTTTCTATTTGACATCTTACTGAAGGTCCTATCATGCAGTAAGGCAAAAAAAAAAAAAAAGGTGGTGATGGGCATAGAAATTGGAAAGGAATAAATAAAAGTGTTTTATTCACAGACAATGTAATCTTTTTAAAAAGCTGCTTAGAATAAATGAATTCGCAGTTACAAATACAGGAATATAAATATAAAAATCACTACTATCTCTATACGCTAGCGACAAACACTTGGAAAATGAAATTAAAAGAAACTGTTCTTTCTTGCCCTGCAATGATAGGTGCTGGCATCGGTGGGCCCAGAGTGCCAGGAGCAAGCAGGAGAGGCCTCCCAGCTCTGTCAGTGGTGGGGGTGGGGCAGGGGTCCACAAGAGGGGAGGGGTTGGACTCCAGTTGAACTGAGTTATTTCTTTCCTGCAACCTGTTGAATGGAGTCTGTGCACAAGGAGCAAATTCAGTGTTGACCTCAAAGACACAACAAAGAGAATGTGTATGTTGTGTTAATTAGGGATAGTCTCTCGTGCCATAGAATGTCATTTACATAATGACTCTTAAATCCTGTGTACGGGTCCTTGTTGGTTTTTGCTAAAATGCTCATGTGTCAGCTCTCATTTAGGAGATGATTTCAGAATTCATCTTTGTTTCCTTTGTTAGTTTTTCCTGGCTCTGCCTCTTACTTGCTGTGTGACCTCAGGCAGTTCGGTGCTTTTCCTGAACTTCGATTCTTAGCAAACTTAAAAAGAATGAAAAACCCCTTGCTCAGACCATTGCAGTGCTTGCTAAGTAGGCTGGGTGAAAATACATGAAGCTTTTGGTATGATGCTTGCCACACAGTAGGAGCTCAAACAATACTGCTTTGCTTCTTTCCTTTTCACATATTTTAAAACACAGTCATTAAGCTTTATCAGAAACAAGGTATTATACTTAAACCTCACAGGGTAAGCCATCACACTGACATATACTTATTCAATGTTAAAATTGCATTTCTATGAAACCACATATTCAGTTGAGTCTCCCTTACATAAATACAATCTTTCTTACATTAGCAGCAAATTAAACTTCAACAATTACACTTGCTACTGTGGTTACCTCTGAGTTCCTCTAAAACTCCTCTGTATTTTATTGCTGAGTAAATATTTAGAAGACTTTAAAAAGCTAATTTCAGATTTGGGCTTTCTCTGGTCAACAGTTTATATTTCAAGAGCTTTCACCCAAGTTCGTGTTCTCTTTTGTGAAACCTAGCACAGTTCTCACATTGATATTATTTACATTTTTTTGGTAATGTGCTGCAGGTTTATAAACCTTTCCATTTAAATTTTTGGTGTGATTAGCTGCTTTTAATTACATCTGAAAACTCCTTGCCAAATAATGATTAAAACACACAGCGATGGTATGGTTGAGACATAAGCAAAGCAAAACAGATCTATGTGAAAACTGCTTCAAGCAGTGTAACAACAACTAATCCATTTAATTTGTGCATATGTGGAGGATTTCATTCAAATTGAAATAGAACAAAGGATAAATAAGGTGAGAAGGTAGGTAAGAGAACTTTGAAGCATTGAAATACTGTTTTGTTTTGTTTTGTTTTAAATCAAAGCATAATTGATTCTTCTGGGGAAGTTTGTGGGGTAAAAAATAAAATTTGTATGTAATTATGGTTCACAGCAAATTGCATTTGCTGCCTGTTGAGCAAACTCAATTGGATTACTAAACCACAGTCTTTCCCACCCCTGTGTCAGTTCGAGACCAAACTCTCTCTCCTCTCTAGTTCTCTAAGGCCCCCAAAGCTTAAGCTTTGGATCTTTGTGTGTTGGGTTTTTCAGGCTGCCACTCCCCTCCCCTTTTTCAGGGGATCCTTACAGCTTTCAGTATCAGATTGAAGTTCACATTTTTGGAGGACCCTGCTTTCTTCACAGTGTTCCCTTTGACCTCCCCTTCCCACCACACAATCCCTTTCCTCTGTCCACACAGGACTCGCTTCCTGGCTGTTGGGTTCCACGTCTTCTGTGCTCACTGATTTATTCATCCTTTCCATCATTCAGTCATTCACCCCACAGATGTTAATAGGCATGCTGCTTAGTTGTGGGGGTCCAATAGGAAGCCAGACAGAAACCCTGTCCTTGTCCTTATGGAGTTACAATCAAGTGGAGGAAACAGACCAATCAAAGAATCCTACAGGCAGCAATTAAATGACCACTCTGATGGGAGAGGCAGAGGTGAAGGATGTGGTGCTGCGACCCTTGTAAGATACTGGGTCTTCATCTGGTTGGAAAGTCAGGAATGCTTCTCTGAGGAAGTGACTGTGGCTCTGACAGAGAAGAGCGGAAATTTACCTGGGTGAAGGCCGAGCACTGGAGGAGGAGCGAGTATAGCAGGAGCTGTGGGCTGGAAGAAAGAGAAGCTGGATGTGGCTGGTGCACAGAGAGGAAGAAAACACAGTGAGACTGGACTCATTAGAGGCAGACAGACACTCTTCTCCCATCACCTGCATCTCTTGGGCTCAGCTCAAGCATCCCCTCCTCTGGGAAGCCTCTGATGGCCCTGACCTCTCTGAGGAGGGACCTGTCCTCCCTCTGGAACCATGGCCTGCTGACCTTTGCATCCTCGGCTCCTCTCACAGGCTCCGACACGAATTAGGCATCTGTCATGGAGGGGTGGGTAGAGTTGGAGAGTGTGAGCATGACTGGGAGTCTTTGCTTGCTGAGCATGGAGAGAGGCAACTTGGCTGTATGAGTGCAATTTTCAGAGGCTTTCCCGGCGGGTGGCCCCAATTCTTCCAGCACCAGTTCAAGGGCCTCTTCCCTCAATAAGATCCCTTCTTTTTAATTCAAACCAAATCCCAGCTTGATGTAATTTCAAACGGTAAGGAAACACTGGATACAATGTGGAAGCATGTGGTTTGTACAGAGGAACTCAACCATGACTTACTCCACAACTTCGGGTGCCACCCCAGTTCTCATCAGGTTTCCCAGCCTCATGTTCCAGTGATGGGTCTTATTAAAGGGATCCCGGAGGGAGAGACTGTTGCCTCTTGGGAGTATTCCAGTGAGCAACAGGGAAACCTGGATGGGGAATCACAGCCGTTAATTGGGGCATAAATGGAACAAATTCCCTCTCATCACTGAAAGGTATTGTGTTTCACGTTGAGGGAAAGGAGAGATTTGCCTACAAATTAGGCTGGAAACTGTAGAGAAGAAATTGTTTCCTGGCCAGATTGGTATGCCAGGATTGTAATGAAACAGGACAGAAAGAGAAGGGGGGTGGGGTACATGTTCAAATAAGAAACTGGATTTTTAATTTTTTTTTTTTTTTTAGTATTTCTGTTACTGTCCTTTTGAAGGGTTGAGTCTGTCCTGTTGCCGGTGTTCCTCGGCACTCACCAAATTGTCCTCTTCTGGGTGATTTTTAACCCTGTTGTTCAGCAGCTGCTCCGAGAAGCAACTCAGGAATATTCACTATTCATGGTTCTGCCCTGGAGAAGAGAATGAAAGCTGATTTCCATTTGTTTCAGAATCATAATGTGAATGGAAAGCTTCTTTGGACATTCTTTTCTCATTGTAAATGTTGGAGTTAGATATCAACCCCAGAGCCTCTGGTACTGTGCCCACAGATGCAGAATTCCTCCCAGCGAGCCCTCCCTCCCTTGCACCCTCCATCCTTTCCATCCTGTGAGTGAGTGAATCCTTCCTCTGGAGTGACTGCTCCCTACCCTGCTCCCCAGGGCTTACTCACTTATTCTGGCTCTGTGTGTCTCTCAGCCCTGTTCTTCCTCTGGATCTGCTTGTGCCTTTGTTTTCCTGTCTCAGAATGACCCCCTTTGGCCTAGGCATTGGGCTTCAGAATTACTACTGCCCATTCTTAAGGCCATTATATGCAGATATAATATGCAGATGATACCACTTTAATGGCAGAAAGTGAAGAGGAACTAAAAAGCCTCTTGAAGGTGAAAGACTGGCTTAAAACTTAAAAACTAAGGCCATGGCATCTCGTCCCATCACTTCATGGCAAATAGGGAAACAATGGAAACAGTGAGAGACTTTATTTTCTTGGCCCCCAAAATCACTGCAGATAGTGACTGCAGATAGTGACTACAGCCACAAAATTAAAAGACGCTTGCTTCTTGGAAGAAAAGTTATGACAAACCTAGATAGCATATTAAAAAGCACAGACATCACTTTGCCGACAAAGGTCCATATAGTCAAAGCTATGATTTTTGCAGTAGTCATTATGAATGTAAGAGTTGGACTATAAAGAAGGCTGAACACTGAAGAATTGATGCTTTTGAATTGTGGTGCTGGAGAAGACTGTTGAGAGTCCCTTGGACAGCAAGGAGATCAAACCAGTCAATCCAAAAGGAAGTCAACCCTGAATATTCATTGGAAGGACTGATGCTGAAGCTGAAGCTCCCATACTTTTACCACGATGCGAAAAGCTGACTCATTGGAAAAGACTGATGCTGGGAAAGATTGGGGGCAAGAGGAGAATGGAGCAGAGCAACAGACGATGAGATGGTTGGATGGCATGACTAACTCAACGGACATGAGTTTGAGCAAACTCAGGAAGATGGTGAAGGACAGGGCTTCCTGGCGTGCTGCAGTTCATGGGGTTGCAAAGAGTTGGACACGACTTGGCGACTAAACAGCAACAACAAATCCTTAAGGCTAGGCCACAGCACTGCCTCTCCCATTCCTCATGGACCAGGACAATAAAAAAAAAATAATTACTTAGGCTCTTTTGTGCATTGGCTTTAACATATACACTCAAGTATTCTTGCTCAAAAAAAGACAAAACCACAGTGCAAAGACGATGTCAATAAAAGCATTGAACTGATCTGTGGTCTTTTGGAGTGACTTTGAAAGAGAAGGATGCCTGGAGGCTATTGAGGCAATGTTTTCATTTTAGCATTAAGAAAGAATTCCTTTGGTTTGTTACAGGGATCATTGAAAACTTTCAATTGGGTGAGTGGTCAGTGGGCAGCCTAACCCCTTCTAAAGCATTGTGTGACCCAATCAGGTGGCTCAAAGTTGGATTAAGCAAACCAAACAAGGCCTGTGAATTAAGATGTTTTGCATGGGGGAAGCCACTTGTCCTAATACTTAATCCCTGAAAGAACAACTTGCATGCTGTTTATTGAAGCATTGTCCTAACATGAAATTCCTTTCTCTTCACCTGTTACCTCTGATTTGATTGACCTTTTTTTTTGTCCTCCCATTAAGGCAGAGTGCAAATGTAATCACTGATTTTACTAGAAAACAGTTTTGTGTACTTTAAGTTTGTTTTTAAAAAGACTTAAAAATCTTGTGAAAAGCAAACAACAAAAAAAATCATTTGATTATCTTTTTTTTTCTAGGGAAAGTGACAGATATATTTTGGGGGACACAGTTTGCAAATGTGTGTCAGGAAAAATTCTATTACTCAGTTGACAGATTTTGAAAGCTGGGAACTCATGAGCAATCTGAACAATTGTTTTGCCTTACAAAGCTGGTAAAGTTAAGGTTTTGAAAAAATCAGTTTCAAAAAATACTGTGATAAGGATAAGAGAGGAGCTCTTCACCAGGTAATTGCCAAAATATACTTATTGTGTTATTTTTATGGGTTTTCCCAAGATCTTTGGAATAGCTTCCTCATGGAGTAATAAGGAAGACTTGTATACAATTTACAAGTTTAACTGCAGTGTTGTTCTGAGGAAAAATGATTTCTTTTCCTCTAGTAAAAAGTGTGTTCAAATAATTACCTTGGGAAATGTGGTTTTGAGGTCAGTAAAAAAGAGACTTCTTGCCGGTAGACTACCTTTCCACCATGTGATCTGGAGTTTGTCACTTGGGCATCAGAGCTGTATTCCTATCCACCCCCTCCACCCTCTGCCAACCTCATCTCTCAGAGTCTTTCCTGAACTTGGGAAAACAGCTGCTTCCCCTGGTGCCACTTCTCTTCATGATTCAGAGTTGAGTCCAAAGGTCTGTTTTGGGAATCAACACAGACAGGCACCTCACAGCCTCCCCCTGGTCCCAGGCATCGGCCACCCCACCTTAGAAGTGGCACAAACACCTCCTTCACCAGGCCCCTCCCCTGTGGAGGCTCAGGAGTTAAAGCCTGCAGACTCCCTGCACTCCAGCCCCTGCCTTGCCCAGAAGTGCCTGAGTTTCTGTCAGGAGATGAGTGCATGCAGGGCTTGGTCTGGGCTAAAGTGCTCTGCTGAAAAGGAGGACAAGACCCAACAAACTTTTGTCATATAATGTGTGAGGAAGGGGAGGCAATGGCTGAGTTTAGAGAGGCTTTGCCTGGAGTCCACCAAGGGGCAGCTTGGCATTTGGATCACAGTCAGCAATCGCACTGTTTACCTCTCTGAGCCTCTTTCTTTATCTGTGAAAGGAAGATAATATCTCACTTATTTATCTGTGAAACAGAAATGATAATACTTGCTTACGTGGTTGTCATGAGGATTAAATTGAATCATTGGTATAAAACACTGCATACTTCCTGACATATTAGGAATCATGAAAGAGTGATTCCAGACTTTCCCCCTGACACCTGTCAGATGCTCCCTCCATGGGCAGTATCTTCTGTTGGTGCTGTTACCCTAGGAGTGTCTATCTAGCCCTGGGTGTGTCAAGCAGAACAGGATGAGTGCGTGTTTGTAAGAAATAGCTCAAGAAACCCTACTAGGCTTGATTTGAGAGACACTGATTAATAATGCATAAGCTCATGGTCTGTGTGCTCAGAGTGTAGGTTGCAAATAAAAGGTGAGGCAGGTCATGGTCAGGATTCAAAATCTGTCAGGTAAAGGCAGGATGATCTGGCTCCATAGTGTGTCTAAGTGACAACCAAGAAAGGGTTCTGCAGTCCTGAGTGTCACGTTGGATGTGGCATGGTGGACTCCTCACACGCTCCCAGGTCACACTAGAACAGAGACACAGGTGTATGCGATGGCCACGCTTCTCCACTGACAGATCTAGGGGGCAGAGCTGACTCTGGGGAAGTGTGTGAGTGGGCAACATTCTCCTTTGGTGTCTTTGGCCTCATCGTTTGTCCCTCCCAACTTTTTTGATTCCTCTAAGGCATCAGATACCCAGCGTCCTTCTCTTTCCCTCCACTGAATCCTGTGCTCAGAATTAGATGCCGCAATACATGTGAGGGATGTTGTACTGGCTTGTGGTGGCTGTGACTTTTCAATGCTCCTGCTTGCCTTTACTCCCCCTCCATCCCTCTCTGGTCACAGACCCAGTGTCTGGACACAAGGGGTGGGCAGAGGACCCACCTGGACTCTCAGAGAACCTTACCCGTGCTTGGCCAGTGTCTCCAGCTGATGGTGGATGTTGGGGTCCTGAAGTCAAGCTAAGCCAATCAGAGTCCTTCCCCAAGATAATTGTGTCTAGGGAAGGGCGTTCTGTCTTCTGTTAGTGAAGTTAGAAGCACCAGGGCCTTGTCCAGCTATGTGGAGAAAGCCTGTCCGCCAAAGAGAAGACCAGGGCTGAGCCAACCCAAAATAAGGGCTGGAGCAAGACAAGACAGAACCAGGCCCTGGCTGTGGCTCCCCAAGCACCCAGAACTAGCTTGGTCCATATAGCTTCAGCTTTTCTTAGGTTCTTGCTATCTGTGAGCTATCCCCAGTGCCCTTCTAATAACCTTCCTTGTGTTTTAATCAGTTTGCATTTAATCTGTAGCTTCTCTTTAGAAAAATTCTGTGTGCTTTGACTGACTCCAAGGTGTTCCTCCCTGAGGTGAATTTCTTAAAGTCACAGTTAAGTATCTAAACACAGGAGAGTCTGTGAGGGGTTTTTTTTTGTTTTTTTTTTTGAAGTATCCACTGCACTGAGTGACATTGAGGAATTAAATAGGAAATTAAATTCATTGTAAAGATTATTGGTCTGTGTATACTTCTTTTGGTCTAAAAATTCTCAAAGTAGTGGCAGCTATGATAAAGTCACTTTATTTTTGAAAGAGCAAAGACAATGTAATCTAATTTTAGATCATTCCAGACTGAGTTCGAGTCAACATGCAGACAATTGGAAATTTGTCAGAAATTAAATGCTGATTATTGGGTCTCAACTTTAAGTTATGACCCAAATTAGGGTCACCGTGGGTATCCAAAAGGGCTGCAAGATTATTTTACAGACGCCCAAAATGTTGTCTTTACCTCTGTGCTCTGTATTTATTGGGTTGGGGGAGGGGAAAACTTTGCAATGGGGAGGGACCCTGGGGAAGATAGTCAGCTACAGAGAAGCCAGGCCAAGGGTGACATCCGTGCTAGAGCTCTGGTCAAGGGCAGTGTTCGTGTAGAGTGTGTATCAGGGACAGGAGTTTGCATATGCTTCCATTGATTTGGAGCAGGGTAGAAAAATAGGTTTCATCTTAAATGAAGATCCTTGACAGATAATGAAGACTACTTGGAGAACTGTGTTCAGAAAGAGTGTGAGGTGGAATATAGGCTCAGTGGGTTGGCCATGATTATTATTAGTGATGTCTGTGTCCACCTCTTTATTTTTAATGCTTCTGGATAATTTTGTTTAAAATGCATCTCTTTTAAACATTGACATAGATTAAAAAAAAAATGTCCAGTCTGTGTCTCTCTCAATAGGAGGAAATTTATAATTTTTCTATTATGGAAAATTTTAAGCAAATACAAAAGAGAAGAACTATGAGTATCACTCTGATTCTAAAAACAATCACTTTTCACCAATGCGGATTGTTCTGAAGCAAGATTTTCTTTTAGATTTGGAAGAACTGACAGTAGAGATTTTTATTGCAAATGAGAATGACCCAGGAGAAAGAAAAAAGTGTTTTTAACATTATGCCTCCATTAATATTTAGGCATAATTTCCTGACAAATGCCTGAAGTCTTATTAGTACATTTTTAGGTTTACTTACGAGTTCTTCTAATTTCTTTATTTATTGCTTTTCCTTGCATCCCATATTTTCCTCTTTTCTTGGATTTGTGTCTTGGATTTGTATTAATGATTTGTATTTTCTAATGATCCTAACAGAAAGGATTCTTGATTGATAAATTCTCAATGTGAATAATATTTCAATAGAATTCCAGTTCAAAATAATTTTTCCTTCTGAACTTTGTAGTTACTGGTTTTATCTTCTTGCATCTGGGGTTACTTACTTCATCCATTATAGGTAAATGGCTATTCTTTTCTATTTTTGAAATATCTAATAATTTATTTATAAGTGAAGTTTTTTGGAATATATTAAAGCAACAGATAGACGTGCTCAGGTAGCTCAGAAATTTATAGCATCCAGCCATGCAATTTTAAATGTTTACTTGAAGATGTGTATCAGCCAACTAATACATGAATTAAGGAGATTCGAGACCTATGGATTTCTCTCCTCACTAAGTTTTAACCCCCCTACCCCCATTAGGCCTCTACATGGGTTTCTGTTGTCAGATCAACTTGCTTCTGCAGGGAGAGCTTGGTCCTGTTGCGTCTCAAGCAAACATTTTCCTCCTATCTTTATTCTTCTCCCATTTAAGAGGAATGTGTCCTTCACTCAAAATTTAGAAGAAATTTCTTTTTTAACGATTGCATAAAGCTAGAATGAAACCATCCAGTTCTGGTGGTAGCTAACACTGGCTAAATATTTTGTGGAAAGAGAGATGGAAAGAGACAAAACTCCACATCACTAGCTCCTTCCATCTGAGTTCCTCTCTCCCCATGTACAGCTGCATTTTTCTTCTTTCTGATTCTTGCCAGTTTGAAGTAACTTAATGCCCTTTCTGTCTCACTTTTCTTGAAGAATTTGTTGTCTTTGCAACTGGCTGACACTAAAAAGTATTTGAAAACAATGGAAAGGCGAAAGTCATATTTTCAGTTTCTGGTATCGAGAATGTGAATAATTAAAAAAGAAAACACAATCTGGATTTGTTTTTAATGAGATAGATACCTTTTTGACTTCCTCCCTGGTAGAATACCAGAAGGAGACAGAACTGAGCACCACAAAATAAGGCCACGAGCCGAGAATAACAATGATTTTGTTCTGTTGTCCTCTCCATCTCCAGTGCTGTCCTTTCCTGGATCTATTCTGCTATTTTCAAAGCACTTGAAATGATTTCACATCTGCAAGTAATTAGTTGCAAAATAATCTATCTTGGGACTGTGGGCTAGAGGGTTGAGTAATAGGAGTTCCAACTGTGGTGTAACAATGTGTAAATCATGTATTCCTTCTGTTTTTGTTGACATATACAGTAAATATATTACATGGGCATACGCTGCTCCTGCAAAACTGTGAATATAGCCCTTTGTTTGAGAATCTCATCATCAACAAGAACAGCACCAAGTCTCACATTTATATTTTATCTCATAATTTACAAAACTTTCTCCTAACGTTATCTTAATTCTTTTCACAACAACCCTGAAAGACAGGTGAGAAGAGTTCCATCAGATACATGAGGCATCTGTGGCTGGTAAGCTACTAGACAGTAGGTGACATGGCTTGTTTTGTTGGGTTTTTGCAAACATTTTATTAACAGTTCATTACTGTAGTAACACATTTACAGAAGAATGCAGAAAATCTTAACAGCATGGCTCAATAAATTATCAAAGAGAATGCACTCATGTAACCAGTTCCCAGATCAAAAAACAAAACAGTATCAACACTTCTATGCTCTGTTCCAAGTCACCCACCCCCAGGGGTAACTGTCATTCTGACTCCTAAATAGGTTGTCCATTTATTTGAATTAGTTTTGTACGGCATGTGAATAAGGACCTTGAAATTTATGGATGCATTATGTACATGTGCTTGATACATTGAGCAATACGTCTTTTCATGATGAAATGCAATACATGTGAGGAAATGACAGAGGAGTGAGATGATTCGACCTGTAGAAGGTTCACATGCGTTGGGACTTAATAGCTCCAATATCTGAAGGACAAATGCCTGGAACATTATTAGAAGGTTTCCCCATTTCTATCAAGAACTGTCAAAAACTCACCTTACACAGAAAAAGACTTTTTTTTTTCAATCTTAGAACTTTATGGACAAGAAGAAATTTGTTTCCTTCTATGGATATTTTAAATTTTAGTTTGTAAGTGCTAACTCTGAGATGTCTTTGGTTCCATGTTAACCAGCAGCATGGAATGCACAGTCACTTTTCAAGTTTTCTTTCCCTCCTCATGTTTGGTTGATAATTTCTACCAGTTTCCACAGGAAGACAAACACTGTGTTCTTTTAAGGGAAACAATGTTTTACTGAAATAGGGAGGTGGTGCTTAATATTCCTCTGCCTTGCTCTCTTGGAGGTAAGAGTATCCCAGAGATGAAGTCTTAGCTTGTGTGTGTGCTGTGTCTCCTTCAGATAGGCAGAGCCAAAGACTGACAGCAATTGTTCCAGCTGGTATCCTTCATCAGGTGAATTTTGGAAGGTTCCACGCTCATATTCTCACCACTGTTCTCTCACTTTTCTCCACCATTATGAGAATTGGAAGCCAACGGGTAACAGTGACTTGTTTGAAATGGTTTGGGGCTCCTGCACATGAAAGAATTTAGACTAAGACTGCTCCCAGGGTTAGTGCTGTCCTGAAATGGAATCCTTTGAGACTTTGTTTAGCAAGGGCTATGTTGATGTGGCCTCCATTAGAAAAGACCTGCTTTCTCTTTGGAATCTGTGTGTATCCCTCTGCTTCACCCCCAGACCAGCTGAGCTCAGAGAAGAGGAATGTTTACATGAAGAGAGACTGCCAAGGTTTTAAATTGCATCCATTAAGAAACGAATTATCCTCTTAATAGTTTTTTGTTTTGTTTTGTTTTGTTTCATTCTCCAAAGATTAAAATGCTTTTAATTTAATAAGCTTTTGAAAAATAGGTAAGTTTATAATTGTACAAAAATGCATGCAGAGAAGTAAGAATGTACAGGGACCCCTAGAGGACATTAAAAATGACCTATTTAGGTCTTGTTCATCTTTCTTAGATACAAAGACGCTGACCACTTTTGGCTCTCCAATCTGTTTTAGAAGCATTTGGACTATTTTCTTTCCCCTATCAAATTAGTTAAGTCAGAGTGTAGGTCACAACCTTAAAAGAAAAAATAGCTGATATTTCTTCCCTTTAAAAAACTGACACTTCTCTAGACAAGTACCTGCTTAGAAAGAAATACTGCTTTTATTCACTTTTTCACCTTTATCCTACAGATACCTGAAAATGTGGATCACAAATAAAATTTGCAGTGTAGTATTAAAACGTTTGTTCTGAAATGGATGAACATAAGGATAAGAATATATTCGCTATGCTTATTTAGTTACATATAAATATTGTAACTAATTTTACCCAAGTTTAGAACAGAGCATTGTAGGTCTGGATGCCAGTGTTAGCCTAATTGTTCTTTGTAGATTCCAAAAAGTATGGCTCGCCACTAACCTGAAAACATCAGAGAAGGCAATGGCACCCCACTCCAGTACTCTTGCCTGGAAAATCCCATGGACGGAGGAGGAGCCTGGTAGGCTGCAGTCCATGGGGTCGCGAATAGTCAGACACGACTGAACAACTTCACTTTCACTTTTCACTTTCATGCATTGGAGAAGGAAATGGCAACCCACTCCAGTGTTCTTGCCTGGAGAATCCCAGGGACGGCGGAGCCTGGTGGGCTGCCGTCTATGGGGTCTCACAGAGTCGGACACGACTGAAGCAACTTAGCAGCAGCAGCAGCAATCTGAAAACATAACAGAGAACTTGTAAAAAAGAAAATGTTCACATGTAATAATCACTTCAGTCAGATGTTCTAAATAATCTTTCAAGAAGCCATTGTTTAACCACCTTGAAATAATGGTCATTTATCTCCAAAGGGAAATGTTTAAAATCCAAGCTTCTTCTATTAGTCACAAGGGCTCTAGATTGAATATGTGTGTCCTCCTAAATTCGTATGTTGAAAACCTAACCCCCAATGTTATGGTATTAGGAGATGGGGCATTTGGGAGGGGACAAGGTGGAGCTTCATAGATGTGATTAATGCCCTTATAAAAGAAGGCTGAGAAAGTTCTCTTGCTCCTTCCATTCTGTGAGGTTATAGCTAGATAATGTCCCCTATTCATCACAAATGGGGTTCATCAGTCACTGAATCTACTAGCCCTTTGATCTTGGGCTCCAGAGGAAAAAAAATGTTTATTGTTTATAAACTACCCAATCTTTGGTATTCTGTTATATAGCAACCCTAATGGTCTGAGACACAAGGTATACATATAAATGTGGTGGATTTCCATTTAAAAAGTGTATGGGTCAACCCATTCCTGAATGAGAGTACTTGGATATTATACCTTAGATTATTCATATTTATGTATCCCTAAAAAGGAAGAGGAAGACTTAAACTTAAAAAAATATTTATAATGATGGAAGAAATGTTTTCATATTGAGGTGTGGGGAAGTCATTCTGGCTTATGCATGATTTGGATGGAGCTTTATGCTAAACTAGAACAACCTGTCATATGGCCTGTCAAACATGCATCTGCTCTAACAATTAAAGAAAAGCATTTAAAACTAAAAATGGAGTAACAGTGATTCAAGCATCCAAGATGGAGCTGGTGGCCATTGCGAATGTGGTTTCAGACATGTTCCTGCATCACTAAGAACTTGAATTCTCTTCCTTTTTTAAAAAAAAAAAAAAAATTAATTTGGAGTATGGTTGCTTTACAATGTTGTGTTAGTTTCTACTATGCAGCAAAGTGAATCAGCTGTATGTGTACATGTATATGTGTGGAAGTTGCTTCAGTCATGTCTGACTCTTTGCCACCCTATGGACCATAGCCCGCCAGGCTCCTTTGCCCATACGATTCTCCAGGCGAGAATACTGGCATGGGTTGCCATGCCCTATTTCAGGGTATCTTCCTGAACCAGGGGTCAAATCAGTGTCTCCAGCATCTCTTGCATTGGCAGGCACTTTACCACAAGCGCCACCTGGGAAGCCCTCTTTTGGGGATTTCTTTCCCATTTATGTCACCACAGAGCATTGGGTAGAGTTACAGTAGGTTCCTATTAGTTATCTATTTTATACACAGTAGTGTATATATCAGGGTTTCCCTGATAGCTCAGTTGGTAAAGAATCTGCCTGCAATGCAGGAGACCCCAATTGGATTCCTGGGTCATGAAAATCACCTGGAGAAGGGAAAGGCTACCCATTCCAGTATTCTGGCCTAGAGAATTCCAAGGACTATATAGTCCATGGTGTGGCAGAGAGTCAGACACGACTGAGCGACTTTCACTGACTGACTGACTGACTGTATGTATCTATAGTCATATATATATATCAATCCCAATCTCCCAATTCTTCCCACCGCCAACCCCCCATTTCCTCACTTGGTGTTCATATGTTTAAAGAACTTGAATTTTCTGAGCTATACCAAACTCAAGAATACCACCAACTTGTTCTCAAAACACTATCTGCTAGCAGCTACTGACTACAAACTTATGGTAACTATGCAACCAGTTTGAACCTCAACAAATCCTTTCTTCTTGCCAGCTCCAAACCTAATTCTTGACAACTAATGTCATTTTGTGGATTTTGCCTATACAAGCCTCTCCCATTTTGTAGTCCAGTTCAGTTCAGTTCAGTTGCTCAGTCATGTCCGAAACTTTGTGACCCCATGAATCGCAGCACACCAGGCCTCCCTGTCCATCACCAACTCCGGGAGTTCACCCAGACTCATATCCATCAAGTCAGTGATGCCATCCAGCCATCTCATCCTCTGTCATCCCCTTCTCCTCTTGCCCCCAATTCCTCCCAGCATCAGAGTTGTTTCCAATGAGTCAACTCTTCGCATGAGGTGGCCAAAGTACTGGAGTTTCAGCTTTAGCATCATTCCTTCCAAAGAACACCCAGAACTGATCTCTTTCAGAATGGACTGGTTGGATCTCCTTGCAGTCCAAGGGACTCTCAAGAGTCTTCTCCAACACCACAGTTCAAAAGCATCAATTCTTCGGTGCTCAGCCTTCTTCACAGTCCAACTCTCACATCCATACATGACCACAGGAAAAACCATAGCCTTGACTAGATGAAACTTTGTTGGCAAAGTAATGTCTCTGCTTTTGAATATGCTGTCTAGGTTGGTCATAACTTTCCTTCCAAGGAGTAAGCATCTTTTAATTTCATGGTTGCAATCACCATGTGCAGTGATTTTGGAGACCAAAAAAATAAAGTCTGTCACTGTTTCCACTGTTTCTCCATCTATTTTCCATGAAGAGATGGGACCAGATGCCATGATCTTCGTTTTCTGAATGTTGAGCTTTAAGCCAACTTTTTCACTCTCCTCTTTCACTTTCATCAAGAGGTTTTTAGTTCCTCTTCACTTTCTGCCATAAGGGTGGTGTCATCTGCATATCTGAGGTTATTGATATTTCTCCCGCAAATCTTGATCCCAGCTTGTGCTTCCTCCAGCCCAGCGTTTCTCATGATGTACTCTGCGTATAAGTTAAATAAGCAGGGTGACAATATACAGCCTTGACATACTCCTTTTCCTATTTGGAACCAGTCTGTTGTTCTATGTCCAG
>NW_011495076.1:423975-425034 GCF_000754665.1 Bison bison bison
CAGACAGCCATTTTGCTTTTTTGCATTTCTTTTCCATGGGGATGGTCTTGATCCCTGTCTCCTGTACAATGTCATGAACCTCAGTCCATAGTTCATCAGCCACTCTACTTATCAGATCTAGGCCCTTAAATCTATTTCTCACTTCCACTGTATAATCGTAAGGGATTTGATTTAGGTCATACCTGAATGGTCTAGTGGTTTTCCCTACTTTCTTCAATTTCAGTCTGAATTTGGCAATAAGGAGTTCATGGTCTGAGCCACAGTCAGCTCCTGGTCTTGTTTTTGCTGACTGTGTAGAGCTTCTCCATCTTTGGCTGCAAAGAATAGAATCAATCTGATTTCGGTGTTGACCATCTGGTGATGTCCATGTATAGAGTCTTCTCTTGTGTTGTTGGAAGAGGGTGTTTGTTATGACCAGTGAATTTTCTTGGCAAAACTCTATTAGTCTTTGCCCTGCTTCACTGTGTATTCCAAGGCCAAATTTGCCTGTTACTCCACGTGTTTCTTGACTTCCTACTTTGGCATTCCAGTCCCCTATAATGAAAAGGACATCTTTTTTGGGTGTTAGTTCTAAAAGGTCTTGTAGGTCTTCATAGAACCATTCAACTTCAGCTTATCCAGTGTTACTGGTTGTGGCATAGACTTGGATTACTGTGATATTGAATGGTTTGCTTGGAAACGAACAGAGATCATTCTGTCGTTTTTGAGATTGCATCCAAGTACTGCATTTTGGACTCTTGTTGACCATGATGGCTACTTCATTTTTTCTGAGGATTCCTGCCTGCAGTAGTAGATATAATGGTCATCTGAGTTAAATTCACCCATTCCAGTCCATTTCAGTTCGCTGATTCCTAGAATGTCGACATTCACTCTTGCCATCTCTTGTTTGACCACTTCCAATTTGCCTTGATTCACGGACCTGACATTCCAGGTTCCTATGCAATATTGCTCTTTACAGCATCAGACCTTGCTTCTATCACCAGTCACATCCACAGCTGGGTATTATTTTTGCTTTGGTTCCATCCCTTCATTCTTTCTGGAGTTATTTCTCCACTGATC
>NW_011495076.1:425134-426607 GCF_000754665.1 Bison bison bison
AGTGGTTTGCCATTCCCTTCTCCAGTGGACCACATTCTGTCAGATCTCTCCACCATGACCCGCCCATCTTGGGTTGCCCCATGGGTATGGCTTGGTTTCATTGAGTTAGACAAGGCTGGGGTCCTAGTGTGATTAGATTGACTAGTTTTCTGTGAGTATGGTTTCAGTGTGTCTGCCCTCTGACGCACTCTTGCAACACCTATCGTCTTATTTGGGTTTCTCTTACCTTGGACGTGGGGTATCTCTTCACGGCTGCTCCAGCAAAGCGCAGCCACTGCTCCTTACCTTGGACGAGGGGTATCTCCTCACCGCCGCCCTTCCTGACCTTCAACGTGGGATAGCTCCTCTAGGCCCTCCTGCGCCCACGCAGCCACTTTTGTAATCCAGAGGAATACAATTCAAGAGCTTCCCAAATCTATGTCTTGTGGGCTATTGCCCTCAGTTTAGCTCAAACAAAACTGTTTTTTATTCCTATAATAAACTGTTTACTGAGTATTTCTATCAACTATAACCATTTGAATGATAAAAATTATTTAACTGAAATTTTGAAAAAAATATAGAAAAGAAAGCAACTAAGGTAACTAAATCTCTTTAGCCTAGTGACTTGCTCTAGAGGAGAAAACACTTTTTATTAAAGTGTGACTCACAGAAAAATTAAATTGTATATTTATAGCTCTAGGGGGCTTCCCAGGTGGGGTTAGTGGTAAAAAACCTGCCTGCCAATGCTGGAGACATAAGAGACACAGGGTTGGGAAGATCCCCTGAAGGAGGGCCTAGCAACCCACTCCAGTATTCTTGCCTGGAGAATCCCATGGACAGAGGAGCCTGGCAGGCTACAGTCCTTGGGGGTCATAAAGAGTTGGATATGACTGAAGTGACTTAGCCCACACACACAGCTCTGAGAGTTTCAAAAGGTGAACATCCTTGTGTGACCATGGTCCATGTCGAGAAAGAAAACATTGTCATTCTCACAGAAATCTCCCCTGAAAGTGGCCTTTAACATTCACTACTCCATCCCTCCCACTCAAGAAATTGCTAGCCTGGTTTATCTTCTGATCCCACTGAGTAATTTTGTCTGTTTTTTCTTTTATAAATGTCTTTTTATAATTTTTAAAGATTTCAAACCTACAAGAAAGCTGAAAGAGTACTACACTGAACATTTTTATTTCCTTTTCCCAGATTCACTTATTGTTAACATTTTGACACTGTTTTTTTTTATTTCTCTGGACTATTCTAAAGTTGTTAAGCATCATATTCACCCCTAAATACTTTATCAGATCACTGAAAAATAAAGACATTCTTCATCCTAATGTCCAATACCATTTCCACACTTATGAAATTAAATATTGATAAAGTAATATCTAATATATCAGTTTAGTTCAGTCACTCAGTCATGTCCGACTCTTTGCGACCCCATGAATTGCAGCACGCCAGGCCTCCCTGTCCATCACCAACTCCCGGAGTTCACTCAGA
>NW_011495076.1:426707-427402 GCF_000754665.1 Bison bison bison
CATCCTCTGTCATACCCTTCTCCTCCTGCCCCCAATTCCTCCCAGCATCAGAGTCTTTTCCAATGAGTCAACTCTTTGCATGAGGTGGCCAAAGTATTGGAATTTCAGCTTTAGCATCAGTCCTTCCAAAGAACACCCAGAACTGATCTCCTTTAGAATGGACTGGTTGGATCTGCTTGCAGTCCAAGGGACTCTCAAGAGTCTTCTCCAACACCACAGTTCAAAAGCATCAATTCTTCGGCGCTCAGCCTTCTTCACAGTCCAACTCTCACATCCATGCATGACCACTGGAAAAATCATAGCCTTAACTAGACGGAACTTTGTTGGCAAAGTAATGTCTCTGCTTTTCAATATGCTATCTAGGTTGGTCATAACTTTCCTTCCAAGGAGTAAGCATCTTTTAATTTCATGGCTGCAGTCAGCATCTACAGTGATTTTGGAGCCCCCCAAAATAAAGTCTGACACTGTTTCCACTGTTTCCCCATCTCTTTGCCATGAAGTGATGGGACTGGATGCCATGATCTTCATTTTCTGAATGTTGAGCTTTAAGTCAACTTTTTCACTCTCCTCTTTCACTTTCATCAAGAGGTTTTTAGTTCCTCTTCACTTTCTGCCATAAGGGTGGTGTCATCTGCATATCTGAGGTTATTGATATTTCTCCCGCAAATCTTGATTCCAGCTTGTGCTTCCTCCAG
>NW_011495076.1:427603-428449 GCF_000754665.1 Bison bison bison
AAGCAGGGTGACAATATACAGCCTTGACATACTCCTTTTCCTATTTGGAATCAGTCTGTTGTTCCATGTCCAGTTCTAACTGTTGCTTCCTGACCTGCATATAGGTTTCTCAAGAGGCCGGTCAGGTGGTCTGGTATTCCCATCTCTTTCAGAATTTCCCACAGTTTATTGTGATCCACACAGTCAAAGGCTTTGGCATAGTCAATAAAGCAGAAATAGATGTTTTTCTGGAACTCTCTTGCTTTTCCCGTGATCCAGCGGATGTTGGCAATTTGATCTCTGGTTCCTCTGCCTTTTCTAAAACCAGCTTGAACATCAGGAAGTTCACAGTTAATGTATTGCTGAAGCCTGGCTTGGAGAATTTTGAACATTACTTTACTAGCGTGTGAGATGAGTGCAATTGTGTGGTAGTTTGAGCATTTTTGGGCATTGCCTTTCTTTGGGATTGGAATGAAAACTGACCAGTCCTGTGGCCACTGCTGAGTTTTCCAGATTTGCTGGCATATTGAGCGCAGCACTTTCTCAGCATCATCTTTTAGAATTTGGAATAGCTCAACTGGAATTCCATCACCTCCACTAGCTTTGTTCGTAGTGATGCTTTCTAAGGTCCACTTGACTTCACATTCCAGGATGTCTGGCTCTAGGTGAGTGATCACACCATTGTGATTATCTGGGTCGTGAAGACCTTTTTTGTACAGTTGTTCTGTATATTCTTGCCACCTCTTCTTAACATCTTCTTCTTCTGTTAGGTCCATACCATTTCTGTCCTTTATCAAGCCCATCTTTGCATGAAATGTTCCCTTGGTATCTCTAATTTCCTTGAAGAGATCTCTAGTCTTTCCCATT
>NW_011495076.1:428595-441286 GCF_000754665.1 Bison bison bison
TTTTTTCATTTCTTTTCCATGCGGATGGTCTTGATCCCTGTCTCCTGTACAATGTCACGAACCTCCATCCATAGTTCATCAGGTACTCTCTCTCCGATCTAGTCCCTTAAATCTATTTCTCACCTCCACTGTATAATTATAAGAGATTTGATTTAGGTCATACCTGAATGGTCTAGTGGTTTTCCCTACTTTCTTCAATTTAAATAATTATATATAATCTAATATATAATTATATCCAAAATTTCCAAATCATTCTAATAACTTTATAGAGTTATTTTAATACATGACAGGATTAAAAACCATGTACTATATTTTGTTTTGCATCATCCAATCTCCTTTAATCTGGAATAGTCTTTCTGCTCCATGTTTAAAAAAAAAAAATTCTATTGGCATTGTTTCAATTGTCTAGGTTGGTCATTTTATAAAATGATCCTCAATTTCAATTTGTCTGATTGTTTCTGTCTGATTGTTTCCTAATGATTCAATTCAGATTAAACATTTTAGGCAAAAATATCATCTGAGTGAAGTGACTTCCTCTTCACCGTATCAGCTAGAAGTCAAATGTCAGTTGATCACATTACTGATGATGCTAAATTGGATAACTTGGTGAGGAAGTTGTTTGCCAGATTCCTTCATTATAAAATATTCTTTCCCTTTGTGATTAATAAATATTCTTTGGGGTAATATTTTGATGTCGTGTGGATGTTCTGTTCCCCTCCTAAAGTTTTCCTCAATGATTTTATCATCCATGATATTTGCCTGAATTGTTATGATAATGGTTGAAAAATTATGATTTTAAAGATTCTATTATCCCTTCTACATTGATTAGCCAAGCATTCCTCTGTAAAGAATTTTTCCATTCCCTTCTCATCGCTGCCCCCTGCTCCCCACCCCCGCCCGCCTCCTTCCTTAATTTCACCATGGATTGTTTGAGTTCTTTTGCTGAATATTTTAACATTATCATTGCTAGTTGTTTCAATGCCCTCAAATTTGGCCAGTTATAGTCCCTTTAATGAGCCCATGAGTCCTATCCATGTCCCTGCAGGTTTTAAACACTTCTTTCTGGCATGCGATGTTGTACCATTTTCTCAAGAATAATTTTGAGTGTTTTAAAATTTTTTTCATATAGCTTTTGCATATTTTAAAAAAGTTTATTCCAAGGTATATTATTTTTTGTTGTTAATGTCATGCATGAGGTTTTTCTACTCTATTATGTCTTGTGGGGGGGAGCAATGTATACTATCAATTTTTATATATTAATTTAATGGCATATTATTTTATTGACTCTCTAGTGGTCTTTTATGGACTCTCAAAATTCTCCAAGCCAGGCTTCAGCAATATGTGAAGCGTGAACTTCCTGATGTTCAAGCTGGTTTTAGAAAAGGAAGAGGAAAGGGGACGACAGAGGATGAGATGGCTGGATGGCGTCACTGACTTGATGGACGTGAGTCTGTGTGAACTCCGGGAGTTGGTGATGGACAGGGAGGCCTGGCGTGCTGCGATTCATGGGGTCGCAAAGAGTCGGACACGACTGAGCGACTGATCTGATCTGATCTGATCTGAGTGGTTAAGTTAGCCATTGAAGATACATCTCGCTATCATCTGAAAATAGTTTTACATCTTTTCTAATTCTTGAGTGCTGATTTTCTCATCTCATTGTTTTCTCTTGTATAATTGTCTTCTATTTTTCATTGCATCAGTGAATACCTCCAGTATGATGACAGTTGTTCTTCACATTGGTGGGTATGCCTCTAATGTTTCCCATGAGATATTGTCTTCTAAACCCAAGTATGTGTATGTATGTATTATAAATTGGTATGCACAATACACATATATATGTGATTTGAGTGTGTATATATGTTTGTATGTGTGTATATATATATATATATATTATATATATACATAATTAGGTTAGAAGATCAAATCTTATTAAATAGGATATTTTCATCAGGAATGGGAGCTCTTTGAATTTTTTCAAATACTTTTTCTGCTTCTAAAAAGAGCTTATAAAATTTATGCTTAGCTCTAGTAATATGGTCAATTATATTAACAGATATCCTATTTCATATTTAAGGACACATATGCTCAAAGTAAAGGATGGAAAAAGATATCCCATGCAAATGGAAACCAAAATAAACTGTAGTAGCTATACTTAATCTATCACCAACTCCTGAGCTATACTTTTGAGAGTCACTTGGACTGCAAGGAGATCAAACTTGTCAGTCCTAAAGGAAATCAATCCTGAATATTCATTGGAAGGACTGATGCTGAAGCTGAAACTCCAAAACTTTGGCCCCCTGATGCAAAGAACTGACTCATTGGAAAAGACCCTGATGCTGAGAAAGATTGAAGGTGGGAGGAGAAGGGGACGAGAGAGGATGAGATGGTTGGATGGCATCACCGACTTGATGGATATGAGTTTGAGCAAGCTCCGGGAGTTGGTGATGGACAGGGAAGGCTGGCATGCTTCAGTCCATGGGGTCGCAAAAGGTCAGACATGACTGAGTGACTGAACTGAAGTGAGCTATACTTAAATCAGATGAAGTAGAATTTGAGCCAAAAATAGTAGCAAGAGAAAAAAAAAGATCATTGTATAGTGATAAAGGGATCAATTGGTCAAGAATGTGTAAAACTCATAAATAAATACTCAACATTAGTGCACCTAAATATATTATGCAAATACTAATGATATGAAGGGTGAAATAGACAGCAATACAATAATTGTGGGGGACTCCAACACTTTGGCTACCTGATATGAAGAGGCGACTCATTGGAAAGGACCCCAATGCTGGGAAAGATGAGGGCAGGAGGAGAAGGGGGTGACAGGATGAGATGGTTGGATGGCATCACCGACTCCATGGACGTGAGTTAGAGCAGACTGTGGGAGACAGTGAAGGACAGGGAAGTCTGTATGCTGCAGTCCATGGGATCACAAAGAGTTGGACATGACTGAGAGACTGAACAACAAAGGGGACTGTCAACAATGCATAGTTCATCCAGACAGAAAATCAACAGCAAAAAATCAATATATTGTATACCTTACACTTACAGTGTTGTATGTTAAATAATCTCAATTAAAATAAACGAAAAAATTAAAAACAAACAATAAAAGATTTTAAATTTCCAAATTAAAGGCCATTTTGTTTTAACAAATTTGTTATTAGTTTATATTTTATGGCACTGTAATATATGTTTCTGTTATTTCTCTTTTGTTGAATTTATTGAAGCTTTCTTTGTGAACTGACACTAATCAATTTTTGTAAATGTTCCATGTATAGAGATCAAAAATATACATTACATCTACATATATTACTGTTTTGTTTGTCTTTTACATCCTTATGTTTTATACATTTCACCTTGGTTTGTTTCTTCTTTCCTCAAATCTCATAAAGCTGCTGACCCACTGTTGTCTTATTTTGTACTATTACTATTGAGAAATTTGATGCCAAACTGATTTATTTCCTTTGTGAGTGACTTGGTCATTTTGCTTGGAGGCCCAGATGATTTTCGTTTTCTTTTTCTTTAAAAGTCTTACTAAGAAAAAAAGAACTTTTACTAAGATATGTCTTGAAGTTAACCATTTTGGGTCAGTCTTGTTAGATTTTTGTCCACTTATGGTTTGAGTTTAAAATTTTCTGAATCAGGCTTCAAACACTTGTTTAAGTATATTTAACTCAGGTTAGGTTGTTGTTCTGCTTTGTTATTGTTTTGGGAGGAAGAATATTCATGAGCTGAAAGGTTTTGATTTTTGTATTCTGTTTTATTCTTACAATCACTTTATATGGATATTATGCTGTTTACTCTTCATTTTGAGATGCTTTATTTTCTTGGACCAGAATAACTGCCACCTGTAGATAAAAGTGTGGAGATAGGGAGATGAAGAGGTGAAAGTTTGGTTCATATATGAGATTTCTTACTTCAAGAGCTTCCTCTTTTGTTTGTGGAGTACAGTTTCTTAAAAAAAAAAAAAAAAGGCAATAACTGCCCCCTTTTCAGAGGCATTGGTGGTGGTGGTGGTGCATCTTTTAATTTTGTGATCCTCTAGTTTTTGAAGTACTTGTAATTTCCAGTTCTTGATTGTGTTTCTTCACCACCATGTATCTTAAAGCTATCCTTTCCAAGTTACCCCTTTTCCAGAACTGGTACTTTCCCAAGATTTCTACCTGTGTTCTTGAAGACTTTCAGGCTCCTTCCTTTTGATTTGTCAATAATCAATGCTCTAATCTACCACTTCTCACACCTACTACATCTCATTCCTATTTAGTGGAAGACACACTCTGAGAGTTATTGTATCCGTTTTTCCACACCTAGGTCTGCTTTCCTTTCCTGTTTTCTAAACGGTCTCTTCTGAATTCGGTCATTTATTTACCTATTCAGACAAAATTTGAAGTTTGTAGTATTCTGTGTCTCATAGATATGCTATAAGCATGGGTTCTGGTTGATTTGACCTACTCATTTTGTTAATGTGTATGATTTTCTGGAATATTTATGGAGAGATTCAGAATATAGAATGTTTATTTCCTTTGGATTTTCCCCTCTCCATCTTTTGTCTGTGCATAATTTTATGTAGTTGTTATCATGGAATGTCATCATTCAATTTTGCTTCTTTTTAACTTAACAATATCATTTTAATTTCTCCAATTTCTGTTATAATCTTATAGATGCTATCTTGTTTGTGAATAAGCCCATCATATTTTGCCAAGTGGATATGTCATGCTGTATTTTATTACTTTTCTATTGTTGGATGTTTACATTGGAAAAGGAAGGTTACAAGTGTGCTTGGCATGAATAAATTTTAGCTCAGGCCATTTTGAGGGATGAGCACTTGGCCCAGAATAAGCATGTAATAAATCTTTGTGGAATCAAAGATTCAGAAGAAAAATAAAACTGGATAAAATCTACCCAAATGGGAAGAAAATTGGTGTCCTTTAAAATGTCCAGTTAAAATATATAAATCTCATATTCTACAGGAATTTCATTAACTGTTTAGGACTTCACTTGAGGGGCACACCAGAAATAAATGCTCTGAGAATGTCAGGTTGAAGAAACTTGATAATTAAGTTAGGGTTTTGGAAGAGTCAAATGCAACAACTGTGTCTTAGAGTGAAGGTCATGAAAAAGTGCTTTAATATGAGGGTAACTTTTATTCAGGGTGACTCCTGGGGCTAAGTAACCATGTGACCTTGTTATTTTGCTCCCTCTTCTTTGCATGGGTGGTGATGATTAAACCAGAGAAATGAATGAGGCTTGCTGCTCTGGATGTGGTCAGTCTCCATAAATCATTTCTTCCATTGTCTGAATACATTTGGGCATCCACAGTAGTTTATTTCCAAAGTATATAAAGAAGCAGAGGCCAAGGGTGTAATCTTGGAGCTATTAAAGTAGAGTGGTTCCAGTCAAGACAAGCAGCTGTTCCCAATTATTAGTCCATATATTCTAGGTGCCAGGGAAAACCCACAAGGGTGTCACTAAATTGAATTTTAAAGTGACCTCCTATTCAGATGAAAATCTCCTAGCTGTTGTTTTTTTCCCCAAAGACTGATCTCCTATTGAACAAGTTAGCAACAGTCTCATTATGAATGAATCATTGCTACTGCCTATAGAGGAAATCTGAATTATTCCATAGGGCTTCCAAGGAACATGAATTCACCCTCCAGGAGTCCTTTGTGAATGTTGTTAGGCTAAAAGCCTGAAAATGAGGACAAGTCAGAAATCTGCAAAATCTAATGATGGGCGGGTAGTTGTAACATTTTAAACTTGTGTGAATTGTGTCAAAGTATGTTTCCAAGGGGTGCCTGGTTCCTGGCACACATCTTAACAGTCCCTGCAACAACATGAGACTTGTGATCCATTTCTACTTAAGGGAACAGGTCCTTCTCTCTTTGGAGCTCATCACTGGTTACAGGAGCAACTTCTTCCAGAGCAGTGCCTAGAAAACACAAGCCCCTATAGATGACAAAGCACTCTTTCAACACAAAATCTTACCATCGAATGCCTTATTACCCTTTCTGCCTAATTCCATAAACTCTAGTGCTAGAGAGTACAGACTTTGGAATCACATCCTCTTGGATTTAAGTCTTGGTTTCATCACTTATTGTATAGTGTGACCTTAGGCAAGTTACTTAACCTTTTTTTTTTCATCCCCATTTTTGTATCTGTAAAATGGAGATAATACACTACCTATTAAATTATAGGATTGTTGTGATAATTTAGTGAGGTTATCCATTTAGAGTGCTTGACAACTATGGCCAGTTTCCTCCTCCTCCTCTTCATTATCTTTGACTATTGTCATCCCTCTCAAGGGATATATACATGAAGTTAAAACACTGCTTTCGTTTATCTGACTCCCTGTATTGGAGTTATCCATGTGTGTTATCACGATGACCTAAATTATTGAAGGCCATCTACTTTCCTTTTCCTGTCTCTGCATGTGGAGAGATTACAGAGAGAAGTCTGAGTAGCTGTTCCACAATTCATAAAGCCAAAGATGTCATTCGTTAGGCTAGTGGAAATATGTCCTGAGGTCACTGGCCTAGGCTGAGTATAAGCCCATCCAGGTTTAGAGAGTAGCCTCAGGTCAGTCAGAAATTCCTTGCTGTGAACCTTTTCCCTTGGAGATTTTAAGAATTGAAGTTTGAGGAAAACACATTTGATGAATGTCATTGTAAAACACAGAAGCAGTGTATATAATTCTATATGCCTCAGAGAGATGCATCAATAGAATATTTATTTCGCAAACATGAAAAAGGCCCATTTAATTAGTTGTCAGGGCTAGTGGCTTTATGTCTTAAAGTGCTTTTGAAAGCTCTTTGAACCAGCAGTGCAGAGAGCTTATTTAGTTGTTCTGCTTTACTGCAGTGAGGTGCCAAGTTGACTCCAGAGAAGTCTTGCAGTGTGGTGCCTAGGAGTCTAAATCTTAAATTGAATGCCTGGGCTGCATTCTGTCCTCCCCATGTCAAGAGCCTCAAGAGCAACAGGCCTTTTATTTCACACAACTGAATTCTTAATAGTCAATGTTTATGATTGTTTTTACATACGGTTTTTATGACTTATGTTACGTCTACAAGGTTCCTAGATTATGTGTCCCTGAGTTCAATATTTCCCCTTTATGCTCTCAGACCTAACTGTGCCTGATATGCTGCATTTGATATGCTATCTTTTATTATGCAGAAGCCCTTTGATCTCTGCAGAGGAAAGGCGCCATATAAAAATGCAGAAATCCATTATACCGAAGAGTGGCTTTATGGGTGACGTCCAGCTTAGTGATGCTGCTGGAGGGAAGAGTGAATAAGGCTGTGAAATGCCAAGGCCAAAGTATATATTCAGGTAGAGGGGCTTGTTGGAGAAATTTTATTTTTTAAGTATGCTTTTTAGGGAGGTAAACATACAAAGCAAAAAAAGTCTACAAATCATAAGTGTTTAAGTTGACGAATTCAACATGGTGAATTGCTAAGTCACTTCAGTCGTGTCTGACTCTGTGTGACCCCTAGACGGCAGCCCACCAGGCTCCCCCGTCCCTGGGATTCTCCAGGCAAGAACACTGAAGTGGGTTGCCATTTCCTTCTCCAATGCATGAAAGTGAAAAGTGAAAGTGAAGTCGCTCAGTCGTGTCGATTCTTAGCGACCCCATGGACTGCAGCCATCCAGGCTCCTCCATCCATGGGATTTTCCAGGCAAGAGTACTGGAGTGGGGTGCCATTGCCTTACACCTGTGTAATTGTCATCCAAACTGAGAGCTAGAACATTAACTGTCTCTCATGCCCCTTTCATTCCCTCCAGCCCTGCTGGTCATCTCTCTCTTTTTACTGGTCATCTCTCTCTTTTTACTGGTCATCTCTCTCTCTTTTTAGCCATCATCATAGATTCGTTTTGCTTGATATTGAACTTCACATAGATCACGTCACACAAAATGTACTCTGTAGGTTTGGCTTCTTGTTCTCAGCATAGTATTAGCAGGATTCATCTATGCAATGATTCTTCAGTTCTTTTTTACTGTAAAATTTTATTCTGTGGCTTTTATTATAGAAATATACCACTATTTACCCATTCTACTATTGGACAGCGTTGAATAGCTTCCTTTTATTTGAATGCAATGCCACTTAACATTCTTTCAGATGTCTTTGGATGAATGTACGTGTGTACCTATCTTAGATTTGTACTTAGAAGAATTCTTGGCTCGTAAAGTATGTGACCACATTCTTCGCTTTGGTGTGTGTGTGTGTGTGTGCTCAGTTACTAAGTTGTGTCCGACTCTTTGCAACCCCATGGACTTAGCCCACCAGGCTCCACTGTCCATGGGATTTTCCAGGCAAGAATACTGGAATGGGTGCCATTTTCTCCTCCAGGGGATCTTCCCAGCCTAGGTATCAAATCCACATCTCCTGGGTCGGCAGGCGGATTCTTTGTAACTTAAGTCACCTGGGAAGCATTTGATTGGCTTTGGTAGATATTAGCAAAGAATTTTCCAAAGTGATTGTACCAATTTTCACTCCCTTAAGTGGTGTGTAAGGGCACTGATTGCTCCACACCCTTACCAACATTGGCTTGGTCAATTTTTTAAATATCTGTATTGCAAGTATCTTCATCCATTCTGTAGCTTGGGTTCTACTTTTTTACTAGTATCTTTTGATAACATCAGTTCTTAATTTTAATGTATTTCAGTTTGTGTATTTTTTCTTAAAGGAAAATGAATACTTCTGTTGACTTGTTAGGAAATTTTTTCCTGTGGAGCTGTTCTCCTATATCTTCTTCCAGAAGAATTATTGTTTTACATTTTATATGTGTATCTAAAAACATTTTGATTTGTTATTGAAGGTGGAGATCAAAATACATGTTTTGTTTTGTTTTTTCCTATGCAGAGCTGCAATTTTCCAACATCATTTTTTTTTAAAGTTCATACTTTCTCCACCAAAAATTACATTTGAAAAGAGTTCAGGGTTGAAATTCCCAATAAAGGGATCACTCTCTCCTCATGCATAGGTTTTCAGACTGTTGTGCAGAGGAACCACCATGAAATGTGTATAAAACAGATTCCTAGGCCACATTCCCAGAGATTCTCATTCCCTGTGGATGATTCTCAGGCCTGGGGATCTGACCCACACTCTGAGGACTGCTGTTTCACTCAGACCACTCTGAGCTAATCAGACTCTGCCTCTCTGCCTCATTTTTCTGTGTATAGTGACCTTCATAGGGGGTGGATGGACAGGGACTTCTGATGACAGCCACCTTTCCTGAAGAAGTCATGAGGACCTTAGTGCTATCTGATAGGGAAAGATGTGGCTGCATTTGTTCCTCCTATAGATTTCTGTGGCAGAAAAGACACTGTTAACAAGCCAATTTTTGGAAATTCTATTTATTCTACTGACTGTAATGTTTTATTTGATTAATATTCTCTCCTTTCCTTAGTCATTCACTGGTAACTATCAGTTAATGAGCATCAATTTGAATTTCACATGGGCATTCCACCAACTCCCTTGCCACTCACCTCAATCTTAAACGCAACAAAGCTCATTGCGAAGCAAATCCTTTGAAACAACTTCAGTCTTTTGAAACAGAGTTTAAATCAGTGGTCTCAGCCCATTATGAGGATCCATCGTGGTTGATTAAGCTTTATTGAACACCTACTAGTTGCCATGCATTGTCTTAGAATCTGCTGTTTATCCTCAAGGTTCATAGAGTCCCTAGAAGTGATGGAGATAATGACCAGTTTCTTAACAGATGACTGCAATGAAGAGTGATTTAAACTGCAATCAGGGGCTGGGTACAGTCACCCCTCCCTGGGGGAGTTAAGAGAAGACTTTAGCAGTGATGTTTGAGCTGGGTCTTGAAGAATGTGTAGGAGTTCACCAGGGAATAAGTGGATGAGGATATTTCAGAGGAAAAAGACATGAAACTATGGGGCATGGTTGAGGAGCTGCATATAATCCTGCATGTCCAAACCCTTCAGTATCTTGAGGCCCATGGAATTGGGTGGTGGAAGCACTGTACCATTGACTTTCAAACAAAAGCCAATCCAAAGGCCAAACAAAATTCCAACTTCAATTAGTGAAATTTGGGATAAGGTAGCATGCAAGTCACAGATGCCTATGGTCCAGGAGGTCAGAATTCACTTCCCCTCTGAGCACAGGCAGGTAGGCTATCATGGAAGGGGAGACCTTGACGAGTCTATTCCTCAGTCGTTTGGTGCCTGTGGCAGATTTTTCTGGTTCATCAGGTTATACCACCCAAAGCTGAAGTGGGTTGCTGTCCAGCCTCACCCTTCTTTGCTGAAGACTTCCAAGTAGGGAGGAAGGGAACATTCTTATGGACCCTTGTAGGGGGTAGATGGACAGAAGAGACTTTCTGATGATGGCCATGTTTCCTGATGAAGTCATGAGGACCTCTGTGCTGCGTGATGGGGAAGGATGTGGCTGTTTTTGTATCAAAGATAATAAAAAAGGAAAAACTCTGCTAATTCAGTATAAAAATAATTCAAAGTCATAAATCTCCCAAACTGAAAGCAAACTCCAAAAAGGCTAGTTTTGAAATTGGAGGTAATTAATTCCTCATGCAATGTGCTGAAATTCAACCCAGACATGCCTTTTTTGTTTTTTTGTTTCTTTCAGACAGTTTACAGACTGGTGGAAAGTAAAACCATGCAATCCCTTGGTGTGGTACAATTTTACTGTGTGTCTCTTTTTATTATTTTGCTCATTTTGCTCATTCTTTATGTGAACATGCATATAATGAATTCAGCTCCTCTTGCCTACAAGATTTATTTTACCCTGAGGATGTCTCTTCCCTCCATTGGGAATAAAATTATTAGCGCATTCCTTGATAAAAGAAAAAGATCTTCAGACTAGAGCATTGAAGGTAAATGCTGACATATTTGAAATTTAGATTTTTTTTTTTCAGCAAAAAAGCTGCAGCTTAGTGAAATCAGACTTGAAGTCAGCAAAATAAGGTTAAATTCCATATCCAGGGAATTGTAAGACTCCACACTGCCATAACATTTCAGGTTCTTTTAGAACCCTCTTCTGCAGTCAAGTTGAAAATCTTTTTAATCCTAAACGTATTGTTCATATTTCCAGCTCTGTACCTTTGTTTCATTTATTCTCTGATCCTGGCCTACTCTCACCACCACTGTATGTCAGTGGGGATGTCCATTACAACTCAGATACACGAAAGAGAATACAACTTCTTTTTCTAGAACTATTTGTACTCTGTAAGACCTTCCACCCTTCTAAGGGACATCCTTGAAAGTGAAAGTGTTAGTCGCTCAGTTGTGTCTGATTCTTTGCAAGCGCATGGACTGTAGCCCGCCAGGCTCCACTGTCTATGGAATTCTCCAGGCAAGGGCAGAAGAATCCCCTTCTCCAAGGGATCTTCCTGACCCAGGGATTGAACCCTGGTCTCCTGCATTGCAGGGGAATTCTTTACCATCTGAGCCACCAGGGAAGTCCTTAGACCCAATCAATAATTTAAAGAATGTCTCTAAAATCTGTCTTTGGGGATGATTGCTCTAATTTCCTCTCTAATTTCCATCCCCCAGCTCCTGCTGTCTTTGGAGTGGTTGGGTGTGTCAACTGGAGGCCTCATTTGCTCTCATGGGCTGGTTCCCCCATGGTCTGGTCCCTGGTTTACATCAAAATGGTGCCTGGATCTACTTGAGGGACCCCATCCCTCCCTGGCCCCAGTTGCACTGTGGCTGCTGACATCGGCAGACGGCCATGTCTCTGTGTGTTTTGCTGACTTCTTTCCCTGATGTCTGCAGCAGATAAAGATGTCACCAAATCTTTCCCAGATTGGTCAGTGATGAGTGGGCCCTCTCTGTTGACAAGGCCTCCCCTTGGTCCTGCACCTGCTTCCTGACTCAGCTGCTCTGCTTAAGCTGTGCCAGGAGGTGATTTTGTGCCTGTGAGGTCTGGGGGCAGCCCCGCTGGTTCTCAGCAGTGTCTGACTCCCTTGGTCCTGATGGAACCTGTGGAGTAGACACCAGCCCTCTCCACCTGACTCCATGCTCTTCCCTCTTCTCTCTGCTGGCTTGTCCCCAGTTTCTGGGACCCTGCATCACATTTTGCCCCTGATTCTCAAACAGGGAGGAAGGCAAGGGCCCTTTCTGCTTTTGGTGTTTCCCAGAGATTACCTGGCAGTGCCTCCCACAAATTCTTATCTGGACAGTGTTTAAAGTAAAGTGACTTCCTCTAGGAATTTCAGAGCTTGGTCACTATTTATAATTAATCTTTTAAACACATTTGGAAGAAAAGGGCAGTCACTCTTGGTAATGGAGTTTGGTGAATGAAGAACTGAGTATCACAAAAGGTAAACCTCTCTGTCCCATTACAAATATCTGTTTATATCTCTCCTCTGGACAATGTCTCTATCATATCTGACTCCCCGGTGTCTGGCATAGTGTCTGGCACTGCATAGATGTTCAATATTTTGGAACTGAATTCAATTGTGGATTCCTTTTGCTGAGTGGTCCATGCTTGGGTTGGCAAATAGGTATCAATAACCATTACTTTCTCAAAACTGTATAACGTTCATTATTGATGTCCCGGAGACAGAGGGGTCTTCTGATCCCTGAAGCTTGGCTCTGGTATGTTTTAACTCTCTAACATCTCAGATTTTCTAATAAAACTCCCTAATATAAAAGGCTGGAATTCACGCCTTCATGAAGTACCAATACCTACATTTTAAGGAGTGCAAAAAA
>NW_011495076.1:441386-452029 GCF_000754665.1 Bison bison bison
AAGGGGGGAAAAAAAAAAAAAAAAAAAAAAGGAAATAAAAAGTATTCCAGTGGGTGCTGGAGGGTTTTGATTTTGTTTGAATGTATTTGGTGGGAGAGAGAAATGAAAGCTTAGGATTTGTGTACTTGCTTATTTCTTCTCCTTGATTGTGGATTTAACCTGGTCACTTACAGAAAAGGTTCCAGAGAGCACTCCTAGGTGGAGAAATACCCATTTGAAAGCCAAGCCAAGGAAATATCCATCAATAGATGGTTTGAGCAGAAAGATCCAGGGGCTCTGGGGAAATTTACTTTCTCCACTGGGTTATAAGGCTAGGTGGAGGAGACACCCGGAGATATGGGAGTGTTGGCTAATTAATTCACAAATATTTGTCATGTGTCATGTGTATACCTGCTACTGTTTTGGGTTCCGAGGAAGAATTATCTTTAGGGAGCATGAGCTTTTGAAGGATGAGGTGGCACAGGATAACAAAGAGGGCTGTCATAAGAAAGGATGGAAACAGTGCCTAGATATTTGCCAAGAGATTCACACTTGGAGCTTAGACCACTGTCAAGGTATCATCTCATGACATATAAAGTGAGAGACAAAGTGAATTGAAAACACCATACGTTTATTAGTTAAGAGTTTATTTGTATAGAGATTTCCTTCAATTTTCTTTTTGGCATTTTTTTGTCAAGAGTATGTGCTCTTTTTATATATCACTTTCTTTCTGACTTGAGGTCATGGATGATTTGGTTAGCATTTTGAAGTTCAATCCTAGATTAAAAAAAACCAACATTGAAATTGGAAATGAATCTAGAAGAATCCTTTTGAGTTGTATGTATTTTGTCACTTTTAAATTTGTGTTAGTTTCTAGTAAGGGAGATGAAGCATGATTTATCATAATAACTGGGATTTCATACCAGGCTTGGACATCCAAAATAATATTCAAGATTAATGAAGTCCTCTCATGATGACACTGTCTTCCTGACTCTGTTTACTTTAGGGGTATTTAATTTTTAAGAATGACATTTTCCCCTGACATTATAGTAGGTTAAGTGGCTTTAAATATGATCACTTTTATTCTTTTTCAGCATAGTATTTCAAAGTTTATAGTAAGCTGAGTTTTTAAACTTCAAATTTTGGTATGCTTAAGCTTTTTATAACCATGATAAAGAACAAAAATATAAATATTTGTGTTCAGCTTTCTTCTTATGTGTTGGCATTAGTATAAATTCCCATATCTTTTCTGTTCAAAATTATACTTTTGATTAGAAGCTCATATATGTAGTTTTATGCATATATTAGCACTTTTTGAGAAAGAAAATGAGACTAGGTAATATGGAAAGATAGGGGCAAAATGATTAGATCTTTCTCATGAAGCAAGAACATAGGTGGTCTAATTTGCTTCACTCTTGGTGCACTGACAAAAAGGAGCTGCTATCCATGATATAGGAGATCCTTTGTATTCATTTCATCTTTATTATTTCAATTATCTAAATGCACATGGTAAATGACACTGATTCATGGGCTCGGTGTGGGCAGGAGTTCAAAGGCCTCATCAGCAGAAGACCCGGGAACTGAAATGGAGCAGCAGGCCACCCACCCCACCCCACAGTTACTCTATAATAAATTAACTTCATCAAGCAACTTCATAACTTTTATGGGAAGAAATGAGAAGACTCAATTAACATCATTATCTTCTTCATTTGGCACTTGCTTTAAAGTGTGATGAGGTTGGGGATTGGCTGGATAAAACAGAACTTGGTGCTAGTGGAGAGCTGCTGTTGAAGGCAAGCAGAGTTTTAGTGAAAAGTGTAAATCACAATCGCTTGACGGTGTAAGAAGTAGAATTAGTTATTTCAAGGTGGGAGGAGATGGGAAGGCTCTCTGGAAGATTCTGTTGCAAGTGTAGAGCCTTATATCCCCCTTCCAGCTCTGCTGCAGATTGACATGGCTGGTCGTTTCCCCTCTCTAGGTCTCAGAAGATAGGTGTGGTCATTTGTTATGTGATGCTTACTCAGGAAGGCTGTATTAGCGTTAGATGTGGTCTGTGATGAGAGAGTGTGATGAACTTAGCCTCAGGTTTTATTTCCTCCCCAATTTTATCTCACTCCAGAGAACATCAAGGGAGTCCTATGTGTTAAGTGTTAGTTCCATTGGCACTTGGGGTCAAAGTCATGTGCTCATTTGTCGTGGGCCAGTCAGGTACTGGTCCCTCTCCTAACTTGTACTTCCAGTCCTTTGGGCCTGTTACATTTCATTGGGAGACTCTGCAATATAAAGTCCAGTTTGCTCAACTCCCTAGAAACAGCATGAAGCAGTGTAACTATCAGCAGGCATCATTTCCTCTTGTGAGGGGTAGCATGACAGAGTATTGATGTGGGACTGGGACTGGCATCCTTTGATTGCCTACCTTAATATGACATTCCTAGCCAGTGAAAGTGAAGTCACTCAGTCGTGTCCCACTCTTTGCAACCCCACCATGGACAGTAGCCTACCAGGCTTCTCCATCCATGGGAATTTCCAGGCAAGAGTACTGGAGTGGGCTGCCATTTCCTTCTCCAGGGGTTATTAGCCAGACTAGCTGTTAAATTTCCTAATTATATTTTTAAAATGTTTGCCTTTAGGGTTTCCTCCATTTTGTTTTATTGGTGGTGTTTTGACTTAAATTATTTTGGCTGTATATAATATTCCTTGATGTTTTTAAGATCCTTGGAAATGATCTAGTCTAAACATCCAATCCCTGTCTGGGTCCTGTTCACACTTCTGACAGTGAGATCCTCCGTCCTGCTTGAAAACCTCCAATGAAGGGAATAGGCTCACTCCTCAGAAGGTGCAATATATTTTTTAAAAGATATTTTTTAGAGTAGTTTTAGTATCAGAACAAGACTGAATGAAAGGTAGAGAGATTTCCTGTATACCCTGCCCCCACAAATGCTTAGCCTCCCTCATTATCAGAATCACCCACCAGAGGGGAGTATTTGTTACAAATGATGAACCTACATCCAACACATGATAATCACCTCAAGTCCATAGCTTACCTTAGGCTTAACTCTTGATGTTTACATTCAGTGGGTTTGGACAAATGTATAATGAGTTATATCCACTGTTACAGTATCATACAGAGTGTTTTCATTGCCCTAAAAATCCTCTGTGCTCAATCCATTCATTCCTCCATACTCATTAGCCCTTGGCAACCACTGATCTTTTTTTTTTATTGTCGATGGTTTTGCCATTTCCAGAATATCATATAATTAGAATCTTACTACTGTATGTAGCCTTTCAGATTGGCTTCTTTAATGCAGTAATTTGCAGTTAAGTTTCCTCCAAGTATGTTCATGACTTTGCAGTTCATTTCTTTTTATTGCTGAATAGTATTCCAGTATCTGGATATACCGTAGTTTACTTATCCGTTCATCCACTAAAGGGCATGTTGGCTGCCTCCAAGTTTTGGCAGTTATGAAGAAAGCTGCTGTAAACATCCATATGCAGCTAGATAGAAGAATTTGAGTTTGAATTTTAACAGTTTTATTCCAGATTTATTATTATTATTATTGCTATTATTTTAAATCGCAAAGCAATAAACCACAAGTCTAAGCAAACATGTTTGCTAAAACATGTTTTGGCATCTGAAACTTATTTTTCTCAATAAAGTTATGAGATATCCTTTGCCAAAACAGACACTGGGGTTTGTTGTGAAAGTTGTTAAGATATAACTGAAGCCTACTGCTGTTTTGAATCATTTGAATTTTTTGCATCTTCCTCCGAGTGGTGTGGTTTCCAGTTGAATTAGCTTGGAAAACTAGGTTGCTATCACCTATGTGATCTTGAAAATTATTTTTGAAAGAAATAATATTCTATATATCTGTTACAAATAGACCATAAAATGGGGAATTTGACTAATAGAAAAATCATTACACTTTATGTGACAGTTAACTTACTCTGGTTGTCCATTGGTAAATAGACAGGAAGAAATATAAAGGATCAGAGGCGTGAAGTTAGACCATAAAGTCCAGTGAATGCCAAAGAGTGAGATCAAATACCAAGCTTTCAGTCCTATGCATGATTGTTTACAAACAGATGAGGATGAACATCTAAATAAAAATCTATAAAAGGCAAAAGGAAGAGAATATAACAATGTTGTATATTGATTCAGGTTTAATACATACATAATCTGTCATTGGTGAGGAAAGAATTTTGGAATGGTTCTTAGAACTCATTTTAACATGTGTTTCTATAAAGATGATGTAGAAAACTTTTTCCTGTGGAATATGCTGTTAGATGTGTACATTTTCAAAAGAGAAAAAAGGAAGTGGTCCCAGTATGTAATAAAAATCAGTGTTGAGATTGAAGCAACTTTTATAAGTCACATGTTTTAGGATACATACTATACTTTTATGGCTAATAGTCTGAACAGTCAGATATGTAGAAATGCAGGCATGGAATCTGAAAATATTTTATAGTCAATTACATCCTCTGGAGGCTAGAACTTTGGGTTGCCTGGTCTTTGATATGAGAGAGATTTGTGCTAAATTTAGTCTTTAAGATAAATAAATAGCCCCCTGTGGGAGATTTCTAGCTTTTATCTGCCTTTGGTTCTGATAAGTTTCATCTTGGACTCTGTTGGTGCTACTAAGATGTGTCTGAATTAATTCCCTAGGATTCATCCCTGTTTCATTTTGAAGAATCCACTCATTTCTGTAGTCTTAAGAATGAGTTTCCTCTGTTAAGCAGGAGCCACTGCCCAAAGAAAATGACTTTTTAGATTTATTCATATCCTTCCCTCGCTCACTTCCAGGAAACAGGGAAGAGTTCGTAGATTCTCGTTCATTCAACAAATATTTGTTGAGCACCTATATGCTTCAGGCACTGTGTAAAACACTGTCACACAGTCTTCATGGAACTTTCTGGGAAATGTAAAGATCTCCAAATCTCCCACATAGCCTATACGACTAAAAATATTCCTCCTCAGAACACCAAAACATGTATTATCAGTGTAAATGACCCAATGTTACAAATAATGCCCATTGATCTTTATTCTGTGCAATTTGTGGATAGTAAACAAAATGTATTGAATATTTATTTTTCGCTATTCACTATATAATTTACATATCTTTCACGTGTGAAATACAGAAGACACTTTAATGGAGTTGATTAGTTCATAGCCACTTGGGTAGATGCTCAGTCTTGTTAGCTGCTGTCTCAGGAGTTCCTCTGCCTACTGCAGGTGGCTGCTCTCTGTCACCCTAGAAACAACATGCAGCAATTTGAATTCATGTTAACTTCAATTTAACTTCAGTCCACTTGGACTCTAGCTAGTGTAATTTGGGCCAGTAATAAAGGACTCCAGTAATAAAGGATGGCAGAGATTTCTTCTGTGATGTGGACTTATGAGAATTTCTAAATTAAGTCCCAAGTCTTTAATATGTTTTAGAGAAAGGTATGTGAGCCAATTGATTAGATTAATTGTAAAAGGGATAATAGCAGGGTCCATTTCATCAGTGGGTGTAGTATGACCTGAAAGGATGTATACCCAGGGCCTGGCTAGTATGCTGGTGGTCAGGCCTGAAGCTTGCGATTTGGGAACCCTAGAAGAAAAAATACAGAATTATGAGTTAAAAATATAATAAAATTAGAAAACAGGGGGCTCAAACATTGATCAACTTGAAAACTAATTTATTTCATTAATTTATTTATTAAGAAAGAGAAAATGAAACAGGATGCTTTTCAAATTAATTCATCTACTGTAAATGCAGCATGGTAATAAATATTCCCTCATGGAATATAGTCTGACTGTAATATATGTATATTTGATTAAAATATTAAAATATATACATATATATTAGAAGGAGAAAATCTCAAATTAAAAATTAAAAAGTTGGTAATTGTCAAAAGTATTACAACATCTAGAATAATAACATAATTTAAAAAATTAATTGACTCTGGATCTCTGACCATGAAACACTTTTTTCTTTGTCTTTGATCTGTGTATTCTTTGGCCATCTCTTTGTATGACATATTTTGTTATACTTTTCTACAGAGAGAACAGAAAGACAATTTTGTCTTTCCTCTGGCACGATTGATCGAATTAACTCTGTTTGTTTGGCTATTGATAGTTTAAAAGTACTTTAACATCACAACTTACTATTGACACTGTGTCCTCCAAAGATAGAATGTTAGTTTTGCAGATGGGAAAAGCCCCATAAACATGAGCTGTGAGACATTGCCACTTTTCTGCTTGAATAATGATCGACTGGAGACAGAAGCTAACAGCAGCTTTAATTTTCACCTGATGTCCTGACTGATGTCCCATCGATTTTCATAGAACCTGCTTCTAGTGGACAATGTAGGTTTCTTGGCTGGGGAGATGTTGATGCTTTTTATATGTTTCTTCACCAAATGTTTTCCCGTAGGTAATGTTTTTATTGTATCTGAACCCACAGTAGCGTGTTGAAAGAATGGTTTTCCTTTTCTGATGATAAAAGCAACCAATGTACACGGGAGAAAATTTAGAAAATACAAAGAAAAATATTCTGGAAACCACCACAATTGTTATGACTGATTAATGTTTGGTGTTCTTCCTTCTAATCATTCCCTGGTGTGTATGTGTTTGTGTGTGTGTGTGTGTATTTAATTGGTATATTATAAAGTTTTCTATCTTTCTCTTTCTCTGGCTTCATTGGTTTATTTTTATTTATTTTACTTATCATACTTTCCCTATTGCTAAGTATTTTTTCAAAAATTAATGTTTTTTGCCTGACTATATGATATTCTATCCTATGACTATCATGGTTTTCAGAACCATTTTTTCTTGTTAGATATTATATCCATACAGACACACCCCAGTGTTCCCATTTCTATAAATAATGCTGTAGCAAACATCCTTTCATATAATCTTTGACTATATTTCTATTCTTTCTTTAAAATGTATTCCCAGGCTTAGAATAACTGGTCTAAAAATGGGTATTTAAGGTTCTTGAGTCCAAATTATCAAGTTACTTTCCAGGCCACAGTGTAATTTAAATTTTATTCCTAAGGCCCTCTTGATGGTTAAGAGGAAGGATCTAAGCCCTCAACATTCTAGTTTAATGAGAAAATCAGATCTCAATTGCATTAAACTGTCCTGCCAAGAACATGGAATGTTGGGCCCGAAGGTAACAGTAGACACTGCTTCATTTCATGTGGATCTGACTACAGAGATGAAGTGACTCACCTGAGGATGCACAGTTGATTGGTGGGTGTGGAGAGGTGATCAGAACCAGCAGGGCTGATGTCAACACTTAAAATTTATAATACCATACTTTCTATGTGATTTTCAATGTATCTAGTTAGATCATAGTGACCTATAAGATAGGCAAGGTGATACTTGTGATGAGCATTTTACAGGTGAGAAAACTAAAGCCCCAAGAAATTGAGGACTTTGTGCATAGCCCTGTAGCCAGTATGATCAAGTTTGCATACTCTGTTCTATGCCGAGAGCCAGTGGCCTTAATGTTGGTGATACATTACAGTCACAGAACTCTATCTCAGACCAATTTCTCAGAATTGGGGGTTAGAGACTGATCACATATATATTTTTAAATCTTTCCAGAAGAGTCCAGTGTGTTACCAGAGTTGATAACACTGTTCTACATCTAGGATAGCATAAGGTTTCATCTTTCCTGCCACTTGTGATCTTCCATTTGTCTTATCTGGAGCCTAGTGTTAAGAAGGATTCTGAGGCGTTCTTGTCTTAACAAGAAACTATGCATCATTGTAATGTCTACGTGAGCTGGGACTGGGGATTGACATCACAAGTATCCTGGCTATCCTGGAACTCTACCATAGTACCATTCCACTCATAGTTTCTAGAAAATATATTCTCATTAAAGATCTATAAAGATAAGGGCACAACAAGAGGGAGTGCTAGGGTGTGAAAGGCAAGCAGTCATAAGACATCTAAAGAAAATTGCTGTGACAATTTAAGTATTCAAAAATATTTTTCCAGCAGTGCTGTCCCTATGCCTGTGAAAGAACCATGGATTATAAACAGTGTAGCCATGAGTTAACCTTTCATTTTGCTAAGCTTGGGATTGATTTTGAAACCTTCCGAGATGTATTCTAAACAAAATGGGAAAGGAAAGGAAGAAAGCTCAGTGTGGCTCTTTGGTGCTTGTGTTAGTTTGCTAGGACTGATGTACCAAAGTACCACAGCCTGGGAGGCTTACACCATAGACATTTATTGTCTCACAGTTCTGAACCTCCAGGTCGAGATGTTGGTAGGATTGGTGTCCCTGAGGCCTCTCTTCTTGCCTTGTGGATTGCCGCCTTTTTTCTAGGTCTTCACATGGCCTTTCCTCTGTGCATGGAATCTTGGCGTCTCTTTGTATGTGCAAATGTCCTCTCCTTATGGTGACATCAGTCAGACTGGATTAGGGCTTACCCTAACAGCCTTAGTATAACTTAATCACCTCTTTAAAGGCCCTATCTCCAAAGAGAGTTACATTCAGAGGTACCAGGGTCAGGGTTTTAACGTATACATTTTGGGGAGACACAACTCAGCCCCTAACAGGGCTGATCTTCGCAAAGTGTTGAAAATAATACCTATCTTGTTTATCAGGTGCTCAGGCTTTGACATGAAACTGTCTCAACCAGGGGCAATTTTGCCTCTCAGGGGACATTTGGTAACGTCTGGAGACATTTTTGATTGTCATAACTAGAGTGAGAATGGCATCTAATGGGCAGAGACCAGGGATGGGTAAATATCAGACAAGCATGGGATAACCCTCCAATGCCAAAGAATTAACCTGCTCCAAAATGTCAATAGTGTGAAGGCTGAGAAATCCTGAGATTCGGAGATGTCAATTTGAATCCCTCTTATGTATCTAATAGATGTGTGACCTTGTAACACACTCCATCTTTATGAATATCCTCATCTGTAAAGTCCTCATCGTGGGTTAAATAAGATAATCTATTACAGCTTTTAGCACATGGCCTGACTCCTGGGAAGCTCTCAGCAACCTTTAAGTGCTTTATAGATTTCTCACCCACAGATGCCTCACTTGAGAGCTCAAGTTGGAATTAGAGTTGGGAGGTATCCAGCATGAGAAAAGAGGAAGGGGCATGCCAGGCACAGGTAGGTAACTGGGCCACAAGAAGGCAAAGGCCAGGGCTTGCAGAAATATATTGAATTCCATATTTTCTTTGGATGTCTTCCAATTTCAAATATGTCTGCTTCACTAGGCGAAATATGGCTTGAATTAGGGACAGCCCTTTCTCTGAATATAAGAGGTTACATCATGCATTTCCAGTATCTGTGCAGCCTGCTTCTCCTTCCTTGAAATCATTTAGAAAGAGGCTCATCGGGTACATCAGATTTCCTGCTCACAGTGTCAGGTCTAGAAAGCCTTGAAGGAGGTGGGGAGGGGGAGGCAACGAAGTAGGAACATTTCTTCAGAGGGGAAAGCTGTCTGACACACACTAATATCCTCAGAAGTTTCTGCTAATTAAAAAGTTATTAGAATGCATCTCTGTATTAGAACCTACACTGCCTTTTACCTGGGTGATAGTTTTTTGCTCTTTTACTTTAAACTTTTACCGTTTACCTGGGTGATAGTTTTTTGCTCTTTTGTTAGCTCCCTTCAACCCTGCTAACTAAAGTGTGGTCCATGGGCTAGCTGCATGGTTCTTGGGGAATTTGTTAAAAATGCAGTATCTTGGGCTCTACTCCTGAGGACCTAGTGAGGCAGAACTCGCATTGTGAGAAAATCCCCAGGCAGGTCCTACAGCATGAAAAGCCCTGCTCTAGTCTTTGTGTTATGGCTCCTTTCTTTTACTAGCATCTTGTTTTCACCTTTAATGGCTCCTTAGATCTCTCATAATTTGGTTTTTAATTGTGAGCCACTTCAGATCCCTTTTGGCCCTCACTGGGGTATAACTATTTGGTAAGTGTAAAGTGTCATCTGTCTTCCAAACCAGCATAGAACTTTTCTGTTGGAGAAGTCCAAGCACTTTCTTATGTATTAGAGAGGATATTTTTTTGTAGCAGCTCTGTGAAGGAGAAAGTGACGTGGTTAGTAGTTTTAATTCAATTCAATTTTAATGTGCAGCTACCATTAGTTGAATATGTATTGTATATCAACTCTGTATATTACTGGGTTCCCAAATTCTACATGGTGGCTGTTTTAACTTCTATTTTATAGATTTAGGAATAGACCCTCAGAAATGTTATTTTTCTTGAATAAAGAAGATGGTGCCAAGCAGTGGCTTCAAGGGCTTCATTAACTTCTAATCACTGTCAACAAGCCACCACTAAAAATTAACTGAATAATAATATGTTGATAATTTTGGAGAAATTGCATGTAATGAATAAAATTGAGCATGCTAAATAAATCCAATTTAAGATAGCCTCTTCTCACACTGCCACCCCTTCCAGCTAGCTCATTGTCCCTACTGCCCTTCCAAGTGGAACTTTGAAAGTGACACTGAGCCCAAGGCCACTTAACTCCACCACATTGTCCCAGAGGGTCTCCTGGAAACTAAGGAAGAAAAAGTTTTAAGTAGCCTTTCTTTTTTTTTTTTTTTAATTTATTTTATTTTTAAACTTTACAATATTGTATTAGTTTTGCCAAATACCGAAATGAATCCGCCACAGGTATACCCGCGTTCCCCATCCTGAACCT
>NW_011495076.1:452207-452724 GCF_000754665.1 Bison bison bison
CCCTCCCCTACCCTCCCTCCTGGGTCGTCCCACGTGCACCAGCCCCAACGCATCCAGTACCGTGCATCGAACCTGGACTGGCGACTCGTTTCATACATGATATTATACATGTTTCAATGCTATTCTCCCAAATCTCCCCACCCTCTCCCTCTCCCACAGAGTCCATAAGACTGATCTATACATCGGTGTCTCTTTTGCCGTCTCGTACACAGGGTTATTGTTACCATCTTTCTAAATTCCATATATATGCGTTAGTATACTGTATTGGTGTTTTTCTTTCTGGATTACTTCACTCTGTATAATAGGTTCCAGTTTCATCCATCTCATTAGAACTGATTCAAATGTATTCTTTTTAATGGCTGAGTAATACTCCATTGTGTATATGTACCACAGCTTTCTTATCCATTCATCTGCTGATGGGCATCTAGGTTGCTTCCATGTCCTGGCTATTATAAACAGTGCTGCGATGAACATTGGGGTACACGTGTCTCTTTCCCTTCTGGTTTCCTCAGTGTGT
>NW_011495076.1:452978-454347 GCF_000754665.1 Bison bison bison
CTGGATCATAAGGCAGTTCTATTTCCAGTTTTTTAAGGAATCTCCAGACTGTTCTCCATAGTGGCTGTACTAGTTTGCATTCCCACCAACAGTGTAAGAGGGTTCCCTTTTCTCCACACCCTCTCCAGCGTTTATTGCTTGTAGACTTTTGGATCGCACCCATTCTGACTGGCGTGAAATGGTACCTCATAGTGGTTTTGATTTGCATTTCTCTGATAATGAGTGATGTTGAGCATCTTTTCATGTGTTTGTTAGCCATCTGTATGTCTTCTTTGGAGAAATGTCTATTTAGTTCTTTGGCCCATTTTTTGATTGGGTCATTTATTTTTCTGGAGTTGAGCTGTAGGAGTTGCTTGTATATTTTTGAGATTAGTTGTTTGTCCGTTGCTTCATTTACTATTATTTTCTCCCATTCTGAAGGCTGTCTTTTCACCTTGCTAATAGTTTCCTTTGTTGTGCAGAAGCTTTTAATTTTAATTAGGTCCCATTTGTTTATTTTTGCTTTTATTTCCAATATTCTGGGAGGTGGGTCATAGAGGATCCTGCTGTGATGTATGTCGGAGAGTGTTTTGCCTATGTTCTCCTCTAGGAGTTTTATAGTTTCTGGTCTTACATTTAGATCTTTAATCCATTTTGAGTTTATTTTTGTGTAAGGTGTTAGAAAGTGTTCTAGTTTCATTCTTTTACAAGTGGTTGACCAGTTTTCCCAGCACCACTTTGTTAAAGAGATTGTCTTTAATCCATTGTATATTCTTGCCTCCTTTGTCAAAGATAAGGTGTCCATATGTGCGTGGATTTATCTCTGGGCTTTCTATTTTGTTCCATTGATCAATATTTCTGTCTTTGTGCCAGTACCATACTGTCTTGATAACTGCGGCTTTGTAATAGAGCCTGAAGTCAGCTGGTTGATTCCTCCAGTTCCATTCTTCTTTCTCAAGATAGCTTTGGCTATTCGAGGTTTTTTGTATTTCCATATAAATTGTGAAATTATTTGTTATAGCTCTGTGAAGAATACAGTTGGTAGCTTGATAGGGATTGCATTGAATCTATAAACTGCTTTGGGTAGTATACTCATTTTCACTATATTGATTCTTCCAATCCATGAACATGGTATATTTCTCCATCTATTAGTGTCCTCTTTGATTTCTTTCACCAGTGTTTTATAGTTTTCTATATATAGGTCTTTAGTTTCTTTAGGTAGATATATTCCTAAGTATTTTATTCTTTCCGTTGCAATGGTGAATGGAATTGTTTCCTTAATTTCTCTTTCAGTTTTCTCATTATTAGTGTATAGGAATGCAAGGGATTTCTGTGTGTTGATTTTATATCCTGCAACTTTACTATAATCATTGATTAGTTCTAGTAATTT
>NW_011495076.1:454620-455091 GCF_000754665.1 Bison bison bison
TCTTTGTCTCTTTTCACAGCCTTTGTTTTAAAGTCTATTTTATCTGATATAAGTATTGCTACTCCTGCTTTCTTTTGGTCCCTATTTGCATGGAAAATCTTTTTCTAGCCCTTCACTTTCAGTCTGTATGTGTCCCCTGTTTTGAGGTGGGTCTCTTGTAGACAACATATGTAGGGGTCTTGTTTTTGTATCCATTCAGCCAGTCTTTGTCTTTTGGTTGGGGCATTCAACCCATTTACATTTAAGGTAATTACTGATAAGTATGATCCCGGTGCCATTTACTTTATTGTTTTGGGTTTGAGTTTATACACTGTTTTTGTGTTTCCTGTCTAGAGAATATCCTTTAGTATTTGTTGGAGAGCTGGTTTGGTGGTGCTGAATTCTCTCAGCTTTTGCTTGTCTGAGAAGCTTTTGATTTCTCCTTCATATTTGAATGAGATCCTTGCTGGGTACAATAATCTGGGCTGTAGG
>NW_011495076.1:455191-455492 GCF_000754665.1 Bison bison bison
AGCTCTTCTCTAAATTTTTGGTAGAATTCAGCTGTGAAGGCGTCTGGACCTGGGCTTTTGTTTGCTGGAAGATTTTTTATTACAGTTTCAATTTCCGTGCTTGTGATGGGTCTGTTAAGATTTTCTATTTCTTCCTGGTCCAGTTTTGGAAAGTTGTACTTTTCTAAGAATTTGTCCCTTTCTTCCACGTTGTCCATTTTATTGGCATATAATTGTTGATAGTAGTTTCTTATGATCCTTTGTATTTCTGTGTTGTCTGTTGTGATCTTTCCATTTTCATTTCTAATTTTATTGATTTGAT
>NW_011495076.1:455644-456130 GCF_000754665.1 Bison bison bison
TTTCTTCTGTGATTTGTTGGTTATTCAGCAGCGTGTTGTTCAGCCTCCATATGTTGGAATTTTTAATAGTTTTTCTCCTGTAATTGAGATCTAATCTTACTGCATTGTGGTCAGAAAAGATGCTTGGAATGATTTCTATTTTTTTTGAATTTATCAAGGCTAGATTTATGGCCCAGGATGTGATCTATCCTGGAGAAGGTTCCATGTGCACTTGAGAAAAAGGTGAAATTCATTGTTTTGGGATGAAATGTCCTATAGATATCAATTAGGTCTAACTGGTCTATTGTATTGTTTAAAGTTTGTGTTTCCTTGTTAATTTTCTGTTTAGTTGATCTATCCATAGGTGTGAGTGGGGTATTAAAGTCTCCCACTATTATTGTGTTATTGTTAATTTCTCCTTTCATACTTGTTAGCATTTGTCTTACATACTGTGGTGCTCCCGTGTTGGGTGCATATATATTTATAATTGTTATATCTTCTTCTTGG
>NW_011495076.1:457381-475512 GCF_000754665.1 Bison bison bison
TGTAGTGTTTAATATTGTCCTGGAGGTCTCTGAGATTGTCCTCATTTCTTTTAATTCGTTTTTCTTTTATCCTCTCTGATTCATTTATTTCTACCATTCTATCTTCTAATTCACTAATCCTATCTTCTGCCTCTGTTATTCTACTATTTGTTGCCTCCAGAGTGTTTTTAATTTCATTTATTGCATTATTCATTTTATATTGACTCTCTTTTATGTCTTCTAGGTCCTTGTTAAACCTTTCTTGCATCTTCTCAATCCTTGTCTCCAGGCTATTTATCTGTGATTCCATTTTGATTTCAAGATTTTGGATCAATTTCACTATCATTATTTGGAATTCTTTATCAGGTAGATTCCCTATCTCTTCCTCTTTTGTTTGGTTTGGTGGGCTTTTATCTTGTTCCTTTGTCTGCTGGGTATTCCTCTGTCTCTTCATCTTGTTTAAATTGCTGAGTTTGGGATGTCCTTTCTGTATTCTGGCAGTTTGTGGAGTTCTCTTTATTGTGGCGTTTCCTCGCTCTGTGTGGGTTTGTACAGGTGGCTTGTCAAGGTTTCTTGGTTAGGGAAGCTTGTGTCGGTGTTCTGGTGAGTGGAGCTGTATTTCTTCTCTCTCCTTTCGAAGACTTGGGTTGCTTTTCTGGGTGCCTGATGTCCTCTGCCGGCATTCAGAAGTTGTTTTGTGGAATTTACTCGGCGTTTAAATGTTCTTTTGTTGAATTTCTGGGGGAGAAAGTGTTCTCTTAAGTAGCCTTTCAAACACTTTAAATCAGGAAGGGTTTTGGAAATTTCCTACAGCATTATAAAAGACTGGCTATTCTACAGTCACTTCCTGTCCAGTTCCTTTCTTTTTTAAATTTTATTTATTTAATCAAACTTTTTAATGTATGATGGTATACACCTTTACTATGACATAAATGTTTATAATATTGGAGATATTTTAAGTTTGAAAATAAAAAATTTCTTTCTTTCTTGGTTTACCTTGAATTTGGAAAAAGAATCTTGGTACCAGTTTTTACTAAGATGTAAAATGCCGGATTTCTCCATTATGATACTCAGTAAAATTTTATCTTTGAATCCTTTAAAGACCAAGTACTTCATTTTATCTTGTTTCATAGTCCCCAAAATTCTTCATAATGGATAAAATACCTACATAATAACTTTTGTATTTTAAAGCCACTATTCCTAGCATTATGTAGAATTCACATATTCTAATTTTGTCATGTTTAGGTTCTGGTACCATACTGAATGGCAGCCATATAACTTCCATTTTTTTCTCACTTTTACTATCAAACAGAAAGACTTTGACCAGCTGTGTTAGATCAAGTAATTCCCCTTCCACACTGTCCCCCAGTGTTTCAGATGTAGAAAGGAGAGAAAAGGTGCAGTAGGCAAAGAAGACTCAGCATTGTGTCGGCAATGAGGGCTAGTATTTGAGGCCTGATGACGGCACATAAACATTCCTGATGATGGAAACTCCCTTTCCATCATGCTCTGAGGGTCCAGTGCTAGTTACTGTGACTAGAGAAGGGCTGGGAAGAGCTTGGAGAAGTGAAAAACCCCAGCAGTGGGGCTAGAGCAAGGGACTGCAGGGAGAGCAGGTCTATTGGGTTGCACAATCACATTAGAATCCTGGCTTTGCAGCTTACTGGAAACACATTTTGGGCAAGTGAGTTCACTGAGCATTTCCTTTGTGTGTTCACAGAGTGTAGATAATCTTGCAGCTCAGGCTTTTTGTAATAAAATATATATATGTATGACCTGGCACTTAGTATAGGTTTAGTAAATGGTAGTTCTGATGACACTAGAGATGATGATGATGAGAACTTGAAAATCAACTGAATTAGGAAACACTAAAGGACTATGATTATTCAGCCTTGAAAGAAGTGCCAAAGAAACAGTCTTCAAACAGTTTTCATGCAGGGATTGAACTGGCTTTTTCTGTGTTCTGATAGATTGAGTGTGGAGACCATGGAAACCAATCATCTGATTGTAGTGAATAAGAAAATGTGCCTGGAAGTTAGACAGCCTAAGTCCAATATGGGTCAACTACATCCTAACTTCACAAATAATCAAATTAACCAATCTCTCTGAGGCTCAGTTTCCCCGTCTGTAAAATGGAAATAACAGCACTAGGATACTTGAAGGGTTTTGTGAAATTGCACTGTACTTTGTGCAGTGCTGAGCACACAGTTTGATAACTAGCTTTTGCGTTTAAATACAAGGCTGGCTCTTTCAGATGTGATTAGAATGTTAAGGAATGGCCTATAGAAAGACTCTGAAAAATCTGCCTTTGAGAAAGCATTTGGTCTGTTCAGGAGGTTGTGTTAGTGAGGAATGGTTCAGAGGAGTTCCTTCCTACTGTGGAGGCTCAGACACCTACCTGGATGGCCTCCTGCACTGTGGAGAGAGGATGCCTTTCTCACGAGCCTGAACTCCAAGATTCATCAGTAGGACTGTTGCTAAAAAGAACCAGTAGTCTAATTTCTTGGAGAAGGCAATGGCACCCCACTCCAGTACTCTTGCCTGGGAAATCCCATGGACGGAGGAGCCTGGTAGGCTGCAGTCCATGGGGTCGCAAAGAGTCGGACGTGACTGAGCGACTTCATTTTCCCTTTTAACTTTCATGCATTGGAGAAGGAAATGGCAACCCACTCCAGTGTTCTTGCCTGGAGAATCCCAGGGATGGGGGAGCCTCGTGGGCTGCCGTCTATGGGGTCGCACAGAGTCGGACATGACTGAAGCAACTTAGCAGCAGCAGCAGCAGTCTAATTTCTAAAGTTCCTTCCTGCCATATTGCCAAAGGACTACAGAATTGCCACTTTGGGCTAGTCTGGGTGATTTTCACAATGTTTAAATACTTTCAAATCTATCTCTGTTTTGATAGCATGCCATCTCTCTGTATTTTATCAGTCTGTGTGATCCGAGCTTCTTAGGCAAGAAGCTTTAGGGTGGGTTCTTGCAAAATAAGCCAGTGAACACAAAGGTATCCTATGAATAGTGGGATTCTTTTCCCTTTCCCCATTGTGTCTGACACAAGATAGAAATAAAACCTGCATGATGATGGTTTACTATTTTTCCTCTTTGTTCTTATGGCTTAGTATCCATCTGACATCATGTTTCTATGAGAGCCAAGGGATATTGTATTGTAATTGTCTTTAGTGCCTAGCAATTAAGGACTAGGCATTCTGATGGGGTGGGGACTTGTGATCAGAAATAAGTGATCTGAAACAAGTAACATCCTATTTTTCTGAAAATGGTTTGGGAATTAAACAATAGGAGAAGGCACAAAATATGATCTGTTATCTCAGATTGTTTCTAAAACAAACTTCTTTCCAAAAGTAAAACTGAAATTTCACTGTAATTGCTCTGGCCTGCATAAATCCACTGGGTATTTTCCACTGGGCTGGAGTGGCAGAAATTTCGCAGTTTGTGCAAGTTACAAGAAATACTGTCTTAATTTCTTTGGGGCATAAAGGCTATCCACTGATTTGTGAACGGATTCAATCATTCATTCAATAATACCTACTTGAGCACCCATTGTGCTCAAGGTGAATGTGTCATGGACCCTGCATTAAGGAGTTCATGCTTCTAGGACAATGTTTACTCTGACCAGCATGGGAATTGTGAGGTGCAGGCTTGCAAACACTGAGCATGGATCTCCACTCCATTTAGAACTCTGGGGTAAACTTTCTAAAAAGTGAGAACTGAGCTGACTCTTAAGGAATGAAGAATAATTAGCTAAGTTTTGGTAAAGTGAAACTGGAAGTCACTCAGTCCTGTCTGACTCTTTTCAACCCCATGGACTATACAATCTGTGGAATTCTCCAGGCTAGAGTTCTGGAGTGAAAGCCATTCCTTTCTCCAGGGACTCTCTACCAGCAAGGGATCGAACCCAAGTCTCCCTCATTGCAGGTTTGGTAAAGTAAATGAAAAAAGATTTCAGAGAGGGGAAAGAGCACATGCAAAAACACAGAGGGAGGAAAGTGTGGTAGGGTTATGGATCAAACAGAAGAGCAGAGCTACACCAGGCAGCTGTGGGGTGACACTGATTGTTAATTAGTAACTGAATGCAGTTTTCTGCTATGAAAGAAAGAAAGAGAGAGAGAAAGGAAGGAAGGGAAGAAGGAAGGAAAGAAGGAAGGAAGAAAAAGTCCTGTGATTCCTTACTAGTTCCATGCTTCCACCAAATTTCAAGACATGTTTTCATATGTATTTAATCCTGTATTGAGAAGGGTCTATTGTTCTCTGTTCTCCAGGAAATGCTCCCTAGTCAAAACATCACTTGACATTCCATCCTCTTGCAACAAGCAGGATGACTGAAGCTGTCCTTTGTCTTATAGTTACGATCCATGACAATTACATTACCAAGAATAACAGTCTTTAGAGCAAGATCCACAAATTTATCACTAGCTTTAAATCAACGCCGTCACTTAAATAAATATTCACTTTGCTAAATGACTTTCTCTGTCAGTGTCAGTGAGAAAAAGGAGTGCCTGGGAGCTTTTGTTTGGTGTTAGAAATGAAGGTGTGAGGAGTAGGGATGGGCAAATCGAAAAATACATTTTTCAGATAGTTAAAATTTCAGCACTGTGAAGTAAGTGGAGTATTTCTGAACATTTACGTGAAAGTATTTGGCTTCAGGAATGAGCTTCCTAGTTACCTGGAGGTAGAAATCAGGAAAGAGAACTGTGAAAAAGTACAAAACATTTTAACACCTGTCTGTTTGGAGTAGTTGGTAGGGTTGTGAATGCCCTGCCAGGTGGCTTTTTAAGCTCTCCCTAATCTCTACTGAGTCTGCTTTCTTCTCTCACAACTGGAGCAGCTTGTTGCTCCTCTCAGACTCAGCAGAGCTATTGTTGATAGGTAAAACAGTGAGCCTGAAACGTCTATGAGTGGCCCGTATTTTTCTGTCTGCTTGGATGAATTGCTCTTTAACAGAAGTAATACCAGCAGTATGTGGTGGTGAACCAGGCATTTTACAAATATGATGGGGGTCCATCATGAACCTCCCAAACTGGGAAGCAGCTGGGCTTCGGGAAGGGGTTCTGCAAGGAGAACCCTGGGAACCCGAGTGCCTGCATTCCTGGCTTCTCCTGGGTTCTCATCTCTTTCTTACAGAGTAGTCTTTGCTGTTCAAGTGTGCAGGTGGCAGAAAAGGACTATCTCTTAGATCTGATCCAGATTTTACAGGGACTGACTTCCCCTTGCTTGGGTCCCTCTGGGTCAATAAACTGCAGCCAGATGGTGGGTCAAGGAGTTCCCACTCACCTATGAGGGTAGAGAAGAGCCATAAGTTAATATTAAGCCAGTTGAGTCATTCTAGAAGATGAAAGCACGGTTCCCATTTATCTGAGGCAGTGGCTCAGATGAAGAGATATAGAGAGACTCAGATGGCAAATGACTGAGTGGATTAAAGCGGAACCCAAATCTCAGGTTTTGGTTCTCTCCCTATTTGAATATATTTCATTCAATCTGACTAATAGCTTATTTGAGTAGACTCTAACTGTTTTGAGAAGTAATTCTAAGTACTAGAAGATAGAATCTAAAAGAATTATACCCCTGCCTCTCCCCCAAAGATTATCTTTTTCTCTTTTCCTTTACACATTTAATTGGCCCAGGGTAAAATTAAATTGAAATTATCCCCCTTCCCAGTAAGCTTTCTTTCAAACTCTAATTTTATAAGATTGTTAGAAAAGATTTTATCAAGTGATTTTAGAGATGAGCAATAAATACGTCCCACATTTCTTACAGATCCTAAACCTCACGTCTCTCAGTCCTGAGACTAGGCCTGTGAGGTGTCACTGTGGCTTTCTTGAAGGGCCCTGTGTCTCTTGCAGCAGCATGTGATCTTGTCTGAGGGACCCGGGCACTTGGAACTATGGAGGAATTTCCTTTGTGTGAAACTTAGCTCAAACATGCTCTGACACGCTTGGTGGAGTTGTTTATGGGCTACTTCCTTTCAACCCCAACCAGCAGGCTCATGGCTGCATTTCACAAGCTATTAAAAACATGAGCACTCTCCTTTTCTTGTGTGTGTGGCATCTAACCATTTATTTTGAATATTACATATTTGGAAAAGCATTCAAAATAGAAAATGATGGCTTTGGGGGATTCTGACTATGCCCTGAGTAAACTAGATCTATAATCTGAAACATATTCACATTATGCAGGAATGATGACTGTGGTCTGTTGCCATGAGTTTTTTCAATACTTGAAAGCTTCATTTTTCTGTTTTCAGGGAATTATGTTTTGATTTCTATTTTCCATAGACAGTAGCAGACACTCACCTCCCTTAATCATTCATGACCTTCCCTCACTGTTTTTATTTTGGCTCCAAACAGTTTCTCCTTCTCCAAAAATACCCTCCAGAACATTCAACATTTTTCTCAGTATCACTTAAACCGATACAATCTTTTGTTAAATTACATTCTTAGAGTTTATGAAACACTTTTAGGAACATTTTATCATTTGATCCTCCCTTAAACCCTGTGAAATAGTTATCATGCTCATCTCCATTTTACAGATGAGGAAACTGAACTTCAGAAAATTCTCGAAGGTCATACGTGGTGGGATTTGTGCCCAGGGTCTCTTTCTACAGAGTGTGTGCTATTTAATCTTTTATTCATTCACCCATCCACTCAATCGGTTCATTCATTCACAATGATTTATTGCCAGTAATGGGACTTCCCAAGTTGTTCAGCAGTAAAAGAATCCACCTGCCAAGCAGGAGATGTGGGTTTGATACCTGGGCCGGGAAGATCCCCTGGAGAAGGAAATGGCAATCCACTCCAGTATTCTTGCCTGGAAAATTACATGGATAGAGGAGCCTGGCAGGCCACAGACCATGGGGTCAGAAAAGAGTCAGACACAACTTAACTGCTAAACAACAACCATGTGGCAAGCAGATGGAAGAGGCAGGTCCCTGCATCTAGCGTTGCAGAGGCTCATGGGGTCCAACAGAATGGGACAGGCCTTCTGGTATTCTGGTACGGTCAGCACACCGGGCTTGCTTGAGAATGAGCTAACTGTGGTTGTATCCGATAGCGCCACACCCGACTACACCGCAGCTCTTCAAGCTCCCATAAGTGCCTATTCATGTGCAGCACTTCACCTGTTGCTTTGCCAGTGAAGGCTGATGAGAAGCAAGCTATGGTAGCAGCACAGAGGGGGAGGGGACTTGTTAGTTGCGCCTTCCATTTGGCTCAGCTGACAGGCTTAATCATGATATTGTGCTGATGACAAGCCCCCCTCTCCACACACACACACTATTCTTTCATTTTTCTTTGCCTTTCCTTCAAGTTATTCTTAATGGCTGCTGATTGTATTTCTTAATAGAAAGAATCCAGTTTGTCTCCTCTACGTTCTAGCCAGGAGTCAGCAAACTTTCTGTGATGGATTACAGGAGCAGGACCAGATGAATGAGGCACTTGCCTTAGTACAAAATAGAAGGAGGTGTCATAAAACTCAGTCATCAAGGTAAGTGTTTCTTTTGGATAAATGATATTTGGCTGCAGCATTTTTAAAAAATAAAAAATGAATACAAAATTCCATGAGGAACAAAATATCAAAAATTTAAATAACCATCAAATAAGTTGGCCTGTGCCATGCAGACCCCTGTAGGAGCCTAGGGCAAAAGGAACTTTTGGTGGTGGTGATCCTTTGCTGGAGCACTCAAATCCTACTCAGGCCAAATGCCTTCATTTGGCCTCATCATTCCCAAGACATCAAGAAAATCTCCTCCCATGCTCTTCCTCAGTGGGTCTCCCTGGGAAATCTCTTTACTGTAGGGATGCCTCACTGCTGTAACTATCCCAAACTTTTGATTTCCAAGGAAACCTCAGAGTCTAGAAAAAAATGTCTCTGAGGTTTTCCAGGAGCAAGTGGTTGTTCCTGAGAGCAAGGGAGACGAGAATATCTGTGGCTTCCTGAGCCTTAGAAGCCTGAGAGATATCTCTTTATACCCCAAGATGTGGCAAAAGAAGCAAGCATTTAGAAATCTCTTCCTTTATGAATCCTTGTTTGATCCAGAGACAAAATTCAAAAGGTGTGTTTCATTCCCCTACCTTCATTTAACCTATTTTGGATTAACTATAATTATGTTTAGTTATTTATTTTCTTGGTATATTTTATAATGTATACAGATATTAACTCTGACAAAAACAGTGTGTGAAGGGAAACAAGGCCAGCCTGTTGGGTATCACTTGACTGATACATTCTCTTTGGTCCTCTTTCTATGGATTGTTAGTTAGAGAAGAGAAGAGTACTATGGTTTGGATATTTTTACTCCCCTTCCTCTCCCAATTCATTTGTTAAAATCTAACCTTCAAGGTGGTGGAAGGGAAGTGATTATGTCATGAGAGTTCCAGAATTGTGTCTTATAAAAGAGGCCCAAGAAAGCCCCCTGGCCCTTTCCACCATGTAAGGTCAAGACTGGAGGGTGTCATCCATAAACCAGGAAGCCCTCACCAAACACTGAATCTGCCAGTGCTGTGATCTTGGACTTCCAACCTCCAGAACTGTGAGACATAAATTTCTGTTGTTTCTAAGTCATCTAGTATGTAGTATTTTGCTGTTTGCTTGTGTTAAGTTGCTTCATTTGTATCCGACTCTTTGCAACTCTATGGACTATAGCCTGTGAGGCTCCTCTGTCCATGAGATTCTCCGGGCAGGAATTCTGGAGTGGGTTGCCAGGCCCTCCTCTAGGGGACTTCCCTGACCCAGAGATTGAAACCGAATCTCTTACAACTCCTGCTTTGGCAGGTGTGTTCTTTACCCACTGAGCCATCTGAGAAGCCCATGGTACCTTGTTATGGCAGGCCAAATAGACTAAGACAAAGAGTAAGAGGAGATAGTCTTCCAGTGTAATAAAGTTTTCTTCATTACATAAATAATCATTAATAAACATATAAACAGGGTGTCTATTTCTTGGCTGGGAGCCCCAGGTCAGCTGAATGAAAGGCTATGTGATACACAAAAGTAAGGGGCTGGCTGTTTTCCTATAGATTCATGGCTTTGCAAGAATCAACATCTTTATGTGAATAAGCTCTTTCCAACTATGACCTTTTTTTGCCTGGCAGTGGCTTCCTGTGAACCCCACTCTGAAGGATTGACAGAGAAAAGCATGGTCTCTTTCATGTATCTGTTGCCTCTGAACTAAGCCCCATGCCTGACCTTCAATATAGAAATCCATGCCAGGCAAGATGGACTCAAGTCAAGGACTGCAGTCCAGTCTTTGGTCTCTGGGGTTGGCCTTCTGGAGAACCTCTTGGTTCACACCAGGGTAATCTTAGCATTTTGCCTTTTTGGCAACTCACGGTCCCATAGCTGCTGAGAGTGAGCTGACTGGCATTTTTATATAATTTTCTGAATCAAAAATTTGAATTATGGCTTGTGCACTATCACCTTACAATACGTAGAGTACTCTCTTAAAGTATAGCACCTTAAACTACTCTCTTAAGACAGTACTTTAAATCAAGAGTCTCTGAGGAATTTAGTAAGAATCTCTTTATCTTTGACAAATGTGTAAATTTTAAAATTATTTATGAATTTGTGTTACAATATCAGGACATATTGATTTTGTAAGTAACAGTGATATATGGTTTTCTGGAAGACAAAAATGATAAAGCAAAAAAGATGCTGCAAACAAACATTTGCATAATCATGTTAATATATAATTCATTTGAGGAAAAAAATAAGCATTCTTCCTTGATCCTGGAATATCATATTCAGTATGTTCTTCTTGTCGAAGTTAACTGTCTTTGAGTAATGTTTCAGAACTAAATCTGATTGATTTCACAAAATGGACCAGCACATAAATGTGCACTTTTAATACACGAGACTCTTTTCTCTCTAAAATGTAATAGAACTACTGTCTAGCCAAATGACTAAGATATTCCCCAAGGTTAGGAGGGCTTGAAGGACTGATCCAGTTAATACCCTCAAGTTCTAAAAGGGGGCTCTCCCAAGAGTACCAAAGGGCTTCCCTGGTGGCTCAGTGGTAAAAAGAATCCACTTGCCCAGCAGGAGATGTGGGTTTGATCCCGGGGTCAGGAAGACCCCTGGAGAAGGAAATGGCAACCCACTCCAGTACTCTTGGCCGGGAAATCCCAAGGAAAGAGCGGCCAGGTGGGCTACAGTCCAGGAGGCCACAAAAGAGTCAGACACAACTTAGCAACTAAACAATAAGAGTATCACACCAGTGAGGATGGGAATTATCAGTGGTAGGGAACATCTTCTATAGGTTCTGGCCAACTGAAAACAGCAGGACAAGAAGTACTCCCTCCATTCAAAAACATGAGAAAAGGGACAAGCTAGCTCTCTGCTCTCAAGCTCACAACATCCCGGTGACAATTTCTGCCACTTTTCATTATAGGTCTGTGACTTGACAGGTAAGAACAGTGCTATCTCATGAGATGCCATAATCATTCCTGTCCCTTGGCCTTTCTGTCTATCTTTTACTCTTTCTGTGTTGTTAGAATGTGTCCCTTTCAGGTTGCTTTGTGCTCTTTAAGAATGGCTCCCACAAATTGCCCACAGATTAAATAAGAAACTGCTTTTTCTCCAAACCTATTCTTTGACACAGATATCTGAATCAATGTGTGCCCCAAGTCTGCCTGTTTTGAAATGCACAGTAAATGAGGAAAGGGAAACCATCAGGCAATTCCTAAACTCCAGCTATGACCCCTCCCCTCATGGCCCTCCATTTTACTGCTGAGAATTAGGACTGGAGAGAGAAGCTTCCAGAATCAGGCAAAGTGAAGCTACAAGAAAGTCTACACTCAGAGTATTATCTTCTGTGCAGTGGACAGGAAGGGTGATTTGTGGGACATGACCATGTTTGTTTAACATTTAAGAAGCTGCCCAAAGGGTAATACAGTTTCCAATCAATATTCTTGAGATGGATTTCCAGTTGGGGAGGTCAGCTTGGTTCCTAGGTTTCCTCCTACTTAGTGGGGTCAGCTCAAGGGAAGACTGATGTGTTTGGTGAGATTGCGGCATTCACAGAGAGAAGTGACCTTTACTCTTCATTCATTGCTTTCAACATGAGTTTCCCCTGGAGTTAATAATTTTTCAGAAATCTTAATAAAGTGTTTAAGAATCTCTCCCTCCTTGAAAGTCAGCACCAGGCACACACAGGGTAGAATGGGGGCTTTGGAATAGCAGGCCCAGCCTCAAACTTTGTGCAGACACTTACTATCTGTGTGAGTACAAGCAAATTACTTAATTTCTCTGAGCCTTGTCTACCCCCGTCAGATGGCTAGAATAATACCCTTCCTGTTCATGAGATTGTTGTGAGGATTGAAGGAGATAGTTTATATGATGAGAGTGGCACTCAGTCACTCTCTTACACCCTCTTCTACTTTCAAATGTTTCCAAATGATGAATCCAGAAAAAAAAAAAGAAAAAGAAAAAAAAAGTTTTGACTAACCAAATAGTAGTGAATTTTCAAGTAAGCTTTGTTTACTAACATTATAAGCAGACTTATATATTTAATATTTTTAAAAAGTGTTTTAAAAGATGTAAAGAAATTAAGCCATGAATCTAACTTGTTTTGTTTATAAACGTTTCGGTTTTTATTTCTCTGTTTATAGCCAGCTTAGCTATTTTAGGCAGAGGCTTCCTCTCTGGCAACGTGTGTCACTACCCTCAATATGTACTGTATTTAGTATATGCATCCTTTAGATGGCTAGAAGATTAGGGAAATGTACTGGTTCCCATTAAAATGCATCGCCTGCATTCAAACATCTTCCTGAGTTGACAAATCAAGAAGAGGGTCTAAGAAACATGGTTGCAGCCTGGGGGTTTTTGGCAAAGAAACCCCTCTTCCCACTGGAAGCTTTGTATGAGCAAAAAGACATTTGCCCCAGATGCCACCTCCTCTCTTTGTGCCTGGTCTTTGCTGTGGAGAAAGGCAGTGTTCAGGATCCACTGTCTTTGGGGATTTGTATTTCCCAGAATAGTCCTTTCTTGATGGGTATATGAAATATATGTGAAATTCATCTTGAATCTCAGTCTCATTTTAACCACTGATTTCAATTTCCTCTCACATCAAGCTACTTTTAAAATTTAAAGTTTTAAGTGAAATACCTAAACATGAGATTTTTCCCTTTAACTTTCACTTTACAAGTGCTTTGGAATCAGATGTTAAGAGTATTAAGCAGGAAAAAACACAGGACCAGAAAAGAAAGCCCATTCAAGGAACAGCAAGTCAACAGGCTTGGCTTTATATCAGTTCTGCCCTTACTAGCTGTGTGACATTTGATAAGTTACATAGCTTCTCCCATCCTCAGCCTCCTCATCGGTAACCTGACAATAATAAAGGCAACAGAAACAGATTATTCCCTTGCCAACTAATATGTCAAAATAACTATCTGATTGAATTTGATATTTTCTGCCTCTGGTTGTTCAAATATTGGTTATGTGCAACTTTTAATGCACTTTAAAGGCATTGTAAAGAGAACATTTGTTTATAAATCCTTGTCTTGTGACTTCTAGGATGGTTTAACAACTTTTAATGTATTCTAATATTTCCTATGCTTCTGAAATTCCTTATATTTCAAATTTATTTAGTCATTCATGAAAGTGCATGACCCTAGAAATAAGAGATGAAATAAAAATAAATTACTAAAAATGTGAATTAAAAAAATTAACTTGGATGTCATTTCATGGGTAAAATATGGATTATTAAAAAGCTGATTGGAAGTGTCTATGTGTGATGCCTATTTGAGTGCAGTCTAGTGGCTAGCCAACCTCAAATTCAAATGTCAATATCTATAGATCTTTTCAGTGGAATAGTAACTCAGAAGAATCTTTCAATTTCTTTTGTAAATATTTTAAACTTGGCTGCTGGCGTTCAGAGGTGGGTGGGAAAGGGAGCCTGGGGATATCATTATTCAGCGTTCAGACTTTCACTTAATCATTCTTTTTAGTTTGATTCCTTGTTTCAGGAGCTCCTCTAATACAATTTCTCTAGAGATCATACCATCTTATTTCTGCTTGGGAAAAGGGTTTCAGCAGATAAGGATGGAACCTGGAAAGACTCTAAAATAAACTTTAAATAACCCCCTGTTTTCAGCAATCCCTCTGCTGTCTTCATGGTGTTTTGAATGTCTAAGCATTTCAAAGGCTTCAATGTGACTTGGCTTGCTTCTCATCAAGAGCACCATTCCAAGGCACTTATTCTGATCCTCTGGCACCCTATTGGGTCCGTCTTCTTTCTCTGTTTATGCATTGCAGTATAAGTTGATAGATGTCTCCTAATACTACTGAAGACAGAATTTCTGTTTCTGTTTCTCATTCTGTTTACTGTTCAGGGATAATTTTTGCGAGGATAAGGAGATAGGGATGTTCTTTTACTGTATCATCTTAAAATGTGATGACTCTGGTGTTAACTTTTACATCAGAATATAGTAGAAATGGAACACTGCTCTCTGTTGCTCCAAGTACAAATTAGTAAGTGGATGATAAAGAAGCCAAACAAATCCTCTTTCTTTCTTTTACAATAATTAAGTTTGGTTTACATGGAATTTCCAACTTTTGATTCTGGCAAACCACTTCAGTATTCTTGCCTCGAGAACTCCATGAACAGTAAGAAAAGGCAAAAAGATAGGACACTGAAAGAGGAACTCCCCAGGTTGGTAGGTGCCCTATATGCTACTGGAGATCTGTGGAGAAATAACTCCAGAAAGAATGAAGGGATGGAGCCAAAGCAAAAACAATACCCAGTTGTGAATGTGACTGGTGATGGAAGTCCGATGCTGTAAAGAGCAATATTGCATAGGAACCTGGAATGTTAGGTCCATGAATCAAGGCAAATTGGAAGTGGTCAAATGAGATGGCAAGAGTGAACATTGACATTCTAGGAATCAGTGAACTAAAATGGACTAGAATGGGTGAATTTAAGTCAGATGACCATTATATCTACAACTGTGGGCAAGAATCCTTTGGAAGAAATGGAGTATCCATCATAGTCAACAAAAGAGTCTGAAATGCAGTGCTTAGATGCAAGCTCAAAAATGACAGAATGATCTTTGCCTGTTTCAGGGCAAACCATTCAATATCACAATAATCCTACCAGGAATGCTGAAGAAGCTGAAGTTGAACAGTTCTATGAGGACTTACAAGACCTTCTAGAACTGACACCCAAAAAAGACATCCTTTTCATCATAGGGGACTGGATTGTAAAAGTAGGAAGTCAAGAGATACCTGGAGTAACAGGCAAATTTGGCCTTAGAGTACAAAATGAAGCAGGTCAAAAGCTAACAGAGTTTTGCCAAGAGAACACACTGGTCATAGCAAACACCCTCTTCCAACAACACAAGAGAAGACTCTACACATGGACATCACCAGATAGTCAATACCAACATCAGATTGATTATATTTTTTGAAGCCAAAAAAGGAGAAGCTCCATACAGTCAACAAAAACAAGACTGGGAGCTGACTATGCTCAGGTCATGAACTCTTTATTGCTAAATTCAGACATAAATTGAAGAAAGTGGGGGAAACTGCTAGACCATTCAAGTATGACCTAAATCAAACCCTTATGATTATACAGTGGAAGTGACAAATAGATTCAAGGGATTAGATCTCATAGAGTGCCTGAAGAGCTATGGATGGAGGTTTATGACATTGTACAGGAGGCAGTGATCAAGACCATCTCCAAGAAAAAGAAATGCAAAAAGGCAAAATGGTTGTCTGAGGAGGACCTACAAATAGCTGAGAAAAGAAGGTACAGGGAAGGCAAAAGAGAAAAAGGAAAGATATACCCATTTGAGCAGAGTTCCAAAGAATAGCAAGGAGAGAACGAAAGTCTTCCTCAGTGATCAGTGCAAAGAAATAGAGGAAAACAACAGAATGGGAATGAATAGAGATCTCTTCAAGAAAATTAGAGATACCAAGGGAACATTTCATGCAAAGATGGGCTTGATAAAGGACAGAAATGGTAGGGACCTGACAGAAGCAGAAGATATTAAGAAGAGGTGGCAAGAATACACAGAAGAACTATACAAGAAAGAGCTTCGTGACCCAGATAACCACGATGGTGTGATCACTCACCTAGAACCAGACATCCTGGAATGAGAAGTCAAGTGGGCCTTAGGAAGCATCACTATGAACAAAGCTAGTGGAGGTGATGGAATTCCAGTTGAGCGAAACATTGGGCTGGATGAAGCAGAAGCTGGAATCAAGATTGCCAGGAGAAATACCAATAACCTCAGATATGCAGATGACACCACCCTTAGGGCAGAAAGGGAAGAAGAGCTAAAGAGTCACTAGATGAAAGTGAAAGAGGAGAGTGAAAAAATTGGATTAAAACTCAATATTCAGAAAACTAAGATCATGGCATCTGGTCCCATCACTTCATGGCAAATAGATGGGGAAACAATGCAAATAGTTAAAGACTTTTTGGGGGGGCTCCAAAATCACTGCAGATGGTGACTGCAGCTTTGGAAGAAAAGTTATGGCCAACCTAGACAGCATATTAAAAAGCAGAGACATTACTTAGCCAAGAAATTTCCATCTAGTCAAAGCTATAGTTTTTCCAGTAGTCATATATGGATGTGAGAGTTGGACTATACAGAAGGCTGAGTGTCAAAGTATTCATGCTTTTGAACTGTGGTGTGGGAGAAGACTCTTGAGAGTCCCTTGGACTGCAAGGAGATCGAACCAGTCAATCCTAAAGGAAATCAGTCCTGAATAGTCATTGGAAGGACTGATGTTGAAGCTGAAGCTCCAATACTTTGGCCACCTGATGTGAAGAAGTGACTCATTAGAAAAGACCCTGATGTTGGGAAAGATTGAAGGTAGGATGAGAAGGGGACGACAGAGGGTGAGATGGTTGGATGGCATCACTGACTATGGACATGAGTTTGGGTAAGCTCTGGGAGCTGGTGATGGACAGGGAAGCCTGGTGTGCTGCAGTCCTGGGGGTCACAAATAGTTGGACACGACTGAGCGACTGAACTGAACTGAACTTAGTTGCATTAGATGATCAACATCTAGTTTGCCAAAGACATCAGGTATTTCTGGAAGGAAAACTGGTGATGTGGTAAACAAGGGCCTCCTTGTCAACGGGCCCTTCCCCGTGTGGGTCTCTCTAAGATTAGTGTCTCATGACATGTATACATGGCCATATTTAAAATGGATAATCAGCAAGGACCTACTCTGCAGCACAGGGAACTCTGCTCAATGTTACAAGGCAGCCTGGATGGGAGATTTTGTGGGAGAATGGATACATGTGTGTGTCCCTTCACTGTTCACCTGAAACTCTCACCGCTTTGATCGTTAATTTGCTATACCCCAATACAAAATAAAAAGCATGAAAAAAAAAAAACAACCAACAAGCAAAAAGATTAGTTCCCCTTGATGCTTATGATAAATTTTTTTTTAAAGTTTAACACTCTTTGTTTCCAATCTCTTAATCTGGTGCAAGGCAAAAATAATTGTCTTTCTCATTATTTCAAAATGTGAATCTTGACTGTTCTTTGTGAACTATGTGAACTTGAACAAGTTAAGCAATTTTACAAATTCAGTGTATTCTCCCATAAGCTGGGGAAACTAATACCAGCATTATTGCTAATATTAATTGAATTTAGAAGTTGGTTCATTTATTTTTTAACAAATATTTCTGAAACTCCTTTTATGTGCCAAGCATTATGCTTGGTTATGCAAAGACACCTAATCCAAAAATCCTTAATAACAGTTTAGCAGGGGAGGTTACACAAGAATGCTTATTAGGGTAGAGAATGGAGGTGCTGGGGTACAGGGATGCATTGTGGAAGGACAGATGACGAGCAACTCACCCTGTCCTGGGCGTTGGGAGCATGTCAGGGGTTTGTCATTCCTGACAGGGTGGTATCTGAGACTTGAGAGGCAGATCTTAAGAGAAGAGTAAGAGTTAACAAGGTGAAGAGGAAGTAAAGGAATATTCAGTGTTATGGAGACAGTGTAAGCAAGGATTATAGAGATGAGAATCAATATTGTATGGAAAAGGGAAAATGATTCAGTGTTGAATTGCTTTACAAAGACTGACCCTCCAGAAATATTAGTCATCTCCCTCTCTTTAGCTCCTGAATGTGGCCTTATTAAAATTTAAGGGGTTCTCAAATCTTGAAGTCAAGATGTAGAGATATCTATGTCAGGTATAATGACTATAGAATGGATGTGTGTGCGTGTGTGTGTGTGTTAGTGAGCTCGTACTTTGTCATCTATGGCTAATTTTATATAGATTTTGTTAGGAAGCCATTTCTCCCTTTTAGGAGTTCAGTTTGACCTTTGCCATTAGTATATTAGATTAGACTATAATCTAATATGCGTGTATATATTATGCACATAAAATATACACTAATGTGGTCTATTAGGTTACACTGTGCTGTACTTCTCTATGAACTCTCTGTATAACTCTCTAACAAAACAGCTGTCATGTTCTATGAAAATTCTTGTGGTCACAATGATACCACAAAGGAGACTTTTCTTAACAGTGAGCTAGGTTAACCTGTTCCTGAATTCCCTGTAAAGCTATTTCTGCCAAGGGCTGTGATGGAATTGAGACATAACTCCCACATCTAAGGCATATCCAGAATTCTAGTTCAATATTAAAACTCTGTTGTTGAGGTTAACATGGGTTTTTCTAATTAGATCATTCACAAAAGGGGATGGATAGATCACCCATAAGTTCTCAATCTTCTTTCTTAGAATCAGAGATAAGTTGACATGGACAATATATAAGTTGCTTTATTAGTGCTTCTGGATTTGCTTATGTTTTCCATGGGAAGCACAGTGTGGCTTGGTCACTGCTGTTCAGTTCAGTTCAGTCCCTCAGTCATGTCCGACTCTTTGCAACCCCATGAACTGCAGCACGCCAGGCCTCCCTGTCCATCATCAACTCCCAGAGTTCACTCAGACTCACGTCCATCGAGTCAGTGATGCCATCCAGCCATCTCATCCTCTGTCGTCCCCTTCTCCTCCTGCCCCCAATCCCTCCCAGCATCAGAGTCTTTTCCAGTGAGTCAACTCTTTGCATGAGGTGGCCAAAGTACTGGAGTTTCAGCTTTAGCATCATTCCTTCCAAAGAAATCCCAGGGCTGATCTCCTTCAGAATGGACTGGTTGGATCTCCTTGCAGTCCAAGGGCTGTCT
>NW_011495076.1:475635-483698 GCF_000754665.1 Bison bison bison
CAACTTTTTCACTCTCCACTTTCACTTTCATCAAAAGGCTTTTTAGTTCCTCTTCACTTTCTGCCATAAAGGGTGGTGTCATCTGCATATCTGAGGATATTCCAACAACACAAGAGAAGACTCTACACATGGACATCACCAGATGGTCAACACGGAAATCAGATTGATTATATTCTTTGCAGCCAAAGATGGAGAAGCTCTATACAGTCAGCAAAAACAAGACCAGGAGCTGACTGTGGCCCAGATCATGAACTCCTTATTGCCAAATTCAGACTGAAATTGAAGAAATTAGGGAAAACCACTAGACCATTCAGGTCACTGCTGAGCTTAGTTTATTTCAGAATAGCAGTAAACATTTTCTCCCATGAAGTGTATCGTTAAATAATGATAAAAATAATAGAGAAAAATGTGACCATGTGCTCCATCATGGTCAGTCTCTTGGGAAAGTGGGCTCTGGTGCCAGTGCTACGTTCAGACCCTGAAGACTGATCTGTTGGATATTCTCAATTAATTTCATCCTTTTAAGAATGACTTCCATTGTGTAAACCTCACAACCATGTTGTGTGAATAGAGCGTGAAATATCATTTTAATTTATACGTGAGGTATGGTATCACTATAAAGTAGTAAAAATCGTTTTCTTGGATGCCTTGCAAAAATGGTTCTGAAGGTAGTTTAAAAGAGTTTCAGAAAAAACTTTAGCATTAATTGAATCAATTTTTAGTTTATTCATTTGCTCATTTTTCATTAGATACCTTTCAGGGGCCTCTTATTATTGTTCTGATTTTCTATTAGATTTTGGGAATAAAAACTATGAGTGGGACTTAACCTGTTTTTGATGAGTGCTCAATCCACTTTGGGTGGTGGGAACGGGTTAATCATGGAAGAAATACACAAAATACACTATGATAAAGCTGTAGTATAGATGTATTCTTGTGTCTTATTTATTTTTTTTATTATTCAATAGTGACTAATTCCTGGGTTGTGACCCAGGAATAGGACCAACTCCAGGGAAGAGCTGACTACCCTGGAAAATAGAACATTGTTGGGAAGATCTAAGCTCTGCCTTCTTTTAAAAGACAGTATCATCACAGTGTAAAAGTGTAAATAGTGAAAGAATTGTATCAGTTATTTGAAGTTCAAGTGTTAAGTCTATAGTAGGAAAGATTTCTGGATGAATTATAAAAGAAAGTCATATACTCTATTTCTTTGAGAAATAGTAAAGTCTATGGTTCTTTTTTCTAAGACAACAATGAACATGAAAATCTTTTCAGACTGTCCAAATAAGAGTTGCAATTGTCTTCATTTCTACCTGTAACCATGAAAATTTTAAATCAGCTCTCAAACACAAGATTATCAAAATGACTAACAGAGGTCCTTTTTTTTTCTTGTAGCAAAGAATTTACCAGTTGAGAGTAAAGGAAAGAAGCAGCAATGGAAATGGCCCCAAAGAATATTTTACTGCATATTTTAGAGAAATGTTATTTATTACTTTGGAGTAAAACAGAGAAGCAACAGCCCATTTGTGAAGTGAAAAGAGTTAAAAACAATTCTAAATATTTGCACTTATTGATCTTGTTTTCAACATTTCTTTCTACCCAACATTCTGTGCAGAGATAAATGTCTCAACCTAAGATAAATGTAACAAAATTCATAATTTATTCATTGGTCATAACCTTTGGAAGTGAAATAGTGCCTTCCAGCCAACACAAGAATTGGTTGCAGCTAGTACTAAGCCCCAGAGGCATTAACAAAGACACACAAAGCCTAGGTCCTTCCTTAAGAAAAGGGAAATCAAGCTGGAGTTGCAAGAAGTGATATTGCTGCCAGATTCACAGTCAAATCTTGTGGGACCTGTGACTCTCTCATGCATAAACTCTAGATATTGAAACGCCGAGAAACATTTCGAGGTTGACTTAAGTTGGTAGAATATACTCATTTATTAACTACTAGTGCAGACCTGACATCTGCCAGGCACTGAGTTTAGTGTTGAGTGTTTCCACAAAGATATGATTCTTGCCCTCATGGAGTGAATGTACTAGTACCTTGAAGGGATACTTGTGTTAGGCATGGTTTATGCTTCTTGTTGATGAGACAATATACAATAAAATTCAGTTTTAGAAAAGGGTGATTTCTGGGGGCAAGTGGTACAGAGGAAAGTAAGTATAATAGTATAATGATGCTGAACTTCAAAAGCTAGGCCCAGTTCATCATGCTGCTGTTTTGAATCTGAAAATCTCCCAGGATGGGACTGCTAATTTACATGTCAGGAAAGTGTGTGACCACAGCTCTGAGGTCCGAGTTGCTATTGAATTTGAGGGCCTGGATTCTGGCCTAAGAAGTGAGTGTTTATAATAACTACATGTTTTCACATGTGTTTTCCTGACTGCTTTATATTTTGGACATTATTTATACATATACTGTATAGAAAAAATGTATACTTGATAAGAAAATCTACTAAAAGATGTTAATGCTAAAAATGACAGAGAGACCTGGGGCTTGACATCAGTGAGAGAGATTTTAATGGATAGTAAAGGGTTAACCAGGCTGGTCTTCAACATTAAAGAAAAAAATCTCCTCAGATGTGTTTCTAGTTCTGTAAGCTAGTCCTGCCACAAAGCCACCACACACAAAACCTAACGTTCTTTGCTCGTCTCAAACAATAGACACTCTAAGAAGATTACATCACAGTGCATGTTTTTGGCCAGGAGAAGGCATACTTGTGAATGTGGTGGCCTGCAGTGGTTTTCGCCAGCGTAGTCCTCTGACAGACACGTACAAATAGCTCCTGTAGTGGCAGCCTAATTAGGTATCATGGCTGCTGTGTGGTGCACGTGGCTGCCAGCCTGCGTGAGGTGTTCTGGAGTCAGGGGATTGGTGAGGCTGATCTTCAAGGTGTTCTTTCTTTTGTTCCTGTTAAATCTCCTCCTTACACAGTCTGTCAGAAAGACAAGCTCTATATTGAGAAAGATTATGCTGAATCTCACTCAGTAAGCAATGAGATAGTAACGTAATACTCTTGCGACATGCTTTGGACTCAGCCTACTGATTCCTCACTGAAAGATGCTTGGTAAATCTCAAGAGGCCAAAAGACATCCAGAATACTCCCAATGTCAGCCTGCAACTGAACTCTTCTTATAGCAAATCTAGACGAAGGACCCTAAATTAAATTGCTTTTCTCTTGCTAAAGTACTCCTCAGAAGTTAAAGGTAGAAAAGTGGAAACAGAGACATCAGCCAAATAGCCCAGGAAAACTGGAGGTTTAATAGCCAGCGCTAGTGCAATGCCAGGACAATGATTAAAAGGATTTTGTTGCAGTTCCCCACTGTTGTTTTAATTTTCTTTAAGCAGCAGATCCAAAATCTGAATCCCTTCATAGCCACCTAAGTCACCTACTTTGCTTACTCCAGAATCTCCTCTCATGGTCAAAGATTAATCTCAAGGTGAAAGAGGGTGATCACGAGGTTGCTTTACCTTAAAGTTTGTCTTTATTTTCTGCATGTTTGGCCTCTGACATAATTACCCTTTCTAATTTAATCAACATATGGAATTACTTTTTCTAAACATGACTGAGGGGTCAGCGTTTATGTTTCCTTTAATAAGATTACAGAACTTCTTAAAGTTGAGAGAGAGCTTTCCTCATGTGATAAAAAAAATCCCTAAGAGGTTCTTTATTTATTACTATTTTTTGAATGCGAAGACTTAAGCATAATGTTTTAATTCTCGTTAAGTGCCTATGTACAATTTTAACTATTCTTCATTTGATAGTTTATATCCATAGGAGACATTAAACAATGTGTTAGTCCCAGTTCCCCATTTTAAAAGAGGGGAAATTTATTTATAAATATTCTGGTAGTTGTTTTTAGATTTTATTTTACCCCAAACATCCCATCCAAATATAAATTTAAACATAGGCCATGAAAATATCTCCTCAAATTCATTTCATCAGAAGTAGCAGCTGATCTGGAGGTGATTTTTTTTTTTTTTTTTGGTAGTAAAGCAGAATTCTGTGCTGTATTTAAAAAAAAAAAAGACTTTCCACAGAGTCAATTTAAGTAGCATTCCTACCCAGTGGGTTTAGTAGAGGATTATGAATATGAGAAATTCCTAAGCACTTTGGTGTACATTTAGTTTCTTAGGAACATTTCTACTGAGTAAAGTAAGGCATGTATATATTTGTCTTTCATTCAACAGAGCTTTCTTATGTACTTTCTGTGTTCTGAATGGTGGACTAAATGTAGTAACAAGAATTCTTAAAAGAGAGAGAGAGAAGGTGGGGAACTGAGGTTGGAATGATGTGCTTTGGAGAAGGAGGACAGGGTAATGAACTAAGGGATGTGAACAGCCTCTTACAGTTCTGGAGATCAGAAGTAAAAAATCTGTTTCACTGGGCTAGAAAAGGCAGGGAAATAGATTCTCCCCTAGAACCTCCAGAAGGAATGTAGCCAGACTGACACCTTGATTTTAGCCCTTCTATCAGATTTTGTGTTTCTGATCTCTAGAGCTGTAAGATAGTACACTGAATTGTTTGAAGCCACTTAGTTTCTAGTAATTTGTTACAGTGGCAGTAGAAAACTTATACCTGGAGTTCTGCCCTGGTTCTTGAAATTAATAGAAAATTGATAAAAATCGAGTCTATCCAGAAACCAAGAATTAAAGGCCTTATTATTTGCAACCACAGATGCATATCTTCATTCAGCCACTTTCTTTTTGTGCACATATGTCTAGTCTCTTCTAGGGATGCAAAGATGGATAAGACCTGTTCCCTGTCCTCTCAAGGGCTAGGATGGCTTTGGATGGTTTTGTCTTGCGTGATAGGCGAAGGCATCAGTACTTATTAATTAATTCATTATAAGAATTGGGTCACTTTTAAACCTCTGGATTTAGAAGGTTCTAAACTGACATCAGCTAATTTTCTGAAGATCGCTTGTCTTTTTGCCCCCTGTGATTTCCAGCCCTCTTTGGAGGCTGGCCCACACCAAGTTCAGAGCTAAGAATGAGGATGGCGGTTCCCCAAAAAGCCTCTCACTTCTGGACTCTGACCAGCTCTCTGATCACTGCCCACAGTCCAGGAGGCCAAGTAGAGCTGATAATGCCGCTTACTGACATTCAACACAGTTTCATTAGACCCAATACATTTTCAGCAGTTTACCTAACTATGAAAGGTCTGGACAGATTTAAAAAAAAAAAAAAAAGAGCCCACCAAGAAAGTACTTACTTGGGAGAAATTTAAAGCTGGGAATTGGAAGGGGAAAAAGTTAGAGGAGGAAACCTATGAGTACATTCAACACAACTGGCTTCAGATGTAATGTATCAAAGGAATTAAGAGTGATGGTGATAAGGTCTCTGGGTCCAACAGAAAGTGTTAAAAAAGGGAAAAGGAATGTAAGTCGATCTTTCCAGTATGAGAGAAGTTTGAGAGAGAGAACGGGAGGTGGGAATAAAACAGAGTCTGAGGAGGTGGCTCTGACAAGACTGTGACACATAATTCACCAAATGTTCAAAGGAGAGGACAAACTGCAATGATTAACGGCAAACTGAGGGGAAGCGGGAGTTGGGAATTGGAGCAACCGCGTGAAGAAGAGGAAACCCAACAGCATGAAGCTTAGTGGAATGGAGCAGTAGAGGAGCAAAGGATTTGGTTGTGATGGATAGGACTGCAGAATGCTGAAAGATAGGATGAGGTTTAAATATCCAGCAGGTAAGGAAAGTCCCTGAAAGATTTTGCAGTTTCCATCCATTATGTGGTGTTGGCTTCATGCAGCCATAACTTTATCACGTGCGTGTGTGCTCAATCGCTACAGTCGTGTCCAACTCTTTGTGACCCAGTGGACTATAGCTCTCCAGGCTCCTCTGTCCATGAGGTTCTCCAGGCAAGAATAATGGAGTCAGTTGCCATGCCCTCCTCCAGGGGATCTTCCCCACCCAGGAATCAAATCCGTGTCTCCCGTACTGCAGGTGGATTCTTTACCGCTGAGCCACTGGGGAAGCCCATAACTTTATTACATGTTCTAGCTATTCAGTCATGAGAAAGTTCCTCCGACAGTCATCCATCTCCAGATTTCAATGTATAAAGAAACATGAGTCATCTTCCACATGACCTATAGAGGAAGCATGTTTTATGTTATGTTCTCACCACTAAATAGCTCCCTCTCACATATAAACTATTTTCTTTAGAAAGTGGAAATAAAAGAATAGGTCATCTCCTCCATGGACAGACCCTGGTTCAGTAAGATGGTCTGTAGAGTTCATAACAGTGTGAGTAAGACTTAGGATAGGTGATCAGGGTTCAGCAGAAGGATGGGGAGGAGTGGGTGGTATAAAGGGGTTCAGATCCCCAACTTCTGGTTGCACATCTCCTCTTGACACTGTTTTCCATGGAGCAAGAGAAGGGTTTATATGTACTTCAGTGGACTAGTGTGTTGTAAAATATCTTATATATAAAAGATCTCTCTTTTTTTCTTCATGGTGAAGACTAGATCAGATCAGATCAGTCGCTCAGTCGTGTCCGACTCTTTGTGACCCCATGAACTGCAGCACGCCAGGCCTCCCTGTCCATCACCAGCTCCCAGAGTTCACTCAGACTCACGTCCATCGAGTCAGTGATGCCATCCAGCCATCTCATCCTCTGTCGTCCCCTTCTCCTCCTGCCCCCACTCCCTCCCAGCATCAGAGTCTTTTCCAATGAGTCAACTCTTCGCATGAGGTGGCCAAAGGACTGGAGTTTCAGCTTTAGCATCATTCCTTCCAAAGAAAGCCCAGGGCTGATCTCCTTCAGAATGGACTGGTTGGATCTCCTTGCAGTCCAAGGGACTCTCAAGAGTCTTCTCCAACACCACTGTTCAAAAGCATCAGTTCTTCGGTGCTCAGCCTTCTTCACAGTCCAACTCTCACATCCATACATGACCACAGGAAAAACTATAGCCTTGACTAGACGGACCTTTGTTGGCAAAGTAATGTCTCTGCTTTTGAATATGCTATCTAGGTTGGTCATAACTTTCCTTCCAAGGAGTAAGCGTCTTTTAATTTCATGGCTGCAGTGACCATCTGCAGTGATTTTGGAACCCAGAAAAATAAAGTCTGACACTGTTTCCACTGTTTCCCCATCTATTTCCCATGAAGTGATGGGACCGGATGCCGTGATCTTCGTTTTCTGAATGTTGAGCTTTAAGCCAACTTTTCACTCTCCACTTTCACTTTCATCAAGAGGCTTTTTAGTTCCTCTACACTTTCTGCCATAAGGGTGGTGTCATCTGCATATCTGAGATTATTGATATTTCTCCTGGCAATCTTGATTCCAGCTTGTGTTTCTTCCAGTCCAGCGTTTCTCATGATGTATTCTGCATATAAGTTAAATAAGCAGGGTTATTTAAGTACAGCCTTGACGTACTCCTTTTCCTATTTGGAACCAGTCTGTTGTTCCATGTCCAGTTCTAACTGTTGCTTCCTGACCTGCATACAAATTTCTCAAGAGCCAGGTCAGGTGGTCTGGTATTCCCATCTCTTTCAGAATTTTCCACAGTTTATTGTGATCCACACAGTCAAAGGCTTTGGCATAGTCAATAAAGCAGAAATAGATGTTTTTCTGGAACTCTCTTGCTTTTTCAATGATCCAGCAGATGTTGGCAATTTGATCTCTGGTTCCTCTGCCTTTTCTAAAACCAGCTTGAACATCAGGAAGTTCATGGTTCACATATTGCTGAAGCCTGGCTTGGAGAATTTTGAGCATTACTTTACTAGCATGTGAGATGAGTGCAATTGTGTGGTAGTTTGAGCATTCTAGGATTGCCTTTCTTTGGGATTGGAATGAAAACTGACCTTTTCCAGTCCTGTGGCCACTGCTGAGTTTTCCAAATTTGCTGGCATATTGAGTGCAGCACTTTCACAGCTTCATCTTTCAGGATTTGGAATAGCTCAACTGGAATTCCATCACCTCCACTAGCTTTGTTTGTAGTGATGGTTTCTAAGGCCCACTTGACTTCACATTCCAGGATGTCTGGCTCTAGGTGAGGGAGCACACCATCGTGATTATCTGGGTTGTGAAGATCTTTTTTGTACAGTTCTT
>NW_011495076.1:484126-490165 GCF_000754665.1 Bison bison bison
TCACAGCTATTTGTAAGGCCTCCCCAGACAGCCATTTTGCTTTTTTGCATTTTCTTTTCCATGGGGATGGTCTTGATCCCTGTCTCCTGTACAATGTCATGAACCTCATTCCATAGCTCATCAGGCACTCTATCTATCAGATCTAGGCACTTAAATCTATTTCTCACTTCTGCTGTATAATCATAAGGCATTTGATTTAGGTCATACCTGAATGGTCTCGTGGTTTTCCCTACTTTCTTCAATTTAAGTCTGAATTTGGCAATAAGGAGTTCATGGTCTGAGCCACAGTCAGCTCCTGGTCTTGTTTTTGCTGACTGTATACAGCCTCTCCATCTTTGGCTGCAAAGAATATAATCGATCTGATTTCAGTGTTGACCATCTGGTGATGTTCATGCATAGAGTCTTCTCTTGTGTTGTTGAAAGAGGGTGTTTGTTATGACCAGTGTGTTTTCTTGGCAAAACTCTATTAGTCTTTGCCCTACTTCATTGCGTATTCCAAGGCCAACTTTGCCTGTTACTCCAGGTGTTTCTTGACTTCCTACTTTGGCATTCCAGTCCCCTATAATGAAAAGGACAAGACTAGATAGCATAGCCAAGAACACTGCACATATAGAACCAGGAAGATGAAAGGTGAAGGGAATCCTTTTTTTCTTAAGTGCTTGGAGTTCTTCTTTTTTTGAACCAACTACTTATAAGTGTGTATTCCTGCAGTTGACAACAAAGGACATGGCTTGTTTTAGATGGAGGCTGGGAAATTGGTGGCATGCATATTTATCAAATGAATTCCATTACTATAGATAAGTTTTATTTATCTCTCCACCAGCAAACACGGGTAATTAAGATCTTAAGCCAGACAGTCCCACTACTCTTTAAAAAAAAATTTATGTTCTATTGGAGTATAACTGATTAACAAAGTTGTGATAGTTTCAGGTGTATAGCAAAGGGATTCAGCCATGCATATATACAAGTTCTTGGAGTTCTAATGAAAATGCCACTGAACAAGAAAGTAAATTTGTTTTCTTTCTCATACTAAAGAATGTTGTCAAACTAATACTAATGTGGACTCAAGCAGAGGACATCATCCTGGGGTCCGGGAAGCCCTCTCTGGACTTCCATCCATTGAGTGCTTGAATTTGAATGCAAAGGTAGCTTGAGAAGACATTTGAAGATAGCATTTTGGAATACAGTTAACTTGGGGCTGCCAGAAGTTTGGTCACATGCTGAGCCAGTTCAGAGATAGTAACCCACATGAAGTTAACTTTCCCCTTTTGGCACCGTTTTTTGTTGATAAGGAGTTAACTCAAGTTTGCTCGTTGCCTCCAGCTTGCGAGAGAATTTTGTTTCACAAAAGCAAATTTAGAGAAATAGAGTTGCATTAAAAAAAAAATAACAGTCCCTTTAGACTTGGGTCATCTTGAAGATTCAATTTCAAGAGTGTTTTAGTATAAACACATTTCTAAGGTTTTCAGATGCCAGCAGATACAGTCCTTTGGGGAGAGACCAAATGTGTCCAAATGAAACAGGGGTCAAGTGCCAGAGAAATTCTCATAAAAGTAAACTAGTGCAAAAAAAGATATATATACACACTTATTACTTTGTATATTACATATTTAATACACATTAAATTATTGTTTATATTTAATACATGTTAAATATGTAAATACTATGTAAATAAAATTATATGTAATAATATATATTAAATACATATACATAAATTACATATCAGCTTTGGCCAGAGATTCAGCAAAGATAGCTCAAGATAAAGGAAGACAAAGATTAAATCTTAATACATTCAGTTAAAATAAATTCAAAATTATTTAAAATAATCTTTCCATCTTCACAAGGGAGTCAGCTGTGGTTTGTGTCTCTGATGTCACATATGCATGTCCCAGCAAGGGGCTGGTGTGAACAACCAGCACCAGTCCCAGGGTGAGCGGCATTCTCAGGGCAGCTCCAGACCCTTTTTCTGATTGTTCCCTCTGTGCTGTTTTCAGAAACAGTGAGGAAAGGCCATCCTTCTCTAGTCAGTATGGACAGTCAGGTGTTCAGAGATCCTTGATGGTCCATGTTTATCCAATCATAATTCAGCAAACACTTACTGAACTCCTTTCATTTAGCAAATGTTTACCATATTCTGTGTTGTGACCATAGGGATTAATCATGGTCTCTTTCCTCAAGGATTTCACAGTCTCTTGAAGGAGACACATCAGTAATACAGCAATAACCATGCTGAAGTAACACAGGGTGCTGGGGAGACCAGGGGAAAGAAGATAATTCATCTTGATAGTGAAGAACAGAGGGAGGTTTCCAAGAAAAGTATCCAGAGAAGACCACACTGGAACTGACTCTGATACTCTGAAATGTGAAGGAATTACATAGAATAAGCCCCAAAACCTACTTCCCAGTGAGAAACATTTGTCTGTCTTTCTAAGTAATGGATTGTGACTGAGACTTAATAATGGGTCTGAATATTAATTTACTGGTTTCCCATTCCCAGTCCTAGTTCAAGGTGTTAGATACAAACTAAATCAAGTTAGTTGCCTCCTGAGAAATCTGTATACAGATCAAGAGGCAACAATTAAAACTGGACATGGAACAACAGATTGGTTCCAAATCGGGAAAGGAGTACATCAAGGCTGTATATTGTCACCCTGCTTATTTAACTTATATGCTGAGTACATCACGCAAAACACTGGGCTGGATGAAGCACAAGCTGGAATCAAGATTGCTGGGAGAAATACCAATAACCTCAGATATTCAGATGACACCACTCTCATGGCAGAAAATGAAGAAGAACTAAAGAGGCTCTTGATGAGAGTGAAAGAGGAGAGTGAAAAATGTTGGCTTAAAATTCAACATTCAGAAAACTAAGATCATGGCATCTGGTCCCATCACTTTATGGCAAATAGATGGGGAAACAATGGAAACAGAGACTTTATTTTGGGGGGTTCCAAAATCATTACAGATGGTGACTACAGCCACGAAATTAAAAGACACTTGCTCCTTGGAAGAAAAGCTATGACCAACCTAGACAGCATATTAAAAAACAGAGACATTACTTTACCAACAAAGATCTGTCTGTTTTTCCAGTAGTCATGTATGGATGTGAGAGTTGGACTATAAAGAAAGCTGAGTGAGAAGAATTGATGCTTTTGAACTGTGGTGTGGGAGAAGACTCTTGAGAGTCCCTTGGACTGCAAGGAGATCAAACCAGTCAATCCTAAAGGGAATCAGTCCTGAATATTCATTGGAAGGACTGATGCTGAAGCTGAAGCTCCAATACTTCGGCCACCTGATGCAAAGTACCGACTCATTGGTAAAAACCCTGATACTGGGAAAGATTGAAGGCAGGAGGAAAAGGGGACAACAGAGGATGAGATGGTTGGATGGCAATACTGACTCAGTGGACATGAGTTTGAGTAGGCTCTGGGAGTTGGTGATGGACAGGGAAGCCTGGTGTGCTGCAGTCCACAGGGTTGCAGAGTTGGACATGTCTGAGTGACTGAACTGAACTGAAATCAAGTTAGGTATTTCAAGTGTCAGGTGTCATTTTAGAGCTCATGACTACACTGGTTGAGAGTCTATTTGCCCAGGAGAAATAATTTGTAAGGAGATTATGGAGACAGTACCACCTGCATTTGTAGAATGACTCTTTTTTCTTTTTTTTCCAGGAAATAGGTGCAATTTATTTATTTTTTTATTGCATTTTGACATTCTCACATTTTATTTTATTTGGGCATGATGTTACTTGGCTAATACTCGACTCATCCTTTCAGTGACTAGAGTCAGTTGTTCCCATGCAAAAATTCACAGCAGATATAATTAAGATGAGGTTGTCCTGGAGTAGGGTGTGTTCCTGATCCAATATAACTGCTAGCCTTATGAAAAGGGGAACTTGGACATAAACACTCATGGGGAAAGGTGATATGAAAAGATACAGGGAGGAGATAGCCATCAACAAGCCAAGGAGAGAGGTCTGGAATACACCCTTCCCTCACAGCCATCAGAATAAATCAACCTTGTCACAATCCTGGACTTTTAGACTTCCAAACTGTGAGACAATACACTTCTGTTGGTTAAGCCACCCAGTCTGTGGTACTGCTATGGCAGCCCTAGTCAACCAAGAAACCCACCAAACTCTGGCATCATGGCTTCAAGTAGAGGGAATATGGGTCTATTGACCCTATATGGGTCACGTTGCCTTTGCCTGTCAGCACACTTTCCCATGTGCTGCGAGAAGGGAACTTAAGTCTTTCTCTCAGAGATGCCAAGTGTGGGTTGTGAATTAAATATGGCCCAGCAAGAGGACTTTTGTCTTTTAAAAATGGTATTGGAGGAGGGTAAGAACTCACAGATTATCTTTCTTTTATTTTGTGGAATGTTGGACAGGGAAGAAAAAGAGAAAGTAACAGCCCTCAGGGCACTTTAATAATATTTACTTTTAACCAGCAGTGAAAGAATTCACAAGTTATTGATGGAATATTTTTAAAGAGAGAAGGTATTTTTGTGGATTTTCTTCCTTGTCAAATGACCAAAAAAAAAAAAAAAAACCCCAAATCCAAACTCTTTCTTTACTTTATTTTCTTTAAGATTTGTAGTATTCTGCACACTTCAGTTCAAATTTCTAATTTGTTTTCCTCTAAATTTCAACACTTAATGATCAGTATTCTTTAACTCCATGCCTAGTTATTACTAGTTGCCCAAGAGGTACATAATTTACTTTCCCTGATTTGCAAAAGGCATGGGTGTTTGTCTAAGTGACAGATTATAATATGATCACACTTTTAATTTTACAATGTGGCAAGCTATTAGCATTAATAAAGTCTATGCATGAAATAATCATTTGAATTTTGAAAATGACCTAGTAGGAAGCAAGTAGGGAAGAAATATGGTGTCTAAAAAGAGTACTGGACTTGGAATAAGAAAATCTGAGTTTAAATTCAAGCTCTTACTTCCTACCTCTGAAATTGTGAACTGATTGTATAACCTCACTGCATAATGTTCAAGATTATAAAATAGTGATCTCCACCATATGTTTATTCTGAGAATTAAAATTAGATAATATACATCACTGGAGGAGGCAATGATAAGCCACTCCAGTATTCTTGCCTGGAAAAACCCATGGACAGAGGAGCCTAGCAGGGTACAGTCCATAGGGTCTCAAAAGAGTCAGACATGACTTAGCGACAGATTTTCACTTTTTTTCACTCAATATACATCAAATCATCCAGCATGATGCCCGCATACAAAAAATAGTTATTGGGAATTTGTTAAATTGAATGCTGAACTAGAATAATAAATGGATGTTATTTATATTCCAGCTCTGTTTTTTAAGTAGATATTTCTTCTCAAATTTGAAAGTTTCTTAAAATTAAGCACAAAAGACTTAACCTATAACCTATTTTTCTAGGCACCTAGTTTTAGGATGTCTTTTAATATTTACTGAGGGTTTGCTGTGTACCAGAAAGTGTTTATTATGATTGTCTCATCTGGTCTTTATAGAACCCCAAGGAGACAGACAGCATCATTACTCCCATGAGGAAACTGAGGCTTACAGAATAAGTGCAAAGTCTCAGCTAAGAAGGGAGCGAGTTTGGCTGGGAAGAAACATAAGGCTGGGACCAAGCTTTTAACCTCTGCACTAGGCTGCCTCCCTGTAGTAGAGAAATTACCCCAAGCACTACCCTCTCGCCATCCAGATGATGGCTTACAGAGAAAACTTTTTTTATTGGGAGAGATAACTAGCAAAAGGGATTAGATTTATTATTATCGCAGCATAAATAATGAAGACCTCTCAGAGATCACGGCTGTCTTTAATCTCTTCTTGAAAGAAAAATCTTGGGAGAAGGATAAATGAAAGTGAACGATGCCCAGCCTTGGGAGAGAAGTGGTTTCCCACATCTGAGATGACTCACATCTTACCCTTTTTGCTCTAATTTCTCTCTTTGTACATATCCTGTGATTTACTCTCTGGACGATGGCTCTGCCGCCAGTTCCCAGCCAATGCTCACAGACGCTATCCATTTCAGAAGAGACATG
>NW_011495076.1:490265-490964 GCF_000754665.1 Bison bison bison
ACCCCCCGCTTCCCCCCCCCACTCCCCGCTTCCCAGATTTCTCTTCCCCTGAGAATACTTTGTTGACCGTGAAGTAGGTTAGGAAGCAGAACCGTTTCACACAGTGTAAGAGGCAGGTTGATTTTGTGGCATTTTGCTACTTGCTATCCATCGATCCTGGGTAGCGGAGACTCCTGTAACTTCCTCTTGGGACCAGGGTGGTGTGTATGCGATGCTGGTTTTGCAATGTAGCCTACATAGAGTTGATCTTGCCCAGTAATTAGGGGTTTTACTCCCTTGATTTTGTCTCATCAATCTGGTTCATTTTGCCTCAGACACATTTTTCTCCTGAAGATTACCTCCACAAACCCCAGGACTGAGAAGAATGAATTCCAATAAAACCCAATAAATCTGACAGAAAAATGTGGAGTTAGAGATCCGCACAGACCATGAGGACTGTCACATTAAAGGCTCCTGGGGATTTTTTTTATGACTTTTTTTTCCCTTCCTCTAATGCTTGGTCTTTTGCTTCCATAAATTGTACGGGCTGGCTTTTCATTAACTCAGAAAGCTGAAATAATTCTTTGTAAAGAATTCTTTAGTCACACATGATTCAAAAGTTCACCAAGATCAAAGCCAGTCAGCTCTGTGGCGGGCCCAACACCGTGTATTTCATGTAAATGGTGTGGCTTTTTGCCCTTTCCGCCGGGGGTGTTTCCC
>NW_011495076.1:491064-494385 GCF_000754665.1 Bison bison bison
GGCTTGCTGCCTTCTCGGCTGGAGTTGTTCCAATTTCACATCCCTCTGGCAGATAATGGGACCCTCTGATACTGTCCCCAGCACACAGGGCTGCTCTGTGTCCCATTCTGTTCTCCTCAGAAGCCCATGTAGATGCTGTCTGTATGGGCCAGTGAAGTCATTCTGACAACCCCCTCAACATTACCTGAAATTTCATGAGGTGTGGGAGTCCTTCTTGAGTCTAGGGGGTCTGGAGCAGTGTGGTGGGGGAGGTGGGAAACAGAGCAGAGAAATGCTTCATTGTTCAAGCCTCATCTGTTGCTCTTATTCTCCCTTCAGGGGTGTGGGATGTATTAAAGGGGCCCAAAGGTGAGATTAAAGTAAACCAAGAGCAGCATGAGCAGGCAGTCTTCCTTCTTGGGGATACTGCTCTCTTGTTCTTAGCCTGTCTTATTGTTCTTAACATTTTCCATTTAAAATGTATGGGCACAGGAGGAAATGATGTGTGAGAGACATGAGAGAAAAAGCTTGACAGTTGAGCTGTTACAATAACAGTGCTGGAATAACAGTGGGCTTTTCCTGGGGCTGGCCACTTCCATGCATCCTCTCATTGTGGACAGGAGCTCAGAGCAATTCAGAGACTCAGCAGGCGCTTGGTCAGAAGCAAGGAGAGAGTACATTCTTCATGAGGCTGAAGAGGGGGAAGGGTGTGTCCGCAGGTGGACTCCAGAGGCTCCGGGCACCTATAGAGTATATGCCAACTGGCTGTTTTGCTGATGAAATGACAGCTATCTGAGTCCATTTCTGGATGAGTCCATGGGATACTCAAGCATTCAGTCCCTTTCGCGGGTAGTAGTGGCTCTGATATCTGAGAGACATTCCAGGGATTCAGGGGAGGCCCAGAGATGAAGGACAAAGATAGGAGATGATGGATAAGCAAGAGATGTACCTGAGAAGGACATCCTTGAGGGATATTCCCCCAAAGAGAGGGAGACTCAAAGAAGAAAGGTGGAAAGTCTGCGGGTAGTTGCAGGAGCTAAAAGGACGCCCTCATCTGGCACATTGCTGTGTGCTGAGTAGAACTGGCCGTCCTGCATCCATTTGGTAGTCTGGGTAATTTTTCAGGAACTTCAGCAGTCCAGGTAACATGGCCTTTCCATTAGACCACAGAATTCAAACCCTGAACGAAGTCAGGCTCAGGTTCATCCCTTCCCTTGGCTGGCACAACTTGGGGCCAACTGCATCACTCCCTTCTGCCTTGGTTTCTCACATCTTCATTACAGGATCAGAGTAACTAAGCCTTGGCTTATTTTGCCAGGATGTTAATGAATATAATAATACAGGTAGTCATTCAAACTTGTAGAAAATGCTCTTTTTGCCAACATCATGGAAATATGGACAGTGAAGTTAGGAAAGAAAAAAACTGGCTTTCTATTACTCCCAACAATAGCTCATACATCACAGAAGTTGTAAGTCAGCTCCCCTCCTTCCTCCACAAGGAGCAAACTATATTTTCAAAAATGGAAGCATCTGGTTAAATATTAAATAGGAGAGTCATTCTTCTGAGGTCTCGCTCCGCCAGCACTTAGGTAGCAGTTAAGTGAGATGGCTTGTTGGCTTTGACGGCCGTACATTTATGATGCCGTATAAATAATAACCGACAGCAGTTCCATGGCGATCTTTCCAACAATCTCGCCTCTCTGCACTTTCTTTAGTGGCTCGTGCGCTTATGCATACACACGTCCACACACACACATACACATGCACACACACACACTTTGCCTATCATAATAGCTATTGTCTTCTCAGCCCCCTGCCTTTCTTTCAACAGATGTGTCCATTTTTAGTTAATGCAAAGGAAATAGCAGCTTTTAAAGGTAGCCTTTTGCAGTGGGAAAGAGCTGCATTAACTATAAAAAACTTTTAGTTGCACAATTTTTTATTCAGAATCCCCTCCCCAGACGTTCGTCCCCCAGCTCAGTATTTCCCTTCAAGCTTACTGGCGATTAGAAGTGATTGCTTGCGGGGCTGTGAAGGAGCAGCTCACAGCAGCAGCAGTAGCAACAGCTGAGAAACTTTAGCTCTCAGTCCCCAGGCCAGAGAGGAGTGGCATTTATAGTCTCTGACAAAGTAATATTTGTGTGTTCAAAAAACATCTTACGGAAAAGTTTGTTGTGCCAACCCGTGCTCAAGATGCTAATGGTATTTGTCTAGGCCATTGGCCAAATGAAAACAAATTCACACATACGAAGTAGAAGGACACTTGAAATAATAACTTTCGTTTCCAGATTGTCTCAAAATGTGATTAGCACACGAGCTCAGGAGACTGGGAGATCCTCAGGGCCACTGGAGGGCAAAGCTTCAGCCATAAACTGACCTCAAATGAATCCATACATGAGAGAAACCTTGCATGTTTGTGGTGTGGGAAAATCTCAGGCAGGAAATGCCGAATGCCAGCTCTTTGTACCAACTCAGGTGTAGGAGAGACAGCCAAAGGATGTAATTCTTGTGGGAAACATTCTGTAAGGTGATCACACTGATCCCATCTAGTGTCTCAGCGAATCACACTTTAGGCAGCAAATTCATCCTACAGGCCTTATTCAACAGAGTGTGTTAACAAAAAGATCAACCTCCCTCCCTTTCACCTTGTCCTGATGACCAAGTACTGAGAATGCACAAAATAATTGGAAAAATCTAAAGCCCTCTCTGGAAATTTACAAACTCAGGAAAATCAGCCATTGACCCGAGTTGTAGATGTCAATTCCATCATGGCTTCAGACTTGTTACTCATGGCAAAGAAACTTTCTACAAGGATCACACCCACATTGGTGTCTATTCCTTGGACTTAAAGAAAAGCCTTGTGACAGGCAGTTTTTCCTGCCTCTACCTTCCTCTCTCTTCTGAGAACAACCATGTAACCTTCTATATCCTTCTAAAGGCTGCTTCTGGCAAAAGTGAGCAGAAGGCCTGGTTCCTTAATGAATGCACTTAACAATTACATTAGGAAGCTTTGCAATGTGTCCATTTTCCTCTAGGTGGAACTGAGAAACACTGAAAAGATAGGATCATGGATAAACAATTTGAGCACCAACTATGTATATTGCTAAATTCTGGGGGATATGAAAATTTTCAAGACACCTTCTTCTGCACTTTCCTCTGTTGAGCAGCCCATGTTGACGATGAAGATAAACTCCAACAGGACAGCCTACCAACACCTGAATATGAGTTTATGTTCTTGAGTATTTCCTATGAATTCTACCAGCAGGAGAAATCTTCCCCTAGCTGGTCAGAGTTTCTTCTGCCCTCACATCTAGCCAGTCTACAGATTACAGTGGTTCCTAA
>NW_011495076.1:494485-497256 GCF_000754665.1 Bison bison bison
GGGTGGGCGTGGGTGGGGTTGGGGAAGGTAGGGGGAAGGCAGGGGGTGTGGGTAAAATACACTGACCTTCCCTTTCCTGAGCTTTTAATGTAATTGGTCTGAGGTGCACCCTAAGCAATTCTGCTGAGCAGCCAAAATTGAACACCATTGCTAGAGTCACATTATTTCCCCATTGTTGTTGCTGTTCAGTCACTAAGTCTTGTCCTGCCTTTAACAACCCCAGGGACTATAGCTCACCAGGCTCCTCTGTCCATGGGATTTCCCAGGCAAGACTACTGGAGTGGTTTGCCATTTTCTTCCCCCATTTCCCCATGGCTGTTTCCAAATAACAGACCATAACTGGTCCAGCTGCTGGGGATGTCTTCTCCGTCCTTGTTGGCCCCATGCCCCTCTCTTCTGCCCAGCACATGGGTCTTTGTATGTTTCCCAAATGAACTTGACTGAAACAAGGTCTTCAGATACCAAGAATAATTCTGTTTCTCTAGAAGGCTGCAGTTTTCAGAAAAACAACAAAAAACATTGTGGGTAGTTTTATTAGGCTTCTATTTCTGCCATAATGAATTACCACCAATTTAACCAGCTTAAAATTTATTTACTTTCAATCCAAGGGTATTTCCAGCAACCCTTTTATTATCTTGCAGATCACAGTGGTTTTCTGCAGGTAGTAGTTCTGTGGAAGTCTGACAAGGGTCTCATCAAGTTAGAATCAAGGAATGGCAGGGTGATGCTCCTTACCTGAGGCTCTGGGGGAGAATCTGCTTCCAGGTTCATTATGATTTATGGCAGATATCACTTCCATTGGTTTGTAGGACTGAGGTCCTGGTTTCATTTCTGGCTATTGGCCATGGTTATTCTCAGCTTCTAGAGGCCACCTGTATTCCTTGGCTCATGGCTCCCTTCCTCTGTCTTCAAAGCCAGCAGTGGTAGTTGGAGTCCTTCTCAAGTGTCAGAGCTCTCTGGTCTTTCCTTCCGTTTCCTCTGTCTCCCTTTTCCTCCGCATCTATCTGACTCACTCTTCCACCTTCATCTTCTGCTCTTTGGGGCCCCTGTGTTTATATCAGTTTCACTTGGAGAATCCAGGACACTGTCCCTTATTTAAAGTTGGCAGATTAGTAACCTAATTTCTTCTGCAGAATCCTTTCACAAGATTTAATCCAACACTAACCTATCTTAGGTTAAAGTTGGATTAAATGCCCATGGGTGAGAATCTTGGAGGATGTCTTAGAATTCTGCCGATCACAGTAGCGATTATTAAAGAGAACAGGAAACCTCTTTGTGGACAGGAAGTTACTAGAGGTCAGGGCCAGGATCATGAACCTGTAGATGAATGTTTTGAAATGATTATTATTTTAGCCATGACCGTAAATATCTGCAGATGACAGACAGTCCTTGAGGGTGTTAGAGCAAACTGGGGAGAAGAGACTCATGTTTATCCTGGGCTTTATAGTTTACAAAGACTCGTCGAGAATTGGATTGCTGAAGGGTGAGGAGGATTTGAGTACTAGAGGTTCAACAGGCAGGGCTGTGGTCCCCTCCTCTGCCCTCAAACTGGAACAGCTTTGCTTTGATGTGTTTAGGATATTGGACTAGAATACAGATGATTTCTGAAGAAATATTTCTTCATCAAATGGTCTTCGGGATGCCCTGTGAGGCAGATGGGACAGCTTTTAATTTCCCTGTCCTGCTGGCTAGGAAACAGGTTGCCTGAGGTTCCATGACGTTCCCAGAGTCCGTTTAGCTGGTGATGCTTCACTCTGTGCAGAACAGGTTGGCTGTGGCTGCCCTGAAGTGGCCTGCAGAGCCCACTTATAAGCTATGTGATAAAAATCAACTTTTTTTTGTTCTGGTAGAATCTCAGTTTAACCCTGAAACACTATGGTCCAGCTTGATTCATTTTTTTTTTAATTTCTTTTTTAAAAATTTTTAATGAGAGGATAATTGCTTACAATATTATGCTGGTTTCTGCCATACATCATCATGAATCAGCCATAGGCATACATACAACTCCTCTCTCTTGAACCTCCCTTCCACCTCCCACCCCATCTTACCCCTCTAGGTCTTCTCAGAGCACCTGATTTGCAGCTTGATTATTTTTTAAAGACCTCAGACATGGCACTCAACATCTTGGACTTTTCCCACAAATCATGCTATGCATACTATAAAGGATATTCAAAATGATGTGCTAAGCTCTAAACTCAATTGTGAAAGAATTTCTCACACAGATAGATAACTGATTGTGTGTGTGTGTGTGTGTGTGTGTGTGTATGCTGGGGAAGAAGGCGATCACTGAAATAAGTCCAAGTCTCATATAGGAATCTGCTTTGAAGACAGTGAGACTTATTTGGATACATATACTTTTCTTTCGTATTTTTTAGAAAAAGTCACCTAATTTTACCATATTTAGGTTTTGATAGATTTAATAAAGGCTTTTGAAATCACTGGAAAAAGAGCAAAGAGGAAATGGAAAATACTCTGATTCCATGGCATGTTATCAACCAAAATATGAAAATTGTATGTTACTAAGTATTCAGACTTTTCTCTTGCTTTTGGAAAGGGCTGGGTTTTCCTCCTAGCTGCAGCACTTTTACAGTATTATTGAGGCTGTCAGAATGCCTCCATCTATACAAAAAGCATTAGATGTGCGGGGTATTTCCTAGAGAGAAAACCATGCTTATCCATCTTTTCCTCCTTTGAAGTGGGCCTTGCGTGGTCTCGAAGTAGGAGTGGGGGGGGCTTTGAAAAGGAGGGGTACTGGGGGAGGGTGGGAAGTC
>NW_011495076.1:497356-510760 GCF_000754665.1 Bison bison bison
GGATGTGGTGAGCAGTGGCCCGGTGCTCCGGGGCTTCCGCTCTCACACATCATCAAGCCTCATTTTTAAACGGTTTGAATTAATGACACTTATTCAGACAGACAAAGGAGGTAAATGGAAATGTTAGACCAGGCTTTTCACCTACTTTGCTTAACATTTCCCGTTACCTTGAGTGCTGGAAACTCTCCATGGTCTCGCTCAGCCTGAACAGGAGCTGCCTGAGTGCCCCGCCTGCTCGACCTTGAAGGAGGACATGTCCGTGCCCATGTAGGGAGGTGACAGCTTACGGGGAGGGTGAAGGAGGATGCTGTCAGCCCATCAGAGAGCATGCTGGGGAGCAGGGGTTCCTGTCCTCGGGGTCAGGACTACCCCCAACGACGATGCCTTTCATCACGTAGATTTTTACAATGATTAAGACAATTTTCTGGCATTTGGCTGCAACGTGTCTTGAGCAAGGACACCTTTGACCAGTTCACACAAAGCGGGCTTTGAGGCTGGTGGCAGAGCTGCCAACTGACACTGAGGGACAAAAAAAAAGGACTCTGGAATTAGGGTCCAGCTCAAATCCTCGCTTTGACATTTCCTGCCTGTGCAAAGTTGAGTGAAGCCACTTACACAGCCTGAGGTTTAGTTTCATCATCCGTAATCATGGATGTTATGCTAGATTGAAATGACGTGAGCTGGGAAAACCGTGATCACGGTCAGAACTTCATGAGCTCACAAGTCACCAGGACTTTGCCCTGCTGGTCCACTTTCTGCTCCTACCAGATTGCCTGGAAACCATGGGTCATGTGACCCTACAGGGACACCAAAGCACTAAAGCCGATTGACCCAGGAGGACACACACATTTGCAGGACTTGAGTTTGACAGTCTGCAGAGCCATCTGTTAGCAGGGCCCAGGAATTTGTTCCCCAGGAGGAGCCAGCTTCCTTCTCTTGATGGAATGTTCAGGTTATCCCGTCATACCCTCCTTAGCACAGGTGAAGGACAGGGGATCCCAGTCTAGGCAGGTCGGGCAGTGGAAAACAAGGAACAAGGGCCACAGCCCTGTGATGGGTGGGGTGTGGAGTGTCAGGGGGACGCGAAGGCCTGCAGGGGAGTAGCTGAATCCAATCTTTTGTTCCTAGCATCTTGCTCTGGGGACCTGCTCCAGGTTTCTGTCTGGCCCCTCTCCTGACTTTTTTATGTTTTTGGGAGAGTAGAGGATGATCCAGAGTCAGACTGTCTGGATCCCAGTGCAGGCTTCCTGTGCCTACTGGCTTTGTGACCTTGGGAAAGTTTCTTAACCACTCTGTGCTTCAGTTTCTACATCTGTTAAACAGGGTTAGTCATTTAATACCTACCTGACAGGGTGGTTGTAGCAATTACATGAAAATGATTTAGTAAGTATTCAATACATGTTGATATGTTTGCTATTTAACTATGATTTGTCACCTTCTTAGACTTCTAATCGATGTAATTTTAATATACAGTCAATGGATTTTACATGCAAATTAATGCAAATCAATACCAAGAAAGTATTGATTTCATTCTAGCACCCATTGTTGGGACAGTGAATAAACCAATCCCCTAGGCCTCGGTTCCCCAAGACCCGCTCTGTTTCCCTGTCAACTGAACCTTTGGCTGACTCTCCTGAGGCTAAGCTGTAAAACTCCTTTTACAGATTGAAAGGTTTTTATTCTGAAAATAATATTTTCACTTTCCTTTCCAAAGGGAGTTTACTCTTCTCTGTGGGGACAATCTGAGTTTTCCTTCAGATTAAATATTTTTAATGTAAATGTTCTAAGGGGAAAAGTGTAGGGTTAGATGAACCCTCAATCCGGGTTCTGTGTGCATTAGTGAAGGTTTTCAAATGCAAATATTTGATAAAAATATGTGGTTTTGTTTATTTATATGTATCTATATGTTAGCAACGTTAACTTGAACTGAACCGTTTAACGTGCTTAATCCGAGGCAGATGGAACGGTCAGTGAATTATTTTTGTAAACCACTTCTGTTGGCATTTAGAGCTTCCTTTCGTATTGATTCCATTCTGGCCAACCACTCGAGGCTTCACCAGCATAAGCCGGTGCCAGACTCCACTTCAATGACATATGTGTTCGTTCCCCTGAAACACAACACAATTGCAAATTTCTTCAGCCCATAGAACCCCTTTTGTAACTAATTAGACCAGACAGGGTGCTGCGGAGAAACCCCCGGACACAGCGCTGCATCCTGATGGATATTCATACAGGCCAGCCTCTTCACAAAGTGAACAATTGCCCAAATAATTATTTCCTGCTGTGGAATCCTTTTTTTTTTTTTTAATGCTTTGTTTGTTAAATCCTATTTTCCTTCCTACTTTCCTGTTGACTGCAGCTAAATTGAATTTGGTCCAACTCATCTCACACTGGATCAGCAAAAACGCTTCACTCTGTGGGAGAAAGGAGTTAACCCTTTGAGTGCTGTCTTTCCTGCCAGCTCAGGACCCGACATCTGGTTCTGTCTTATTCCAATAGCAGAGCAAGAGGAGGGGAAGCGCTGCACTGATGCAGGGGCAAACGAAGAATGAGATGGAAATGGAATATGTTGTATTAGGATCATGACCATTTGGGGCGAAGAAAGTTTATGTCACTTTTCGTGTGTCCCTCAGAATACAGAGCTATGAAAAGGCAAGGAAGAGAGTGTACACAACTTAGTAAATATAAGGAAGAAGGGCAATTTTGAACCAAGGCCTTCTCTAGAAATGTGACAGACATTTGAAGTGAAGGGCAGGTTGTTAAATGAAATGTTGAATAATTTGGATAGTCATTTCTGCATAAGATTAATTTGTTGCTGTTGTTTAGTTGCTAAATCGTGTCTGTCTGACTCTTTTGTGACCCCATGGAATGTAGCCCGCCAAATCTCCTCTGTCCATGGGATTTCTCAAACAAGAATACTGGAATGGGTTGCTTTTCCCTCCTCCAGGGGATCTTCCCCACTCAGGGATCAAACCCGAGTTTCCTGCATTGGCAGACGAGTTCTTGGCCACTGAGCCACCAGGGAAGCCAAGTAAGATGAATAGAAGGGTCTGAATTAGATAAAGGGAAGAGTGACTTTAATTCATATCCCATCTTAGAGCCATCTGTGATGGGAGTACCCATCTCATTACTGGTTTCTCACTGTTGGAAGACTTGGGGGTGTATTGTGAAATCAGATAGCTGAGTGTGTCGAGAGGCGTGAGATCCCAAGGAAAGAGAAGCTGCTGTGAGGAACATTCTGGCCAATGTCAGCAATTGTGATTTTGCTGGGCGTGTTGTAGCTTCTGTCCTTCGTTGTGTGAAAACTGTCCATCCGGTGAGACTTTGTGGAACTTGCTGTAAGCAGAGATGGTGTCAGAGGCTGCATTTGGCTGTCAGTCCCGGAAATGTAGCTTGTGTTTCTGCAGGTGGAGTGTCAGAGCATTTTCCTGTTTGATGCAAGAGTCTCAGATTTCTCTTAGATATTGTATAAACTGTTACTTCCACCAGCAATATATGAGACTACTGCTCCCCCCAGGCCACCCTACAAAGAGCATGTAATCAAACTTTTACTTTGCACCAATATATGTTTAAGCCATGATATTTTGGCTTTAAAAAATTTTTATTGAAATATCATTGATTTACAGTGTGGTGTTAGTTTCAGGTGTATAGCAAAGTGAATTGATTTTACATATACATATAGTTGCTCAGTCACGTCTGACTCTTTGTGATCCCACGGACTATAGCCTGCCAGGCTTCTCTGTCCATGGAATACTGGAGTGTATTGCCATGCCCTTCTCCATGGGATCTTCCCACACAGGAATAAAACCTGGGTCTCCTGCATTGCAAGCAGATTCTTTGCTGTCTGAGCCACCAGGAAAGTAAAGGTGTTCCAGCATTCCCTTTTTTTAGCCATACAGCTTGTGGAATCTTAGTTCCCCTGACCAGGGATTGAACCAGGGCCTATGGCAGAGAAAGAGCTAAGTCTTAACCACTTGACCTCCAGGGAATTCCCCATCCACTTTTTTTTTTAGGGTCTTTTCCCATATAGGCCATTACAGAGTATTGAGTAGAGTTCCCTGTGCTATATAGCAGGTTCTTATTAGTTGTCTATTTTATATATAACAGTGTGTATGTCAATCTCAATATCCCAATTTATCCCTCCTCACAACCCCCTCATAATCACTTATTTGCTTTTTACATCTGTTTTGTAAATAAGTTCATTTGTACCCATTTTTAGATTCCACATATAAGTTGGTTGTCTTTTAATGTGAATGAGAGTATCTGGTCGTATGTTCAAGAGTCATACCTAATGTTTTTCCTGAACTGTAAGATTGAATCATTTGGTAACTTCATTGGCATGTTGATCTTTTTCCTATGTATTTACAAAAGCTCTTTTCAAATGCCTCATACATTTATGAGGCTATTAACCCTTGCTTTATTATGTAAGGTGTAATATTTTTCCAGTTTGTTACTTTTGACTTTTCTATCAGTACTTTTTGCTATCTAGAGGTTTCTAATTTTGTTACCATTAAACATGGAATATTTTCCCATTATGCTTTCTAACTAATTATTGTTTTTATGAAAACTATTTTCTTCCCGTTTATTAACTTTGTGCCCTGATATTTTACTGAATTTTCTCATTTTCAGCAAACTTTCAAGTGCTGCTCTTGAGTTCTACAGATTTACAATATCTTCTGCAAATAGATACAGTTGCATATCCTCATTTTTAATTTTTAGGAACAAACTTCATAAGGATAATGAAAACTCTATGAAGAAAATTTTAAAATCATTTCTAAAAAGCATTTACCATACATGTGTGCACATGGACACCACACACACACACACATAAACACGCTTGAACAAATTGAGGCATCAATTCTTGGATAGGAAGACAATATTATAAAGATGTCACTTTTCACTAATTATAAATTTAACATGGTCACAACAAAAAGTAACCCATGGGACTTTTAAAAAGTTGAAGTAATTCTTAATCAAGAAAGAAAAATTCTGGAAAAACCAGAGCATCAGAGAAGATTGTCATATTAGATATTAAATGATACTATAACTGCTCAGTAATAGCAACAATGTGGTATTGTTCATGAGTAAGCAGACAGATCAATGGAACAGACCAAGAAATCCAAACATAAACCTTAGTACATGGAAGTTTAATATGTAGGAAATCAGTGGAGGAAGCCTGTACTATAATAAGTGGTACTGGAACAAATCATAAAATCATAGCCAAGTGGAAAGAGATAAATTTATATCTGAACTTCATGCCAAATATCAGGATAAATTCCCAATGTATCAAAATTTAAATCTAAAAAGATTAGTATATAACTTAAAAAAAATCCTAATGGTAAGGGTATTACAAACATAAAGCTGTGTCAGTTAATATACTTCTGCCATTTCATTTTTAATAGTTTTGTAGTACTCTACTCAACAAACTATCATACTTTGTTTATGGACATTCTAGGCTCTTTCCAACTTTTTACTGTTATAAGCGAAGCTGAAATGGCCATTTAACAATGTAGAGGGAATTATTTATCAAAAACAGCAAAACAAATTTCTCAAAATTGAACGTCAGTTATTGTGTTCATTTCCTATGGCTGCTATAACAAATTACCACAAATTCAGTGACTCAAAACAACAGAAATTTATTCTTTCACTGGTCTGAGGCCAGAGTTCCAAAATCAGTATCACGGGCCTGCTATCAAGGTATCATAGGGGAGCTCTAGCTTTTTCCTTTCCTCTTCTAGTGTCTGCTGGCATTCCTTGGATTGTGGCCACACACCATTCCAGTCTCTACTTCTGTAGTTATGTGGCCTTCTCTTCTAAAGTCAGATCTTTCTCTTCTCCCTTCTTATAAAAGTACATGCAATGATATTTAGGAACCATCTGGATAATCCAGGATAGTCTCCCAGTCTGAAGATCCTTAATCACAACTGCAAAGTCCTTCCCCAACTCCTCCCCAGCCCCCGTTTGAGGTAACATTCACTGGTTCCAAGGATTAGAACTTGCAGTTTTGGCAGGATGGGGTTGAGGGACTAGGCTGGGGGGAGTAGGCATGCACAGCTATCCATGTTCTTGGAAATTTGTAGATTGTCCTAGCTCTGGAGAAATTCTTAGTAGCGTTAATTTCTAGGCAGATTCTAGCTTTTGCCAAATTACCAGGCTCCTTCTTACTTCTTCATTCTTCTTCTCCCTCTTTCCAACATCATTGTCCCAAGCCTCCCCAAGTCCTGCTTATCTGGGATGTTGGTCAGCTAAAGGCCTCCTCAGTCCTATTTCTAGGTCATCCTTTCTTGTCCTGAGGTCAGTTTTTCCAAGGGCTCATCCTAAAGTCTGGTTATCTCTTCCTAAGGGGATTTCTTTTTGGTATTAGCCAACTTTTCCTCTCAGGTTTTTTACTTCATAGCTCAGGTATGCAGCTATTCCTGTTATAATCACCACCTTGCTCCATTCCAGTGGTCCTTCACATGTTTCTCTGGCAGTTTCTGGCTAAGAAACTCTATTATCTACAATAACAACACCACCATCTCTCACTTTCCCAAAACTCACATTTCAAGTCTTAGCAGTTTTAACAGAAAGGAAAAATAAAAACTTTTTGCAAATCATGTGTCCCTGAAAAAGTCCGAAGTCCCTGACTTTGTTTCTTTCTGCCAAGTGATTCTCATCTCCATATTATTTGTGCTCTTCTATGGACTCAGCAAAGGGCCAAAACCCAGGGAACCCCCTGTCCTCTAGGCCTGAGCACTTTGCTGGAAATCCTGCTGATCATGTTGTGGGTGCTGGAATCTGCTAGTCAGTATCCTACCCACTTAGTGTCCCATCTTGGCAGCCTTCAGATTTGTCAGCGAAGAACTCTTTTTGAGTTCTTTTTATGTCGGTTTATGACCCAGTGCCCAGCCCTGGGACAGCTTCTGAGAAAAAGCAAGCAGGAAATTTGATGGCAAACCCATTGCCAGATGTGGTAAGGCCCCTCATGATGCCCTGCCTTTCTTTACAAACCCTTCCAGCATCTGTGTAGAAACTTTATTCATTTCTGGATTCCGTGTACTCCAAAGTACAGAAGAAGGGATTTGCATCAAACCAGCAGGGATTCATAGCCTGAGTCTTCCACTGGCAGAAATATGGTTTGTCCTAATTGTGTGGTCTGGTTTAGCTTCAGTTTCCCAGTCAGTGAATGGGCCCTGATGCTGGGAAAGATTGAAGGCAGGAGGAGAAGGGGACAACAGAGGATGAGGTGGTTGGATGGCATCACCAACTCAATGGACGTGAATTTGAGTAAGCTCCAGGAGTTGGTGATGGACAGGGAAGCCTGGCGTGCTGCAGTCTACAGGGTCACAAAGATTCAGACGTGACTGAGTGACTGAACTGAGCTGAACTGAGCCCAGTGAAATCATGTCAAAGGTTGCTGTGAAGACCAGGTGAGACAATGGATGTTGTACACCCAACACCACTCCTGACCAGCAGCATCTCGACACCTGGTCCCCTTTATACTTGTGCTCAAACTTGAGCCTTGTTTTTCACTCTGTATTTTCTTCCATTAAATCAAATTCTTCTAAGTCCTGCTTATACTTAGCCACAGTATGGTTTAGTAATTAAGGTAGTTGATATGTCTCCTTACTAAGCCAGATACAGCGACACTTGCCTTAGGTGCATTTTTGCATTTAATCTATCTTTTTCTTTTAAAAAATCATAGAAACAATTGAAGCCTCATTTGTATTTCTTTCCAGTCTCACCCCTGTCTCTCAAATACAAGTTTAAAGTTGATGAGGATCTTTTCTGGGTTTTTAAAATACTTTTGCTATATTTCAATGGCTAATGTGTAATAGAAAAAATAGTGCTGCTTTCTGTTTTAAAAATTTACCAAATGGTATAATGTACATTTCCTTGGAATCAACAGTGTATTTTAGAAATAGATCCATGTAGCTCTAGTCCATTAATTTTAACTAGTATAATAGTATATAGAATAAAAACACTACTATTTATCCACATATTCTTCAATGGACAATTAGTTTGTTTTCAAATTTACAAGCAGTTCTGCAATGACTATCCTTGTGTATGTCTCCTTGTTTCCAAATTATTATTTTTTAATACAAATTCCTAATGGACAAACTATTTGGCACATTTTTAGGACCTTCATTATCTCCTAACAAATTTTGTTCCATCTCCACCAGCATCATTTATAGTTTCAGCAGCAGGGTATGAGAATGTCTGTCTCCCCAGATCATCACTAACATTTTATGTTCTGATGCATTTAAATTTTTGCTAATCACAACAAAAAGTCATCATCTCATACTTTTAATTTTCATGTCTTTGATGAGTAGTGAGACAACATCTTTCCTTATACTTATTAGCCATTTATGGTTTTTGTCCTGTGAGTTACCTGATCTTTATCTTCTGTATATTTTACAAATATGTTGCCCAATTTGCTAATAATCTTTCGATTTGTAGTAATTTTTACTCTGTAAACTTTAAACTTTTTATATAGTCAAGTGGTCAAATCTATCAACATTTTCAACTGAATTCTTTTTTAGTTATTGAATTATATTTAATTAAATACCACAATTCTATCTGCTGTGTGAAAGACACCAATGGTTACAAATAATAGTCAGTTATCATTTCAGGGAGAACTTGTAATTTAGTTGAGACAAGATACTTAAAACTATTGGCAATAATACAAGCTGTCCATGATGAGTGTCAAGTACTTGGCACAAAAATTAGGTGATTTCAATTTGGCTGCCAGGAAGCTGAGAGCAAAGAGCACAAGTAAATGCTGAATCACAGTGAGTAGATTAGCCTCGGTGACTCATGGAAATGCAGAATATTAGGGCTGGAATAGTCCTAAAAGCCATCTAACCCAACCCTTCCATTTAAAATAAAAATATATATCTTTCAGCATTGACTAAATTCCCACCAAAATGTCCTGCCAGCAGACCAGGAAGCTGTGCCAGCCCCCTCCACCAAGTGTTCTCCTAAGTGACTGCAAAGTGCCCAAGACCATGCCCTCTCCAGGCTCTTTGTGCTGTGAGGCCAGTCCTGAGAACAGATGCCACATGAGCCACCACAGCCCCTTATGTGGCACAGATGCCAGCACCAGAGTCCTCACTACTGTGAGTGGGGGCTCTGGGGCTCTGGCTGCCGCCTCAGCTCTGGCTCAGGCACCACAGAGGATCAGTATTGAAGCAGTAGACCGAGGGTGGAGGATGTAACCCAGCCCAGTGCTTCCCCTGCCCTCAGTCTCCTTTCTCTACTGCACAGGGCTGACTAGTCTTGTGTTAATGGAGTCTTCCTTGCAGAATGTTCTCTTTGATCTGAAAACTCAGTATTCATTGTGGGTCCTGATTTCTTTCTTCTCATATGATACTTGCCATTGTCAGATTATTTGTACCTCATACAATTGTTTACCCACCCTCCAAAGCTCAGGGACCCCAGGATACCTCTCTTTAAGGTTAATAGCAGAGCCTCATTAAATGGTGAGACAACTTAGCAATTCCAAGGATGCCGTCTTCATCTTTTTTCCTTTTTACACTTCTTATTTTGAATTAATTATAGACTCAATAAATTGTAATAAAAGAGAGAGTAGACCCATGTACCATCACTCAGGTTTCCCCAATGATGCCTTCTTATATAACAAATATTATGAAGCAAGGAGATTTTTTTTTTCTTTTTTGGACACACTATGCAGCATGTGGCTCTTAGTTCCCCAGCCAGGGATTAAAACCATGTTCCCTGCAGTGGAAACGTGGAGTCCTAACCACTAGACCACTAGGGCATTCCCTGAAGCAAGGAAACTGACTGACTCAAAACCATCAACTAAATTACAGATCTTATCATATTTCACCAGTTTTAACATGCACTCATTCTTGGTATGTTTCTGTACAATTTTGTGACATCGCATCATGTGTACAGATTTATATAGCCATCACCATATCGAGTTCCAGAACTGTTCTGTCCCATAAAGTATCCCCTTTGTAGCCACCCTCTCCTCTTTTTTATCCACAGGATAGGAGCACATGTATACCTGTGATGGATTCATTTTGATATTTGGCAAAACTAATACAATTGTGTAAAGTTTAAAAATAAATAAAATTTAAAAAAAAACAAATATGTTTATTAAAAAAAAAAAAAAGAAATGATTCAAAAATTGCATCAGTGGACTCACAGAATGAGTATAACCTTTTAAGACTGGATTTTTTTCCACTTCACATAGTGCTCTTGAGATCTATTCAAGTTGTTGCCTGGATCAATAACCAGTTCCTCTTTATTGCTGAATAGTATTCCGTGGTATGGATATACCACAGTTTGTATTATTATTTGTCTGTTGTGGGACATTAGACTGGTTCCAGGTTCTGGATAGTATAAATCAAAGTGTTTAAGTGATGTAACTGTGGAATAAGCTAAATATGTAACAGTCATATGGATATTTTACAAATGAGCTCTCTTCATCTTTTTTAATTAAAAAAAACACGTATTTCTAGGGGACTTCTTTCCCATCTGCATTCTTGATGAGTTTCTTAAAGGAGTTGTCTAGGCAAATGGCTATTCCCAGGCCATCCTTCTGATATCTACCAGTGATTTTCAGACTTTTGTTTGGGAAACCAAGTTGGTCCTCTGCCATTAGAGGTTACCTTTCCAAAAATTCTAGCTACCAAAAACTGCCATCTGCTATATGGATTCCCATCATGGGGACTTTGTACATTTTCAACTTGTTTCACAGCCTTCTAACCATTTATCTCTCTGACATTATGATCTTTATTGATTTGTTCCCCTGTCTGCTGACTACCCCTTCTTTGAGAGCTGCTGCTGCTGCTGCTGCTGCTGCTAAGTCGCTTCAGTCGTGTCCGACTCTGTGCAACCCCATAGACGGCAGCCCACCTGGCTCCCCCGTCCCTGGGATTCTCCAGGCAAGAACACTGGAGTGGGTTGCCATTTCCTTCTCCAAAGCATGAAAGTGAAAGGTGAAAGTGAAGGCGCTCAGTCGTGTCCGACTCTTTGCAACCCCATGGACTGCAGCCTACCAGGCTCCTCCGTCCATGGGATTTTCCAGGCAAGAGCACTGGAGTGGGGTGCCATTGCCTTCTCTGTCTGTGAGAGCTAGACCTTGCTCTTTTTTCTGCTATCCCCCAGTTTACAGCTTGGGGGCCAGGTGTAGAGCAGGTGTACAATAAATGGTTTTGAATAAATGTGTGAATGAATTGTGTCTTTAATACAGAAAAGAGACTTTTGAAAAAATCCTGAGACTGGACTTAAGCAAATTTAAGTAAAGTCCACCAAATACAGAAAATAAAGGAAAACCATTCCAGAGCTTGAATTTAGAAAGCCTGGGTAGGAATTTCATTTCTGCCCCTTTCTGGCTCTGCTGCTGCTAAGTCGCTTCAATCGTGTCCGACTCTCTGTGACCCCATAGACGGCAGCCCACCAGGCTCCCCCGTTCCTGGGATTCTCCAGTCAAGAACACTGGAGTGGGTTGCCATTTCCTTCTCCAATGCATGAAAGTAAAAAGTGAAAGTGAAGTCGCTCAGTCATGTCCGACTCTTAGCAACCCCATGGACTGCAGCCCACCAGGCTCCTCCATCCATGCCATTGCCTTCTCCGTTTCTGGCTCTAAATCTGTAGATAAATAATGTAACTTCTCTGCCAAAGTCTTGTCATTTGCAACACTATATATCGTCTTCACAGGATAATTGTGAAGTTCAAGTAAGACAATTTTGTGCACGTTGTAAGACACTAAAGTGCTATGTGAATCTAAGGGGTTCTTCCTCTTCTCATAGTTATTATGACATAGTCCTCCTTCTCTCCCACTCCCCCTCCTCCATCTTCATTTCACCATCACCACCATCAGGACCCTCTGCATCCTTGAGGGGATGAAAACATCCAGGCAACTGCAAATATGAAATCATGGTGTTCTTGTGACATTCCATCCAGTAGAGGGCAACAGTTCCTACCAGCCAAGTCCAATGTCTTTAAATATGAAGTTGAAGTACAATCATGGCAATTTATGATCATTAATACTTATTTAACAGAAACACATGTGTCTCACCTAGTAATCTTTACATTCAAAAATTTTCAGATATTCTTGTTTGGTATATTGTTGGGGGCCAGAGTGAGGTACTCCGCCCGTGACAAAGGTCATGAGGAAGGAGGCTCGACATATGCAAAGGCGGGATCGAGCCTCAGGAGTCCCCCTGGAAATCCTCAAGCATCTACCCCCATAACCAGAGCCTGCCTACTTTACTACTTTGTGCTCTTACCTACACCTCTGACTTTACGGGGGGCTGTCCCCCACCACCTCTTTTGGAGAAGGAGTTAACTTAGAGCTCTAGTTTATAATAATTCCTGGGCGTGATAAGAGTGTTTTAACCTACAAACTCCTCTGAAGGTTCTCTGGCCTGCCTGACAGGCTCGTCGGGCCACATGTGATTGCTCACAGCCTCCCAACCGTGAGAGGCACGAGATGCTTTAAACCCTCTAAAAACAGGTTCTTTAGAGAAGTTAGAAAACTATAAGTATAAGTATAGTGGGCTAATTAGAAATTGTGTTGGTGAAGGGTTTTTCATTTGTTGAGCCAATGTTTGTTGCTAAGTCTCCACATCCCCTGCCCTTACACACATTAATGAATATATAGAAGAAATAAGTATTAACCTTTGATATTAATCACGTTAGACCTTAGGCTAAGTAAATTCTTTCCTTAACTAAAACCCACTACACCCTCACCCTGTAGGAATGTAACTTTACTTGGGTGGCGTCTGTTTTGAGAATAATCAGCCCTGGAGAAATAAGTGTCCTGATTGACTGACCGCTGTCACAAGGAGAGGGTCGTAAATTGTCAGCAGGCCCCCCTGGCCAGAAGATGATGTAACACCCCTAAGACCTCTGTATACATTTGTGTGAAGCACCTGACTTTAATAAAAGTCAGGACTGCTGTCCCCACGTGACTTTTGTATAACATCTTAGTGTATAAAAACAGACTCTGGAAAATAAAGAATTGGGATCAGTTTCTCAAAATACTGGTCTCCCCATGTCTCTCTCTCCCTCTGGCTGAGTCTCCATCTGGAGCGCGGAACCCACCATGCTTACTAATTTTGCCTGGGCTTCTAAGATCCGACCGGGGAGGCCTCAGTGTCTCCTCTCCTTCGGGAGAACGGAAGGACGCCTGCGGCCTACGTAAGTGGTGCAAGCTTCTTGTCTTGAAGTTTTATTGGTCCCCCGCGTAAACCAAGCTACTCAGCCTCTTTTCTCCACTGAATTTTCCTACTGAGCTATCCTTATTCTATTACTCTTTATATCTCTAATTAATATCTAATTGAAGCTATCGTATCCTGACCCTCGCCGACGCCGTCTCTCCTTCGAGTACCCTGGATCAGCCGGGGCTGGTCCCCGGCAGTATATTGCCTTCTAACCTAAACTTCTGAAAAT
>NW_011495076.1:510860-522323 GCF_000754665.1 Bison bison bison
AATGTCTGATGGCCTTGAAACTTATTTTTTAAAAAAACAGGATTTGCATTCTCTCCCTTCTTTTCTGATTGGCTGACTAAAATGCAAAACAAATAGTGGTTTAGGACTGATGACATAAGCATGCTTCTCTTTTGAGTATTTATATCCTTGGCATTCCTCTTATATGATAGGATAATTGCTACAGGTTATCTGAGAATTCTCCCACTCCTCAGGTGGGAATTCTCCCACCTACACTTTCTGTGTGCTGGGCTGTCACTATATGTATTTCATACTAAGATTGGTAGAGAGGGTTCTCCACCAAAGAACTGATCTCCTGAGTCTACCTGGTAGGGTCTAGGAACTCCTTCCTATGATGTTGATCAGCTATCATGTCAGTGGGTCAGGGACAGAGAGGCTGGGAAGTCACTGGGGGCTTCACTGCACATAATGAGCACGGTGGGGTCTTTGATATTCTGTTTTAGCCTGCAGCCGGGGGAACCACACTAGAACAAGCCACTGCAATCACCTCCAGCTAAGCAGAGAGGGAGAGAGAGAAAGATACACAAGGCAGCCCAGTTGCTTCCAGTTAACGAGAGCAGAGAGGATAATCAAACATTAGCAGATGCTTGCTTGCTTCTTCACTCTGGGGAGGAACATGCTTTTCCCATCATTGAGTGGAATTACAGGCAATCCTGGGATGCCTCTTCTTTTTATTGGACATCTATTAACTTTCATATCATACCAGCCCCTTTTATTGAGGAAGGCACCAAGATATTTAAACAAGATGGTTTATAAATTTGAGTATCATTCATCCATTCATTCATCAAATACCAGAGGAAGGCCTACTATTTGCCAGGAACTAGAGATTCAAAGGGCTTCCTTAGTAGCTCAGTTGGTAAAGAATCCACTTGCAATGTAGGAGACCCCAGTTCGATTCCATGGTTGGGAAGATCCTCTGGAGAAGGGTTAAGCTACCCACTCCAGTATTCTTGGGCTTCCCTTGTGGCTCAGCTGGTAAAGAATCTGCCTGCAATGTGGAAGACCTGGGTTTGATCCCTGGATTGGGAAGATCCCCTGGAGAAGTGAAAGGCTACTCACTCTATTATTCTGGCCTGGAGAATAGTCCATGGGGTCGAAAGAGTCAGACAAGAGTGAGCGACTTTGACTTTCAGAGATTCAAAATGAAGTAGGATCAAGAAACTTCCCAGTCTCTGGGGGAATCCGATGCAAACCATTAAAGACCCACAGAGGAGCAAGTGGTGTAACTGAGCTAAGAGTGCATGGTCATGAGCACACCCTAGGAAATGGTGATTGGCTCTGTCTGTGGGAGCCCTCTAGGGAGGTGGTGTTGAAGCTGTGTCTATGTGCTATGGGATACATTTCAGAATTTCTCATCTTGTTTCACTTCTTAAGCAAAGCTTGGTTTGTGTCTACAAGGATGCTGGATGAGAAAGACGCAATCAATTTTAATTTTTGTCACCCTCCCTCTCGGTGTCCCAGCCCTGCCTGGTATAAGCTGTGATTGGATTTGACAGTTGTGAATTGGTGAGCACAGTGGGATGAGCTGGCATACATGTCCTAAGAGTTCAGGATGGGAAGCCAGATCTTGAGTCTTCTTCCCTCTTGCCTGTTATTGGCTGAGGAGAGAAGTGAATGGAGCTTGTTTGATTTCCTTTGGTTGGGGCCACACTAACTTTTCCCTAAGATAAGGCATGCCTCTCAGTATTCTGCTACAACTTTCTTATGGGTCACTGAGGAAAAGTACCAAGTCAGGGAGAGGACAGTGCGGGCTTAAGAGGCGGGGAAGAGGTCCTGTTGTAGGAGAAAAATCCCAACCACTTCCCCATGAAGCCTTATGCGACATGCGTGATTTAGTCTTCCTTCTTGGGAACCACACCACTCTGTATACTAATTTGGTCATTTTGCTAAACCTTTCCCTCTCAAAGTTGGATCTCCAAGACACCTTTAAGAGAAGTCAGAGGGCGTAAGCCTGGCCCTGCAGCACTTCTGGAGCTCTGAGCCCCGGTCTTTGGAGTAGTGAGCATTGAGCAGCTGCCCCTGGCAGAGCAAATGAAAAGACCTGACACCCCCACCCCAACCCCCCCAGCTCAGAGCGCCCAGAGCATACATCCTCCAAGCTGTGATTGAGCCTGGGGCAGAGCCCAGCCCTGGGGACAGCACAGCCCACACTCCAAGCCCAGGAACACTTTAGACCCATGTTGGCTTGGCTCTGGAGCTGGCTGTGGCCAGCTGGGACACTGAACCGTTGGCCTGTTCTGTCAGCAGCCCTGAAGAACTGGAGCTCTTCCCCTGTGGGTGAAGTCTAAATTTAGCCCCAAAGAAACTGCCTTCCCATTTTGCTGGAGAAAAGCTCTTTTCACTGGAATGGGCCTCTGCTTTGATTAAGTGGGAGGACCCACATCTGGGAATACATAAACTTTATTGTCCTTGGATGACAAAACTCTTTCCTTGCCTACTGGTTTTCCGCCTTTTTAGCCTGGACTGTGATCGTCTCTGCTTATGACTGTGTTGGCCAGGGCAAGCCATTTCACTGTGGACTGGGCTCCCCGGGTCTGTGCCTAGGCTGGAGTTGACACCTGGGGATGTTGTCTTGTCTCCACTTCACCTCCTGAGGCCCGGCTCTGTGCACGCAGGGCAGAACAGAGAGCAGAGGGCTGGGTCTCTGACATGGTCCTGGGGGAGCACAAGGCCCAGATCTGACACTCTCCAATCCTTGGATCAGATCCTAGGATTTCAGGAGGCCTGGGACATTCCGGGGCTTCCCCACAAGGCTCCATGGTCTAAGGTCTTAGTGGTCACCCTGGCCTATGCTGAGTGACCATGATACCCTACTATTGAAAGACACCTAGCCTAAGAGCTTCTCTGGGCAAAGAAAGGCTTTTGGGACTTGTGATGCCTGCCCTAAAACCCCTCTGCCATTTGAGTCTCATGTCAGTAGTTCCAGTCATAACATCTTTTCTGATAAGTGTTTTCTTTGGTGACCAGTGATACGAACTCTGGTTAACTCTTCTGTGTAAGAGCTTTGGAAATATAGGGTACAGACTTGGCTTGTACAGCAGTCACTGGACAAGTCCAAGTACAGCATTGGACTTGGCTTCAGAAAAGTTGGGTTGCTGGGTGGTCTGATTTCACTCCTCATTAGCTGTATGACATTGGGCAAGGTACACTTCTCCAGACTTCTGTTTCCTTGACTGGAAAATGGCAAGAAAAAGACTGTACTCATAGTTCTGTTGTCAGTGACAAATGGGAAGATGTTTTATGTAGCTTTAGAGTGCTCTTTGTAAGAGTATATTGCCTTCTTCATTCAGTGATGTGGGCTGGTGGCAAATGTTTGCTTGGACTTCATTGGCTCCCCTATGACCCCCTTTCTCTAGCCCATGGAAATCTCTTTTCTCTCATAGAGCCTCTGGAAGGACACAGGGAGCTTGGGAACTCCTGCTCTATTTAGGCCCTTCTGTGCCCATCATTGTTTGATCTCCTGAAACTCACTTTGTTTTCCAGAAGAATGAAAGTGAAGAGGTCTGAGAGCAAGGCATCATACTTTTGATTGATCTGACAGGTTTTTGCTGAATGTCCTTCAGCAGATTATATCTAGTCTGTCTTTACCTCAATTTCTTGATCTGTAGAATGGATACACAAGTACCCATAAGCAGGTCCTGAGAAATGACTTAGTGAGAGCTCAGAGAGGAAAACTGTAATGATTTCAATGCTGTGGTCATCATCCAATTCTGGCATATTTTCTGATCAGAACCTAAAGTATGGTGATTTTTCCAATCTATTCTGCACAGCCTTCAACATTTAGTACTGAAACAAGCTTTCCCATTTAACAATAATTGATAGAACAGAAAGGAATTAGACTAAATCTAAAAAAAAAAAAAAAAAATCGGGATCTGGGTAAAGAACTGGAAAGATACCCTCTTGCTGTAATTTTCCAGGATGCCCTGGATAGCCCCCAGAAGTTGTCAGTATGGAAAGAGCTTGGGAACATTTTACAAGCTGGTGAAACATTGTTGAGGAGGGTGGTGGTGGTGATAGAGTCTTTGGAATTTATCTGCATGGCTGACGTCACCTTCTCAGCACAAGGAGCCAAACTGTCTCAATGTCTGTGGCTCCTTTCTGGAACTGCTTCCCAGTTGTTAATCCCAAGTGACCCTTAAGGCCACTCACCTGTCAGAAATTGCTGGTCTGCAGTGAGAAGTGGCTCTCTCAGGGTCCCTGAGGTTGGCAAGGACACTTTCCTTTCCATCTGAAATGGAAGGGAAATTAACGGCTTCTCTGGGCTGGAGGCCCTCTCCCCCGCAGACCCATGTCTGGGCGGTCCACGCCTCATATTTTAAATCTTTGCCTCCACAAGTTGTAACAACTGTCACCCTCGCCAGCTAGATGCCATCCACAGGCACTCAGCACTCTTTTCTACCCCAGCTTGGAGGATTAGAATGTGGCTTCCAACAACTGAGCGGAACCCTGCTCTCAGGCTGAGTCCCTAACTTTGTTACGGTTGACAGTGTCACTTCATCTTTCCTAAGCTTTAGTGATTACAAAATGGTCTTTTCATCTGGCCATTGGGGAGGATATGACAATGGATCCAGGAAACCAAGGGGGCAAGGAAGGAAGAAACAAATGAACATTTACTGAACCCCTACTCTGCGCCAGGCACTCTGCTTAAATATTTTAATGTACATAATCACATTTAGCTCTCAAAGAACTCCCCAGGCTAGCACATTACAGATGTTACAGATTTGGAAACTAAGGTTTGGAGAGCTAAAATAAAATGAAGGACTCTATGGCTTTTTCTTGATTCTCTCAGAGGCTGGCTTCTCAATAGAGGTGAAGTCATCTTGTACAGGAATATGAAAACAATGACCCCAGTGTCACAGCACCAGGACTCCCTGGGACTCCATTTGATAGATCCCATCCCTTCAGGTTGATGAAGCACCCCAACAGAAAAACCCAACAGGGATTTTATAGGCAAACCAATCTCTCCTTTTCCAACAGGAAAGCTGGTGCAACCAAACCCGGCCATTCCTTCCCTCTAGGACAAGGTGACCCTTCAGATCAGCTGCTCTCAAGATGGCTCTGCAGAGCCCCGGTGCTGGCTGCCAGCGGTGATCCAAAATCTCTCTGCTGCCCAGACCAGCCTTGGGAAAGAGACGGCACTGTCCAGCTGGCAAGCCGAGGGGGTGACTCATCTGGCCATGGGAGCCTGAGCATCAGCACGCCCTGCTGCTGGCCACTGTCTTTGCCATGACCACGGCGGAGGCTGTGACCCTGGGCACTGCCAGCCACCCAGCCCTGAGACGGAGCCACCTGGAGGTAGAGAGCTCAGCTGCCATGCCCCCTGCATTCCCCGCCCTCCTTGCTTGCCTGCAGCTTGATCCCCCAGGACTTAGGGTGTGGAAAGCAATTTCTGTCTCCAGATGCCCCGTGACTGAGCTGAGTTGGGAAGGATCTGTGGGCCCCCTTCAGTCAGAGACAGCAAAGATGTTTATCCCCCAGAGTTAGGAGTCCCCTGGGTGTGAAGTGGGGGAGCAGCAGGAGAGGTCTGTCACTTTCTGACCTGGCGCTGACCTTCACTCCAGTGGCCACCACTCCCCTGCCATTTGCTTCTGCAGTCAGAGAGCGGGACAGATGACGCCATGGCACTTTTTAAAGTGCTGAAGTGAAGTTTTGACAAATTCCAAAGAACATCAAAGTGCAGAACAACAGCCAATACATCATAGTCTGTCAGCAGGGCCCCCGCCCCTGATTATCACATTAAATCAGCAATGGGCACATTTCAACCCAAGCTCAACAGACGCCTACTGGAACTGAGTTTCTCCTTCCAGACTTAAACAAATATGGCAATGGTTCTATTTAAAAATCTGTGCTCTCTATTCTACATTCAGCAGCTGAGCCCTTCATCACACACACACACACACACACACACACTTACTGAGAAGAAGAAGCATGTTGCCAAAGAACCCCCAGATAATTGGGATAAGTAGTCCAGAGGAATAGTAGAATACAGAGCTGGATTCTAACCCTAGCTCTGACACTTAATAGCTTGAAACTTTTAGCCAGTTAGTTAACATCTCTTGGCCTCGGTTTCCTCGGGGTGAAATAAGTCAATGACACCTCTATTTTCCAAGGTTGTGAGCACAGTCAGTACTGCAGTTCAACAATCATTCTCACCTGGGAATCGCGGACACTGCTTGCTGGTCATGATGTTTTGTATTCACTTTTTGATGTGTTGATTATTTGTAACTTTGGGATGTAAGAAAGAGAAGATGTTCTTTTCCACTAAAGATTGGTTTGGAAGCATTCGTGAGTGAAGGGAGCGTAGGCCACTCAGGGTTGGAGTTGCCGGTTGTGAAGGAAATACTTGCTGGGTTGGTATTTCCCTGGGTAAATTCTCACCGGGGGTGGGAGCGGAAGGTAACTTCAGAAAGAGCTTGTGTTGATCTTTAGAACCATTTCCCCGAAACTCTGGAGCATCCAAAGAAAGCAGAGTTACCTGCCAGAATGTCCCAGAAAGAACAACAGGCGTGTGAATTCTATGCCACATGAGCAGGCATAAGAAATGTCACATTTCTTTTATTACTTTAAATTAAATTTGATATGCTATTGTAGCCATCCTGCCAGGATGGGGGAAAGTCAGACTCAGGCCTTCCTGGAACACCCTCTTCCTCCCAGTTTCTGTGAACATCCACCCAGAGCATTCAGGTGGAGCCTCCTGGTCTCCTGTCCATATGGATGACCACTCTCATGTTCATTTGTCAGGCCCTTATCAACCTTGGAGGCTGGAGGCTTCACCATCTCTTGGGAGAACTTTGCCATGGCTCTGTTTTCTCCCTGAGGCTTCCCACTCCAGTCCCTGGAGGAGGCATCAGGATTCTTTCCAGATTTCCTTCACTAATAGCACTGCCTCCCTTTCCATCTTCTAGAGAAGACAACCAGTAAGCTCCCTGCAGAGAGCCTTTAGGAATTCAATGATGGCCTCTGCTTTCTGGGGCTAAGGGGAAGGTAGCTTATTAGGTTAACTAGAATTAACCAACTGTGTTACTGAGTTGGGGAAGGAGATAAGATTGGAGAATTGAGGGACTTAATGAGGAAAACGCAGGAGAGAGATTTAGAGAATCACATGTGAAACTGGATAAGATTCTGGTTCTTCTGAAATACCTGTTGCTTCCCTTCCTCCCACTTCTACCCGTGCAGAGTAACCAGTGTAGGGAGGAGGCCTGGAAGGGCAGCAACAGAAGAGAGCTGCTTTGTGAAGCTCCAGAAGCAACAGGAGGTACTGTCTGCTGATGATAGGGCATCCATCTCTTTGTACACTGAGAAGGTGCTTGCTGGGGGATGATCTGATTTGGCTGTTGCAACCACTTTGCAAGGTACACAGGGCAGTCATTAGTCCCACTTTCCAGATAAGAAAACTGAAATTTAGATGGTTTAAAAGACTTGTCCAAGTTTACAGAGCTGAGTGGCTCAACAGAACAACTTATCTTGGCAGTTTCTTCAAGATCCCCCAGGTTCTTTAGCTCATGGTGTTTATTAGACTTCAGCTGCACCATCCATCCATGACTTGGGAAGTTTGCCTTTTGCCAGTGGTCTGGCATTCTGGAAACCTGCCGACAGGTTTTTGTCTAACTCTTGCCCTTACGCTATTCTTTGCTACTTTCAGGAAGTCAGGCTAGGAGTAGAATACATTTCTTATGAGAGAATACACTTTGGACTTTGATTCATATCTGGTGGTTCCCAAAGCCTTAGGTTATGGCAAGTTTAAGAGCATGGTGCTAATTCTATGAGCATTCAATAGGACTCCCTTCGTGAGGGGAGTAATTTTATAAAACTATTAATTCAAATTTCAAAGAAGAATGGCAGGAAATGTATTTCTGACTATTTAGAAGTGACTCACTATGGGACTATTTGAAAACTATATATTATTTTTATCAGTACATAGAATTGCCTATAGTCAATGTTATCTCGTCACATCCAGGGATTCTAAGATCCGCTTACCCACTTCCCTCAAAACAACTGACAGCAAATCTGGGGAAGAGAGGGCCCACCAGTCTCAAGGCTAAACCTCCCCCACACCCACTACAAACTGATAACGCCACACCCTCCTGCAAAACAACAGAGGGCAGATAAGATGGAAAATTTCATTCCAGTTCCCAATGATTTCTGCAGCCAGTGAGATATCAGAATCGGAAGAGGTTCCATAACCAGAAAATCTTGGCTGGAGTTTCAGTGTTTGGAAGCAAAAAAGGAAAATTAAGGAGAGCCTGAGATAGCTTTTCTTGGGGGGCTTTGTTAGGATAGGGGCTTTTGAATATTTAAATTGAAACAAAGAATGGCCAAGAGTTTGTACTCTTTAGTCCTTTCCCAAGTTAACATCAGACTGTACAAAGTATTTTTTATAGAAAGTATCTAACCCGCTTTCATTTGTTTCTTGAAGTATTTGGCCTCACCTATGGAAAGTAGGAAATTTCGATGCTAGCTGTGTCAGCCAGGCTCTTTGAAACACAGGTATTCAGTGTTCAAGGCACTCTGGTCTCTAAATAGTCAAGAATAGATATTGACCACCTTGGAGCAGGCTTTAAGTTGGAGAGTGATGGGCCAGCCCATGCAGCTTTCTGGGTGTGCTCCATCTGGGGGGAGGTGATCCAGATCCTTCTCTCTCCAACAGTCCCTGGGTTTGACACTTCCTGAGAGTGCCAAATTGGCTCCCTTGTGTGCCACAACTTTGGAATGCAGCTCTTCCTGTTAGGAAGACAATGATCTTTATGGGAAGGCTAGGACTTGCAAGGAAGAAAGATTTGAGCAGCAAAGAGGAGGCAGGCACTGCTGGTAAGGGAAAGACAGGCAGATAATCCTGGTAGGGGTGCGGGTGGGAGTGGGTGTCCTTGAGGGCTGAATAATGTCTGCCTGAAGCAGAATAGGGAGGGGAGGGGGTGGACTGAGGAGGTTAGAAAGGTAGTCTGGGGGTGAGGGGCAGCCCAGCTTTAGAAATCCGGGACATAGCCTACTGATCTTTGCCATTCAGAGTGTGGTCCTAGGATCAGCAACACCCATCTGAGACTTGTTAGAAATGCAGAATCCCAGGGCCCACCTCAAACCTATGCATCATAATCTACATTTGAACATGAACCCCAAAAGATTTGTATCTTTTTAAAAAATTTATCTATTTTTGGTTGCACTTGGTCTTCATTGCTACATGCAGGCTTTCTCTAAATGCAGCGAGCAGAGGCTGCTTTTCCTTGCAGTGCATGGGCTTCTCATTGTGATGGCTTCTTTTATTACGAAGCACAGGCTCCAGGCACACAGGCTCAGCAGCTGCAGTAAGTGGGCTCAGTAGTTGTGGCTTGTGGGCTTAGCTGCTCCGTGGCATGTGGAATCCTCCCAGACCAGGGATCGAATCCCTGCACTGGCAGGTGGATTCCTACCCACTGCACCTCCAGGAAAGGCCAAATTTGTATCTTTATTCAAGGCTAGAAGATACTGTTGTAGCCACGCGTTCCGGGAAACTCACTCAGGAGGACAATGCAGATAGTGGAGTGCAGTTTATTACACCGCGGGGCCCAAGGCAGAGTCTCCTCTTAGCCAAGGACCCTGACCAGGTTTTCTGAAAACCTTATATACCCTAAGTGTACATGCCCAAACCCACCTCCCCAAATTCCCTGAAACTAGACTGAACAAAGGAAAAGAAAGATACAAAGTTAACCCATGATTCATATGCCTTAAGCCTAGGTAGTTAACAGTGGACAATTATCAATAGGCCTGTGGTCATATCCCAATAAGCATAATAGAATTCATGATTCTATTCGGTTACACAGATAATTAGGGTATTCTTTTAGGCAACAGAAAGTCTAGGTACGAGCCCTGGGGCTCTTCCATCCAGGGGCCCAGGTTTTCCAGTTGGTATGTCGTTTCCATAGATACTGGGCATATAGCTCAAAGTCCACAGTCCGGCCCAAGATGGAGTCCTGCTTTCAAGATGGAGCCTGTTCTGTTTCCTCCTTCAATACAAATTTATATCTTTGTTTTAGGCTAAGAAGAAGCAAGGAAGATTTTGCAGCTTAGGATGGAAAATGTGTTTTGGAATAAGCCTGTCAACCACATGTTGACACTTTCCATGAGCACTTGCCGTCTACCTCTACACAGATTAGATCACGTGCTGCAGCAGCTGCTGACCTTCAACACTCCCTGAAGGAGCTCACCTTCATGGTGACGGCTATTCCTCGTGACTAGCAGAGGTCACAAGACTAGAAGAAAACTTTTGGAAAAATATGTGCTTGATTGCATGTATTCCCTGATTTACCGAAATCACGTAGACCCAAACCTCCCCCCTGCCTCTTTGCAGCAGTTTCTGAGTTACCTGAGATGCTGTCTCCCAGGTTGCAGTCCTCGTTTCCCCCCAAATAAAGCTTAATTCACAACTCTCACGTTGTGCATCTTTTTTAGTTGTCAGCCTGCCGAAATGGTTAAAGAACACCCACCAAGGAGTCCGTGGCTGTAATTCAGTTGTGGCAGAGAGGACAGAGACAAGGAGAAGAGTCCGAGATGGGTGTTTTGACCAGAAAAACAACACCCCCGAGACAGACCTCCATCGCCTGATCTATCCATCACGTGGTGGGCAGCCCAGACATTGTACAACGTTAGGTAGGAGATGTGTGCTCCAGAAGTGGCCATCCCCCGGATCTGTGCTTTTGAAGTCAGATTTCATCGCCGTGGCTGATCATATGCCCAACCCCAGGGAGCTGGCTGGTGCCCTGCAGCCACACAAACACGAAGCTGGTGGAGCCAGAGCTGCTGTGAAAGCCATTTCGGAAGTTTCTTGTGGCTGCAACAAATTGTTGGGGTCTGCCCCACAACACCGCTGTGACCTGCTTACCTCAATTTCAGGGCAGCCAGCTCCTGAAACTGGAGATTCCCAGAGCCCCTTGGTTTCTGCTTCCCTGGGGGGTGAGGAGGACTGCCTGTAACACCTCCCCTCTCTGTCCAAGCCAGCCCTGCCCAATGGGCTGGACAGACTGGGTTTCCTGTGCCTCTGACCCCAGGGGGGAGGTGATTATTGCTTCCATAGAGATGGCTGAGAATAAGCGAGGCAGTGATGTGGGTCTGGGACCCAGTTAGGCCTGCATCTGCAGGCAGAAAGAGAGGCTGGGTGACATGGAGAGAGCTCAACTGGAAGATTCCAAGCCTCTCAGTTTTGAAAGGAAAGGGCATGGACTTAGTTGTCAGTTTGTTCCTGCCTTTTAAAATTGTTGCTTTGTGACTTTGGCCAGTTAACATGTTGTAGCCACACGTTCTGGGAAACAAACTCACTCAGAAGGACAATGCAGATAGTGGAGTGCAGTTTATTACACCGGCTGGCCCAAGGCAGAAGTCTCCTCTTAGCCAAGGACCCTGACCAGGTTTTCTGAAAACCTTATATACCCTAAGTGTACATGCCCAAACCCACCTCCCCAAATTCCCTGAAACTAG
>NW_011495076.1:522543-543748 GCF_000754665.1 Bison bison bison
GGGCCCTGGTTTTCCAGTTGGTATGTAGTTTCCATAGATACTGGGCATATAGCTCAAAGTCCACAGTCCGGCCCAAAATGGAGTCCTGCTTTCAAGATGGAGCCTGTTCTGTCTGTTTCCTCCTTCAAACAGACCTCTCTGAGTCTCAGCCTTCTCTCTTTCTCGTTTGTTTTTTTTTTTCCTTCAGCCTGCAGGATCTTAGTTCCCCAACCCGGGATTGAACCTGAGCCCTCGGCAGTGGAAGGGCAGAGTCCCAACCACTGGACCGCCAGGGAATCCCTCAGCCTTCTCTCTAGAAGGAGATGATATCAGTTTTCAAAGGTGGTGAGGCTCTGAGCGTACTGCCTGGCATGTGGACGGCTAACCAATGTTAGTTTTCCCTCTTTCCCCTTCTCCAGAGTCGCTACCTTCTTCTTGCTGTTTCTTGCAAATAAACTTCTAAATTAAAATAATTCCCATCTGGCAATTCAGATCAACTAAAGAGAAGACAAGTCGTGAATACATGACATTTTGAATCTGGAGGCTACCGTGTAGAATAAATATGCTCATTTACTGAAATGAAACCATCTTCTAGAATGAAATCCGTAGGGTCCTCCTTCATGAACAGACCAGAGGCTCATTAGCGTGTTAGTTATTTGAGAGCAAGTGGGTTCTCCTAGGACACAAATATAATTAAAAGCAGTTTGCTCTAGTGTCTGCGGTTTAAACATTGCTCACAGTGTTCTTTTTTTCTACTCTTGCCGAGTAAACCCATACTTTATGAATTCAAAAGCTAACCTCTGATGAATCCTACTTATTCTAAATATATTCTCAAACCATGAGTTCCTGAAGGTATTTTCAGTCCTCTGCTCTCTGGAGACTGTGAGGTTATCAATGTTGTGGAAAACCTCTCATAAGGTTTTTCTCTAATATAGACCTTGGGAACACAGAAGCCTCCTTGAATGGTCAGGCTTACCTTTTTTCCCAGGACCGTAAAGATATATATTTTTGTTTCCACCCCAAACACAGCATAACTCACTTCCCATTTTTCCTGGGAGATTGTGGTAATATGGGGAGGCCTGGGGGGTCTCCAGGATAAAGCAGCTTGTAAAACAACCATGGGGGCTTCCAGATCTGACTTAATCAACATTTCTCAAGATCCGTAGACCAATAAAACTGTTTGCTTTCTTACCACAGTTCAGTTGATTTATTTCTCTCACCCTGCAGAAGCTGTCGCTGCCCAAAGCAGTTCATTTGTCAGGTGGGGAGAATTACAATTCACAGGACCCTCACTACTGCTATCTCAGTTTATAAATTTCACGAATTACAATTTATTGCCCTGCACCCCGCAGAGTCTCATATTAATAAATTGCATCTCATCTGCAAAAGCACGTGTATACGGCTCCCTTGGACATAGGCTTACGGTCCTAGAGCCGCAGCATGTCTGCATGTGGCCAGCACACGGCCTGAGCTGTGTGGGTGGAACCGAGCTGCAGTCAAGGTCCCGCGGCCTCTGTCTGCTTTTTGCTTTTCCTTGCCATCCCCGTTTGCAGGCCCTGGTCTCTTGTTTTTAATCTCTACAGGGATGCTGCATAAAGGAGATCAGACACCATCTGTGGGTGTTTGTGTTGTGGTGGTACAGTGGGGCTGAAGGAAGAATTTAATGCTTTCTAAAATGTAAACTTCTACTGTATAGCTTTTATCAAGCGGTGGGTACAAGCAGAGTCACATTAATAATGTAAACTCTTTGGGACTTCCCTGGTGGTCCAGTGGTTAAGAACCCACCTTGCAATGCAGGGGACATGGACTCATGTCAGGGAACTGAGAGCCCACGTGTCGAGGAGCAACTTAGCCCATGTTCCAAAACTACTGAGCCTGTGCACTCCAGAGGTAGCAAACTACAACTAGAGAGCCTGCCTGCTGCAACTAAGACCCAACACAACCAAATAAATAACAAATAAATAAATTTTAAAAAAGACATCAACATCATAGGGAAAAAAAAATGGCAGAAGAAGAAAAAATAGGGTAAACTTTTCCTTTGCCAGCTTTTGCCCTTATTAGCCACAAGATCCTCCATTTGAGCCTTCTGCAAGTCTTTGGTAAATTTCTCACATATTCTCAGAAGCTAGTCTAGTTGTCCATCTGGTCGACTCCCACGCAGCGTTTTCTGTTTTCTTCCTTTTTTCCTTGCTTTGGCCTCTTCTGCTGGACAGGTCTCCCACCCATCATCACTGTATGATTTCTACCACTGTACCCCTGAGTCCATCTGCAACTTTGTTTCATCGTGAACCTCTGCTGGTCACATCAGATTCCCTGCGGGCATGCCCTAATTCTCACTACCTTTCAGACTGCCCTGTATTCTTCAGTCCCTTCATGGGTTGACTTGTGCTCCCCACAAATTCATATATTGAACTCTGAATCCTCAGTACCTCAGAATTTAAAGATAAGGTTTTTTGTTTTGTTTTGTTTTTAATTTTATTTTATTTTTAAACTTTACAATATTGTATTAGTTTTGCCAAATATCGAAATGAATCTGCCACAGGTATACCTGTGTTCCCCATCCTGAACCCTCCTCCCTCCTCCCCATACCCTCCCTCTGGGTCGTCCCAGGGCACCAGCCCCAAGCATCCAGTATCGTGCATCGAACAGATAAGGTTTTTAAAGAAGTAATTAAATTAAAATGAGATCATCAGGGTAGTCGCTAATTCAGTATAACTAGTATCCTTATGATAAGAGATAATTCAGACATAGAAAAGCACAGAGGGAAGACCACATGAAGATACAGGGAGTTGACAGCTATCCGCAAGCTAAGGACAGAGGCCTTAGAAGAAACACCCCTGCCAGTACCTTGATCTTGAATATCCAGCCTCCAGAACTGTGAGAAGATAAATATCTGTTGTTTAAGCCACCCAGTCTGTGGTGCTTTGTTACGGCAACCCTAGCTAACCAATACAGTCCCCTGACAAGAAATGTCTGGAGCTTTCTTGGTGACCAAGCCAGGTGCTAGTGGGTGTCAGGTGAGAGATGAGAGCTTCTGACTTCCGTTGAGGTTTTGGTTCCCTGGGGGAGACCAAAAGCCTTCCCTGATGGCTCAGCTGATAAAGAATCCGCCCACAATGTGGGAGACCTGGGTTTGATCCCTGGGCTGGGAAGATCCCCTGGAGAAGGGAACGGCTACGCACTCCAGTATTCGGACCTGGAGAATTCCATGGACTGTATAGTCCTTGGGGCCACAAAGAGTCGGACATGACTGAGCGACTTTCACTTTTTAAAGCCTCCCAACCTGGCATCAGCCAACTGCTCCAGATTCTTATCCCCCTCCCCCCAAAATGGTCTGTGCTCTCGTTGTACCAGAGTTATTTTTTCTAGAAATTATTGTGACTTTTGGTTCAAATAGGGGCTGGGATCACTCAGAGGAACGTGGAATTACAGTGACTCTATTTGGTGGGCATGGGAGCCATGGAGGATACTGGGGTTGCTGCTGAGGATGCTCTCAAGGCTGAGAAAGGAGGGAAGAAAAGTCCAGGCTGCACCCACCTTTCTTCCCACACTTGGTCTCTGCCATGTTCATCCCATGAGTTGAGCCCCGCAGGAAACCACAGGGGTCTGGGAAACAGCCTGCGGGGGCAGCCCCCAGCTGTAGAGAGCAGGTTAAGGGAGGAGAATGAACCTTGGGGCAAGCAGGCCTTCCTCTCACCCCCGGTGTTTGTTTCCTGGGGCCGCTGCTATGAATTACAGTCCTCCCACTGTATCTGTAGGAGAAGGCAGATACAGCGGTACCCCACTCCAGTACTCTTGCCTGGAAAATCCCATGGGTGGAGGAGCCTGGTAGGCTGCAGTCCATGAGGTCGCTAAGAGTCGGGCACGACTGAGCGACTTCACTTTCATTTTTCACTTTCATGCATTGGAGAAGGAGATGGCAACCCACTCCAGTGCTCTTGCCTGGAGAATCCCAGGGACAGGGGAGCCTGATGGGCTGCCGTCTATGGGGTCGCACAGAGTCAGACACTACTGAAGCAACTTAGTAGCAGCAGCAGCAGCACTGTATCTGCTATCCAAGGGGTTCCACAGCTATGGATTCAACCGACCCTGGATTGAATATATTCAGAAAAAAAAAATACTCAAGAAGAGAGTAAAAGTTGAATTTGCTGGGCACGGGCAACTATTCACATAGCCTTTACTTTGTATTTATAACCATTTACATAGCATTTACAATGTATTCGGTATTACAAGTAATCTAGGGATGATTTAAAATCTGTGAGGGGATGTGAATGGGCCATATGCAAATACTACACCAGTTTATATAAGGAACTCGAGCATTCATAGATTTGGGTAACCACGAGGGGTCCAAGAACCAATTCTCCATGGATACTAAGGAACTGTACCCCAACTTGGTACAACTTTAGGTGCCCTAAAAAATAGCAGAAATTTATTCTCTGATGGTTCTAGAAGCCAGAAGTTCAAAATCAAAGCATCAGCAAGCCTCTACTGCCCAGAGACTGTCAGGGAGAGTCCTCCCTTGCCTCTTCCAGGTTCTGGGGTTCCTAGGTGTTCTTTGGTTGTGGCTATATGACTCCATCTCTCCTCTGTCTTCAACCAGTCTTCTCCTCTTTCCTCTACGAGTCTCTCCTCTGTGTGGCACTTGTCATGGGATTTAGGACCGACCCAGATTACCACTATCTTTCATAGCTCAGCTGGTAAATAATCTGCCTTCGATGCAGGAGACCCGGGTTTGATTCCTGGGTGGAAAAGATCTCCTGGAGAAAGAAATGGCAACCCATTCCAGTATTCTTTCCTGGAGAATCCTATGGACAGAGAAGCCTAGTGGACTACAGTCTGTAAGTCACAAGAATTGGACACAACTTAGTGACTAAATCGGAGAAGGCAATGACACCCCACTCCAGTACTCCTGCCTGGAAAATCCCATGGATGGAGGAGCCTGGTGGGCTGCAGTCCATGGGGTCGCGAAGAGTCGGACACGACTGAGTGACTTCACTTTCACTTTTCACTTTCATGCATTGGAGAAGGAAATGGCAACCCACTTCAGTGTTCTTGCCTGGAGAATCCCAGGCAAGAGTCGGACACGACTGAAGTGACTTAGCAGCAGCAGCAGCAGTAGTGACTAAATCACCACCAGATTACCCAGGATGATCTCACCTGGAGATCCTTAACTCACTTACGTCTTTTCCAAATCCGGCCACATTCACAGGTGCTAGGCTGTGGGGGTACTTTGGGGAAGGCACCATTCAACCCGCTATAATCTCTTTTTGCTGAAGCTGTATTTCCCCAACCCTTCTCTATCTAGAAAAATCCTTCAAGTCCCTCTCTGGTATCACCTTCAGTATGAAACCTTGCCTGAACTGCATTATCAGATAGACTCACTCACAACCCCCTTGGGCCTGTATACAGTTCTTTGTTCGTGTGTGCAGCATTTGCTGCCTCAATAGTCTGGTCCATTGGACCATGAACTCCTCAAGGACAGAGCAGGGCCTGTGTCCTCTGCTTCAAGGGCCGGATTCGCCTCTCAGCTTCTCTTTTCCATGAAGACCTTTTGTCTGTTTTATTTTTCAGTTCTCTTTTCCTGTTTTTGGATAAAAATAGCTTTCTTTATTCCTGTGTAGCTCTGCCCACCATCTGACCACCTCACATGTCTGGACCCTAACCCCAGGGGTTTGCCTGAACCCCCCTCACCCTGGACCTAATCACACAGGCTTCCCAGCACAATCCTTGCTCAAGAAGTGCTGCTATTGAAGAAGTCAGATTAGAAACATGTAGGGCTGGGACTAGAGGAGGGGAAGAAACTTTGTATTATCATAGGGTTTCTGGTAGAAGAATTTGATCTGGAATTTGGGATAAAGACTGAGTCTAGTCTCTAAAAACTCATAAAACTAATAGGTAGGTGTTTGATGCTGAGAAACATTAGGGGCAGGAGAAGGGGGAAACAGAGGATGAGACGGTTGGATGGCATGACCAACTCAATAGACATGAGTTTGAGCAAGCTCTGGGAGATGGTGAAGGACAGGAAAGCCTGGTGTGCTGCAGTCCATGGGGCTGTAGAGAGTTGGACACAATTTAGCAACTGAACAACAAGGCGCAGGTGATTTTTTTTTTTTGTAGTGAATGAGTTTGCATTTTTGACTGAGAAGTGTTTTAAAAGCCTCTTAAAGTTCTGTAGGAAAAAAAAAAGTCTTGATTACCAGGAACATTTGGGAAATTGGAGACCTGGTTCTTATTTGTTATAAGTCAAACCCCTTTCAGTTGTAATTCTTGGTGCTATTTTGCCTGAACCACATCTCTCTTTTGCATCAGTAGGTGAAAGGTGGCAAATGGGATATGCATTTTGTATTGCTAGGATTGAGGACTAGAGACACCGGTTTGGGAATCGAGCAAGGGATCTGGAGCAGAGCCTTCGTAAATCCCCATTTATCTGCTTGCTTTCAGAGAATTTTGTTTTTCTCCAAAAGCAGAGGGTAAAAATAGTCAATTAAATGAAAGTTTCTTTTTGCTGAATTCTGATTAGTTTTCTCTTTCCTTCTGAAGTGCTAAGAATATTTTCTTAGCAGTAATCGAGAATATTATAAATGTTGCCGTAGAGAGAGGTTTTGACCACATTTGCAGGTTTCTTCCTGCTTGAGTAGGCGTGTGTGTGTGTGTGTGTGTGTGTGTGTGTGTGTGTAACTGAGTGTGGTTGTAAGTGAGTTAGCCTTAGGGGGGTTAAATCTCCAGTGGAATGAATGAGAAAAGCAGTGGGTTAGACATCAGAAATCTCTGCATTTATCCCTCTCTTTACTGCTTACTGTGCTAGGACCTTTAGCAAGTAAATTTACTATATCTATTTGCTCATCTAAAAATAAGACTAATTCTCATTTCTACCAGCCTTACAGAGTTGTTATGGGGATAGAGTCAGATGTTTAGAAAGTACTTGATAAATAAAATACTGCCTAGACTTTCCATGGCATTTCCATGACACCACACTCTGTGTAGAAGCGAGTGTTTTTGTAAAAGGCTAGTCTTGTTAACTGGCACCGTTGCTATTATATTTTCTAACACTGATTCTGCTTTTACCACATCTGAGTCTGCGTGGAGGCTCGTTGCTGACAGGCCACACCAGGGCCATGTTTCCAGGCTTGATCATCTTCTCTGGCCTTTCCTTTCCACACCGGTCATACCTCACCAGCCCGCCTGGCCCTGCTACACAGCTATTTGTTGTGTTCCAGGGAGAAGCTAGACTCTGCTCTTTTACCCAACATAAAACCTTGATGTCTCCCTTGTGTCAAAAAAAAAAAAGAAGAAGAAGATTAGACGCCAGAGAGACACTATATATAGTTTTTCTTTGACTGCTGGAAAAGATAAGTGGCTGAAAAGAGACAGGAATTGTTTGCCTATAAATTGAGTGCCAGCAGGTTTATCGCTGAATGCAGTAGATTATGTTGAGTGGAGCAATCAGGAGGAAGAATGGGAGGCTACAATAACACTGAGATAGGCACTATTTGGAGTCCACAATCAGACCCTCCTTGACTTATGTATCCTGGGTGGAAAGCGCTTATGTTACAAAACAGCCTGAGGTCCTGGCCCCGAGATCCTTATGTGTCTGGCAGGTAGCGAGGTGACTGTTGCCAGTTGGATTGGTGCGCTCCACGGCTGGGTCCGGTGTCACTTGAGAGAACTAGATAGGGTGACAGGGTGGCAAAGGCTTCTTCCCCCAGGGCGTGTCAATGCCCCAAAGCTGGAATCCAGGGGGCTGCTGAGAAGGGCAGTAAATGCCTGGTGCAGAATAATACTTGGGCACAGTGTTCTGTGAACCATGGGAGGTGTGGAGTTGTCTGAGTCTCCCTCTGGCCCCTGCTACCCTGTAAGCTGCAGGTGATAAATAATGTCTAGTCCCAGTGGCGCCCAGTGTCTATGGAGTGTCCGGGTTGGCCCCTCGATGAGGCCACCGTGAGAGCTGGAAATCACATTACTGGAGCTGGGGTGGGGATTGGGGGACTGGATGGGGTGGGAACTCAGGACAACTTCCATGGACCCCAAAGCCTTTCTGACGGTTGGTGCTGTGTTCCTGGTACTGCGGTCTGAAGAGTGAAGTTCTGCTTCCCAGTAGTCCTGCGTGATGGTGGGGAGGCAATAAAGTGGTCAGGGAGTGGGGACAGCTATGGTGTAAGTTGCAGTGACGTTCCTATTCTGCTGGTGAGAGTAAATCAGGAGACTTCTCCCTTATCTTGGCAGTGGGTTTACTATCCTGATAAATCACCCTTGTGACCAAATGCATTTGGCTCAGATGAAGTGTCTCTCAAGCCTGTAATTACTCATAGTAATTCTCATTTGTGACTCCAGTGGGCTCACAGAAGGGACAGACTCAGTCCCAATAAAATGGATACCTTATATTCCCCATGCGAGCCAGCCATGGTACTGTAAGACAAGCCAAGGGGCCAAAAGAGGAGCCCATGGTAGGTGCCTCTTCCAAAAGTTTATAGCTAAAGGGGAAAAAAAAAGTCTATAGCTGAACGTAATGTTTATAGACACCCCAGGTTCTCTTCAAAATCAAGCCTAAACTTCCCAGTGAGGTATCAAGATCTATCTCTCTGTCTTTTATTTTTTTTCCCAGCCTCATCTCTTGCCACTCCCTGCCTCTGTGCCCTCCCCTCTTGCAGCACCAAGATACTTTAAATGCTTCTTGGCATGACTCACACCACCTCTTCTTGGCTCAAATCCCATGTTTCTGGTGAGCTTCTACTTATCCTTCAAAACCTAACTTGAGTGCCCTCATAAATCTGCAATCCATTCACCTTCCTTACTGTAACTCTGAAATAGACTGAAAGTTTCCTTGTGCTCAGGGCAAGTTGTTTATTCCTCTAGTGCAGGGCTTACCCTCTGGACTTGATATTATTTGTTCAAAGTTTGATTTCCCCAGTAAGTACTAGGCTTTTATTAAGGCTTACTCGTCTTTAAATACCCCCAAACCAGCACAAATTGGTAGATCCTCAATTTCTTCTGAATTAAAATACTGTACCTGTAACATATGTGGCAAAACCAAGCGCTGTTTTCTTCTTACTCACTGAACAGTTATAAGGGGAAATGAAATCATTCACGGAAAAGTATGGTCTTCTATCAGCTACCTTATGGCACGTGATGAATATGAGCAAGGAATAAAAATAAGATGGAATGGAGATTTGTAAATTGGAAGCAGAGGAGAGAAGACTGAAGGTCATTTTTGTGGGAATAATCCTTTGCTTTTATTCTGATTATTCATTTGGTCTTTCACTGATATTTCCCCACCAAAAAGAAGTGACAGTGTAATCGCTCAGTTGTGTGTTGTTGCAGAGTGGAATACCATTGGACTGACAACCCAGATGCCCAGATCCAAACCCTAACTCTGCCATAAACCATAAATCATCTTTGTTTCAGTTTTCCCACCTGTGAGAAGAATGACTCAGACCAATGTGTCTCACTCATCAGTTTTACAGGTAAAATGGGATTATCAACAGAAGAGTATTAAGTACATCCCACTAAGTAGCAGGATATAATTCAGGCCCAGGCCTAAACTCAAGAGTCCATGCATTGTCTACCACTTGTATTTTGGATATAAGAAATTTTCTGTTGTTTTTAAACCTCATGGAAATAGTCAACAATCTGCAAAATGTGAAGTACCAAAAGCCATATGGTTGCCAAATATTGTGCATCTAACTGTCAAACTTAATCTTCTTTAGATGTTCTAGGAAGGCCATGTCTAGTTTGTGTTCCCCATCATTGCCAGGGCCATCTTTTTCAGATATAATCTGATCATGAGTATTTCCCTCCTAAAAACCTTCAATGGCTCCCCATTGCCAATGAGAAAATAAACAAGATTTCTAAGAGAAATTTCAAGACTACTTGTGATCCAGCTCTTGCGTGTACCTCCTACTTTTTTCATGGTCATCTCCCTGACCCCCTCCTCTACCTCCATTGCAGCAATAGATGGAAGCAAGGTGGAAGTGGTTGTATCCCCTCCAGCTCCCATTTCCACATTTAAACAGGAAGGAGTTGGATCAGGGAGCAGTACATGTATCCTCTCTACCTGAAAGGGGTTCTCCTCTGCCTTCCTTCCCTGCCTGGTAAACTATTTATTTCTATACAATTTACAAGGTATTACTTCCTCTGTAAAGATTTATCTGCCCTCCAAATTTGAAACAAAGTTAATTATTCCCTCTTTGTGAGAGGCATAGCTAGTTGCCTAATCCATACTCCATCTCTTCTTACTTATTTTCCATATCAATTACACATTGCAGCATAACAAATTGCCCCAAAACTCATGTAAAACAATAATGATTATTTATGATTTCATGCCATTTACGAGGGTTAGGGATTAGGAATGGCTGAGCTGGGTGATTCTGGCTTCAGGTCTCTTGTGAGGAGGCAGTCAGTTTACAGCTGGGCTGTAGTTATCTGAAGGTTGGACTGGGGCTGGAGGATGGCTCACTCACATGGCAGACACGTAAGCGCTGCTTGTCAGCAGGATGCCTCCGTTCCTCAACACCTGGACCTCCTCATTGAGCTGATGTCCCCCAACAGACTTGGTGACTGGCTTTTCCCAAATCTTCCTTGCTGGTTGATGTCAAATTTTGTTCAGTGCAGCAGTGTGCCCACCTTATAAACGTGAACTCCCAAGCTCACTGGGCCTATGGTGGCCCTGTGATACCATTCTAGCCAATAAGATGTAAGAGAAAGCTCTTATTTTCCTGGTTAAGGGAGAGTCTCACTTGGCACACGCTTTTACCTTTATCTGTTTTTCCTGCCTGAAACTCACATGTGATGTCTGGATGTGCAAGCACCATGATGAACATCACATATGAGGAATGGCAGGGGGCAATGATGAAAGGCGCTTAGACCCTGACAGCTTCATGGAGCTTCTACTCCTGACTAGACTGCTTAACTCTTCACTTCTTATACTTAAGAAAAATGACCCAGTTTGGTTACATCCCTGTTGTCAGTTTCTTGTTTCATGCACCTGGACACAATCCTAACACATTCCTTTGTCTTCTTCTAAACTTCTAGGACTACTATTACTATAAACATCACACTGAATTTTCCTTACTGACATGGGCTTCTCCTCAACTTTTCACTGAACTTAATAAAGGAAAACATCAGATTATACCTAACTTTGTGTGGTACATTTTTATTAAACCACTGGGCTTATATTTAAAAGAAACCTTTAATGAATTCTTTGAGCTTTTGACCTCAGAGAATAAGTCCAATCATTCTATTGGTGATCAGTAAGTCTGGTCTCATCCTGACTTTCTTTCTCACCAGAGCCAAGATCTGGGTCAGAGAAGACAGACATCAAAGGCAGCTGGGGTGGAGAGGGGAAGACCTGTTTGATGTGAAAAAAGAGGGAGAGGTCTTTGCTAAGTTGACTACAAAGAAGCACTTCTGTGGAAATGGCTGCTGGCTCGCCAGGTCATTATTTTTGCCATTCACCTTGCATGGGTCAGAGGACTCGAAGACAGATTCCTGCAGCCAGAGAGTCTAAGCTCATCGTGAACGTGACTCCAACCTGTCACTGGGTGCCCTCCCCACTCCTTTAAGTGCATCTTCCTCAAAGGATAATGAGGGAAGAGTCAAAGTTGATTCCAGGGTGATGAGGTGACTAGGGGGATGGTGTGTCATTAAGAGAAATGGGTGGTCAGGGGCTGGCGTGCAGAGCACACAGCAGACGGGCTTTCAACATCCAAGTGGAGGTGTGCAACGGGCCAGCAGGAATTTAACTTGGAGAGTTGTAAGAATGCTTGAAGTGGTCCCTGAAGATGTGAGGATGGAAATGACTCCCTAAAGGGGAGAATAGAGCAAGAAGAGAAACAGATCAGGATTGGAACTGCAGGGAATCTCCCAACTTGGGTCAAGAAAAGAGAAAAAACAGGGGCATTTAGGACAGCAAAATTATTCTGTTTGATTCTGTAATAGTGGATGCAGTTTTCAAAACCAACAGAATGTAGGAGACAAAGAGTGAACTCAATGTAAACTATGGACTTTAGTTAATAATATTATATCAAAATTAGCTCACAGATGATACCAAAAATACCACGCTAATTCAAAATCTTAATCTTAGGGGAAACTGAGGAGGAAGGGAGGTATAGGGAAATTTTCTGTACTTCCTGCTTAATTTTTCTATAAACCCAGAACTGCTCTGAAAAATAAAGTCTCTGTATTTTTTAATCACAAAAAATATAAAAAAAAAATGGGTAGGAGGAGAACAAAAAGAGTCAGTGTCTTGAATACCAAAGAAGAGGAAAAGGGGGTGGGCTACAAAGAAGTTTGGGTTGAGATTGACACTAAATCAGAATCAGAACAGCTCATAGGAAGCCATTTACTGTGTGATTTCACTGACTCAGTGGCATGAGTGGCATCACCAACTCCATGGACATGAGTTGAGCAAACTCCAGGAGACAGTGAAGGACCTGGAAGACTGGTGCTGCAGTCCATGGCGTCACCAAGAGTCGACATGACTTAGCGACTAAACAATACCAACAACTGTGCGACTTTGGAAGATTCACTTGTTATCTCCATTGAGTCTGAGACTCAGTGTCCTCATCCGTGTAATGGGTATGTAAGATGTTAGAGTGTTTTCTCAATTCTTGGTAAACATATTACTGGTGGATTTGGAGATGCTAGAATGTCATCTTCAATGATATTGAATCACATGGTGAGAAAGTTATCTGTGTGAAATCACACAGTAAATGGCTTCATATGAGCTATTCTGATTCTGATTTAGTGTCAGTCTCATTAACCCAAACTTCTTTGCAGCCCACTCCCTTTTCCTCTTTGGTATCCAAGACACTAACTCTTTTTGTTCTCCTCCTACCCATTTTTGTTGTCCAGTTCAATTTCATTCCTAACCTGGTCAAGTGAAAGTCTCAGTTTGGTGCTTGGAGGACTGTGTGTGTGGGTGTGTATTTGTGTGTGTGTGTGTGTGTGTGTGTGTGTGTGTGCATGCTCAGTCATGTCCAACTCTTTGTGACCCCATGGATTAACTGTAGCCCACCAGGCTCCTCTGTCCATGGGGTTTCCCAGGCAAGAATGGTGGAAAGAAAGAGCGTGAAAATCACTCAGTTGTGTCTGACTCTTTGCGACCTCATGGAATATACAGTCCATGGCATTCTCCAGGCCAGAAAACTGGAGTTGGTAGCCATTCCCTTCTCCAGGGAATCTTCCCAACCTAGGGATTAAACCCAGGTCTCCCACATTGTAGGCGGATTCTTTACCAGCTGGGCCACCAGGATAGCCCAAGAATACTAGAGTGGGTAGCCTATCCCTTCTCCAGGGGATCTTCCTGACCCAGCAATTGAACCAGGGTCTCCTGCATTGCAGGCATATTCTTTGTCAGCTGAGCTACCAGGGAAACCGATGGTGGAGTAGCAACCTATGGTGGAGTGGGTTGCTCTTTCCTACTCTAGGGGATCTTTCTGACCCAGGGATTGAGCCCTTATCTCTTGCATCTCCTGCACTGACAGGAGGTAATTTTTTTTTTTTTACCACTGTGCTACCTGGGAAACTCTTTAACACATTTCAAATAAGTAATTGCTGGTTTCATTTTTAGAAATTGTGGTTAAAATATGTATAACATAAAATTCACATTTTAACCATTTTTTAGTGTAAAGTGCAAGTGACATTAAATACATTCACATTTTTATGCAACCAAGGCTATCACCCATCTCCAGAACTTTTCCATCATCTTTGCTGAAACTCTATATTCATTAAATAGTAACTCCCTGCTTGTCCCTCCACCTTGGCCCTGGTCATCACCCTGTACATTCTGTCTTTATGAATTTGTCTACTCTAGGTATCTTAAACAAGTGGAATCATACAATATTTTTCTTTTTGTGACTAGCTTATTTTACTATTCATAACGTTGTAGCATGTGTCTGACTTGCATTCCTTATTAAGGCTAAATAATGCTCCAATCATCTGTTGATGGACTTTTGGTTTGTTGTGGGTAATGCTGCTATGAACATGGCCTACAAATATCTCTTTAAGACCCTACTTTCAATTCTTTTGTATGTATACCCAGTAATGACATTCCTGGATCAAATGGAAATTCTGTATTTAATTTTCTGTGGAACCAACATACTGCTTTCCCCAGTGGGTATCCCAGTTCTCAACAGCAGTGCATAAGAGTTTCAGTATCCCCACCTCCACCCCAGCACTTGCTCTTTTCTTTTTTCTTCTTCTTTTTTGATAAATAACCATCCTAACGGATGTGATGGTTCCATTTTTAAACGAAGTGTGAATGGACTTTGGCCTCTAACTAAGCTTTAGCAGGCAATAGATTCTAGCTGGAATAACAGAGGGAATGCTGGAAACATGGCCACCTGAGGGAGGGCTCCACACCAGTTCTTTGCCTCTTCTATGTCCTGTGGCAGAAGTATGTGGGCAATTGGCTGAATGAGACCCTGGGCTCTGCTGAGATCCTTATGGGAGGACAGCTGTGGCACCTCCGCCCCACGTGCTGGACGCTGGTTAGGGACCACTGTCTGGGCTTAGGTCTTGGGAAAGGTCTGGCATGTGGGGAGTGGAAGAGGTTGATATTGACTGCTTGTGAATAAGCCAGGCCTCTGTGAACCCAGAAAGATGGAGAGGAAGCTCAGTAGGGCTGAACCTTCCCACTGTCTGGGAAGAACAGTGGAAAAACCAGAGAACTGATTTTCTCCAGGGGCTCAGAGTCTCCCCTCAACTATAAAGCCCACAGGCCAAAAGTCTTTCTCAAAAGTCTTTTTTATTTTTTTTTAACTAAAAAATTCCTTTTATTGGAGTGCAGTTGATTTACCTTGTTGTGTTAGTTTCAGCCATATAGGAAAATGAATCAATTATACATATATCCACTCTTCTTTTAAAGATTTTTTCCATATAGGCCATTACAGAGTATTGAGTAGGGTTTCTTGTGCTATAGAGTAGGTTCTTATCAGTTACCTATTTTATATATAGTAGTGCGTACGTGTTAATCCCAGCCTCCCAATTTATCCTTCCCTGCTCCTTATCCCCTGGTAACCGTAAGTTTGTTTTCTACATTTGTGACTCTACTTCTGTTTTGTAAATAAGTTCATTTGTACCTGTTTTTTAGATTCTATATATCAGTGGTATCATCCTTTCACTTTAAATGTGATAATATTATTTTTTCTTCACTAGATTTCTTTACACTAGTTTCTCTTATGTAAGACAAATGATATAGATTCTCCATATATGAAAATTACATACATTTTCCTTTCAAATGAATGTAAGTTAAACTATGTGAGTTATTTTCAGAAAAAGAGTAAGCACATAAAAACACAGGGAAAAATAGATATGGCAAAAATTGGGAAGGTGATATGTTAATCTAGACTGCGGTTTGGGAATCTCTGAAATATTACATGCTTTTCTCACAGGGTCATGAAATCCAAATGACAAAGTATGTGTGAAAGTATTTTATTAGCTGCAAAGTACCCTTTGGGTGTAATATATCATCATTTTCATGACAAACGCTGCAGAGTTGATTCAGTTGAGTGGCGTAGGCAGAAGTCTGATGGTGGGGGGTTAAAGAGTAAGTGGGATGTGGAGAAGGAGGACACGCTCAGGCAGTGGGTTTAACAGAGCTGGTGGTGAAGCACAGACAGAAGAGCAGGACATGTGCTTAGAGTCTGTGTGGTGGAGGCCTGTCCTGGATTAGGCAGTGGAGGGAGGATTATGGGGAAGAATGCACAAGAAGCCCTGATGGCCTGGCAGAAGTGGGGAGGAGAGGGCTGATGGAGAATAAGAAGTGAGTCTGTGGAGGCAGGTCTTCTTGATGGGAGGGGAGACTGTTGGAAATAGACCCCCCTCCCCCAACACACACCCTGGAGCAACATTCTTCAGACTATGTGCAGAAGCATTTCTCAGGCAAAGTTTTCAGAATGCAGATTCATGGGCTCTTCCCTCTGACTCTAATGAGGGACCTGGCAATTACTCTTTTAAAAACACCCTGAGATCAGGATGCTGGCAAACAATTATCTCATCTAAGAGATACCATGGGGAAACAAAAGACTAACAGGAGAAACCGTCAGCAACTTGGGTAGATAAGTGCATTATTGTGTATATTTCTTCCATTTGACAGTATTTATTGAGCTCCAGTATGTCTGATGCTGTGGGAAACTCAAGTGAAGAAGACATGGCTCCCGCATCTGTATGCAGAACCCTGGGAGCAGCTCCAACTCAGTTTGCTGGGCTTATGCCTTGGTGCTGATACCAAGAGCTGGTCTGACTCTAATGAGATTAATGCAAGGGCTTAGGCCTCCAGGAGAAGCAAGAGGTAGTTTCAGCCTGGACATTTAACTCTGATGCTGTGTCTGGGCTCTGGGTAGGTATAAAGTCTGGTTGTCAGAGCCAAGAGATCTGAGCTAGGAGGAGAGACAAGGACTTGAGTACTTGGGAAGGAGCAGCCCAGGGTCCTGGGTGCCGGATGACTTCTACCCTGTCAGCTGGTGTTTGTCACTCCATCAGCGTGCCACAGATATGAGGGTCATTGCAGGCTTGTGGCCAGGCCTTATTTTTCTTCCTTTCTGAGGTTGACATTGGATCCTTCTGGTCTGGAGCTCTCCTGGTGTTGGTGTTAGTGGTCTCCCAAATAAGACTAAAACCCGGAATGCATATTTAGTGGGGTCCTGAAAGTGTCTCACAAGCAGTCCTGTTTGCTGAAATCTGTGCTCTGTGATTGGAATCTAAGGATTCTAGGCAGAGGCAGATGATACAGTTTGGAGTTGGTGTTGAGGCTTGAAGACTATAGCATTACAGCATTCAGTTGGATGGGATTCAAAGCAAGTGCAGACAGTCTCTCCTTCAGAAATCTAGGCAAATCTGAGCTCTATTTGCCAAGAGGCTTGTAGGCAATTGGCTGTCAAGGTGCTCACATGGAATCTGGACAACAATCTATCTTGCCTTCTCTGGGCTATCATTAACACACACTCCAAATGTTTGCCTTGCTGGTTTAGTTTTCTCCATCCCATTTCTCACTCTTTCTCCTCATGCCACACATGGTATGCCCCTCAGCATCCTTCTTTGTAGTTGTACTGGAACAACTATTCAACTGCAGTAGCTGTTGAACAATCACAGACTGTCTTTTCTCTCATCTTCAAAGAAAGAGGCCATCATTCTTCCAAGTAGCAGGAACTCAGAAGCAGGAAGCGCCTGTTACTTTGGGAAGGGGCTGGACGGGGGGAGGTGGCACTGCCAAAAACTCTGGTGGGATTGATGCATTGTAATGAAGTAAACTGAGGAAATCATTCCTCAATATTCATTGGAAGGACTGATGCTGAAGCTGAAACTCCAATACTTTGGCCACCTGATGCAAAGAGCTGACTCATTGGAAAAGACCCTGGTGCTGGGAAAGATTGAGGGCAGGAGGAGAAGGGGACGACAGAGGATGAGATGGTTGGATGGCATCACTGACTCAATGGACATGGGTCTGGGTGGACTCCGTGAGTTGGTGATGGACAGGGAGGCCTGGTGTGGTGCAGTCCATGGGGTCGCAAAGAGTGACGACTCACAAGACTGAGTGACGGAACTGAACTGAATGAGGTAGATGATGGAACGGTTAACCCTGGATTGGCTCCTCTTCTTGAAGAGGAAAAGGTCATTAGAATGTCTGTTTGGGAAGGAACGCTAGACTACAACAGAGTTCCAGTGGAATAGAATTTCTGCATCAAAATGAACTCAGAAGTACAAATCTCACATTTGAAAGAAGCAAGCTCTTGTTTTGTTCCGATTTGATCTTCAATCTCTGAGGATGAGACAAACCTGTTCAACAGAGCCCCCTTGTGGAGAATCATATACACAGCTTTGTATTAAAGGCTCTGAGAAGTTCTGCAACAAGGAGGCCAGCTTTTCATTCTGCACTTCCTAATTTTATTAAGTCATAGGATTCTCTTTTTCCCGTACTTTACTTTTCAAGTACATTACTATATGCTTCCTGTAAAACTATTGTTCTACAAAATACTCTTTGGGAAGCATTGTTCTAAGAATTTTATAATTTCAAAACCTTTCCTTCCTTAAAAAATATATGTAATCCCCCAGTGATTAATAATGTTTTGACAAACTTAGGAAAGGTTATTTTTTTCTTTATAAATAGCAAGAAAAATGGATGCATTAATTAACATATGCTAACTGCTAAAAACGAAACAAAGCAACTCCTTAAATCTCAGTGATCTTAAATTATACAGTCTAAAGCAGTTAATGGGGGCTCTACTCCATGCAGTCATTCGGGGATCCATACTCCTCTCGCTCTGTGGCTTTGCCATCTTCAGAATGGAACTCTGAGGTCCTCTGATGTGATCCAGCTGTAAGTGAGAGAAGAGAGAAAGAAAAGAAGACATGCTCCTGACTTGCTGGGTCAATTCTGCTCATGTTCCATGGCTGAGGTCAGTCCTGTGCCCCACCTAGATACACATGTGCTATGAAAGGCAGCTTAGATGTGGGCCTAGAAAAATGACACATACCTGGTGAACATCTAATTCATCTCTGTCTCTGTGAGAGAAAAAAAATCTTCAGTTTGGGTGAAAGCGAAAGTGTTAGTTGCCCAGTCATGTCCAGCTCTTTGCGACCCCATGAACTGCAGCCCTCCAGCTTCTCCATCCATGGGATTTTCAGTTTGTGTATCTGAATCCTATTCTGATGCTAATCTTGGTAGGAGAGCAGAAGGAAGAGACCCAAGAGATGGAGAAGGTAGTGGATGCTATTGAGAATAAATCAAGGGAGGCAAGATTTTGTGAAGCCTGACACAAAGAGAAAGAAATATTCAAGAGCTACCTATGGGATGAAGAACCAAAGAATCCATGATCTCCATGAATAAAGAATACCACCTTGGGGCTCTGAGAAAGGAACTGAATGCTGTTAAAGAAGCAGTGCGGGGGAGTTGGGGAAGAAGGAAGAAGGGCACAGACAAGCACAAATTCCAGGAAGAATGTCAGAGTAGTAGTTATGCATGCCGCTTCTGTACCGGGAAATTGCTTATTTTATTTGTAGAATATCTTTAAAAAAGACATTTCTTGGAAGGGAAATGAAAGCATTTGTTCTGAAGTAGTTAATAGCCTGAGAAGACTTTTATCTTACTTTTCTTAGCTTTACTTTTGTAAGGTATTTTCCCCCTCTAGCCCAGTGACTCTCAACCTGTGTGCCAATGGACTGCAAGTATCCTGAGACAATGATCTTCTCACACCTTGAGGAATGGGACAGACTGGGGATAGAATCCTCAGTACATCCTTGGCCTCTGAGCATCTCCTCCATTCACTGCAGTGAATCATGGCAAGAGTGTTATTTTCAATGTCCACTTTGATGTGAAAAGTCCTGGGAAGTATAGACTGCTAGCTTAGTATCGGTGACTGCTAAGGCACTGGTTGGCACCAACTGGGGTGAGCCACAATCAACACATAGGTTGCAATATTTTTTATTTATCTATACCCTGCATGGCATCAGTTAAGTTCAGTTCAGTCGCTTACTCGTGTCCGACTCTGAGACCCCATGAATTGCAGCACACCAGGCCCCCCGGTCCATCACCAACTCCCAGAGTTCACTCAGACTCACGTCCATTGAGTCAGTGATGCCATCCAGCCATCTCATCCTCTGTCGTCCCTTCTTCTCCTGCCCCTAATCCCTTCCAGCATCAGAGTCTTTTCCAATGAGTCAACTCTTCGCATGAGGTGGCCAAAGTACTGGAGTTTCAGCTTTAGCATCATTCCTTCCAAAGAAATCCCAGGGTTGATCTCCTTCAGAATGGACTGGTTGGATCTCCTTGCAGTCCAAGGGACTCTCGAGAGTCTTCTCCAACACCACAGTTCAAAAGCATCAATTCTTTGGCCCTCAGCCTTCTTCACAGTCCAACTCTCACATCCATACACGACCACAGGAAAAACCATAGCCTTGACTAGACGAATCTTTGTGGGCAAAATAGTCTCTGCTTTTGAATATGCTGTCTAGGTTGGTCATAACTTTCCTTCCAAGGAGTAAGCGTCTTTTAATTTCATGGCTGCAGTCCCCATCTGCAGTGATTTTGGAGCCCCCAAAATAAAGTCTGACGCTGTTTCCACTGTTTCCCCATCTATTTTCCACGAAGTGATGGGACCAGATGCCATGATCTTCATTTTCTGAATGTTGAGCTTTAAGCCAACTTTTTCACTCTCCACTTTCACTTTCATCAAGAGGCTTTGTAGTTCTTCACTCTCTGCCATAAGGGTGGTGTCATCTGCATATCTGAGGTTATTGATATTTCTCCCAGCAATCTTGATTCCAGCTTGTACTTCATCCAGCCCAGTGTTTCTCATGATGTACTCTGCATATAAGTTAAATAAGCAGGGTGACAATATACAGCCTTGACGTACTCCTTTTCCTATTTGGAACCAGTCTGTTGTTCCATGTCCAGTTCTAACTATTGCTTCCTGACCTGCATACAGATTTCTCAAAAGGTAGGTCAGGTGGTCTGGTATTCCCATCTCTTTTATAATTTTCCACAGTCTATTGTGATCCACACAGTCAAAGTCTTTTGCATAGTCAATAAAGCAGAAATAGATGTTTTTCTGGAACTCTCTTGCTTTTTCCATGATCCAGCAGATGTTGGCAATTTGATCTCTGGTTCCTCTGCCTTTTCTAAAAGCAGCTTGAACATCAGGAAGTTCACCATTCACATATTGCTGAAGCCTGGCTTGGAGAATTTTGAGCATTACTTTACTAGCGTGTGAGATGAGTGCAATTGTGCGGTAGTTTGAGCATTCTTTGGCATTGCCTTTCTTTGGGGTTAGAATGAAAACTGACTTTTTCAGTCCTGTGGCCACTGCTGAGTTTTCCAAATTTGCTGGCATATTGAGTGCAGCACTTTCACAGCATCATCTTTCAGGATTTGAAATAGCTCAACAGGAATTCCATCACCTCCATTAGCTTTGTTCGTAGAGATGCTTTCTAAGGCCCACTTGACTTCACATACCGGGATGTCTGGCTCTAGGTGAGTGATCACACCATCATGATTATCTGGGTCATGAATATCTTTTTTGTACAGTTTTTCTGTGTATTCTTGCCACCTCTTCTTAATATCTTCTACTTCTGTTAGGTCCATACCATTTCTGTCCTTTATCAAGCTCATCTTTGCATGAAGTGTTCCTTTGGTATTTCTAATTTTCTTGAAGAGATCTCTAGTCTTTCCCATTCTGTTGTTTTCCTCTATTTCTTTGCATTGATCGCTGAGGAAGGCTTTCTTATCTCTCCT
>NW_011495076.1:543848-550460 GCF_000754665.1 Bison bison bison
TTTCCTTTTTTCCTTTGCTTTTTGCTTCTCTTCTTTTCACAGCTATTTGTAAGGCCTCCCCAGACAGCCATTTTGCTTTTTTGCATTTCTTTTCCATGGGGATGGTCTTGATCCCTGTCTCCTGTACAATGTCACGAGCCTCAGTCCATAGTTCATCAGGCACTCTATCAGATCTAGTCCCTTAAATCTATTTCTCACTTCCACTGTATAGTCATAAGGGATTTGATTTAGGTCACACCTGAATGGTCTAGTGGTTTTCCCTAGTTTCTTCAATTTAAGTCTGAATTTGGTAATAAGGAGTTCATGATCTGAGCCACAGTCAGCTCCTGGTCTTGTTTCTGTTGACTGTACTCTGCATATAAGTTAAATAAGCAGGGTGACAATTCAAAGATGCTTCTCCATCTTTGGCTGCAAAGAATATAATCAATCTGATTTCAGTGCTGACCATCTGGTGATGTCCATGTGTAGAGTCTTCTCTTGTGTTGTTGGAAGAGGGTGTTTGCTATGACCAGTGCATTTCTTGGCAAAACTCTATTAGTCTTTGCCCTGCTTCATTCCGTATTCCAAGGCCAACTTTGCCTGTTACTCCAGGTGTTTCTTGACTTCCTACTTTTGCATTCCAGTACTCTATAATGAAAAGGACATCTTTTTTGGGTGTTAGTTCTAAAAGATCTTGTAGGTCTTCATAGAACCATTCAACTTCAGCTTCTTCAGCGTTACTGGTTGGAGCATAGACTTGGATTACTGTGGTATTGAATGGTTTGCCTTGGAAACGAACAGAGATCATTCTGTCATTTTTGAGATTGCATCCAAGTACTGCATTTTGGACTCTTTTGTTGACCATGATGGCTACTCCATTTCTTCTGAGGGATTCCTGCCCGCAGTAGTAGATATAATGGTCACCTGAGTTAAATTCACCCATTCCAGTCCATTTCAGTTCGCAGATTCCTAGAATGTCAACATTCACTCTTGCCATCTCTTGTTTGACCACTTCCAATTTGCCTTGATTCATGGACCTGACATTCCAGGTTCCTGTGCAATATTGCTCTTTACAGCATCAGACCTTGCTTCTATTACCAGTCACATCCACAGCTGGGTATTGTTTTTGCTTTGGCTCCATCCCTTCATTCTTTCTGGAGTTATTTCTCAACTGATCTCCTGTAGCATGGCATAAATACCTGCTAAGCAAGATACAGTCCATTGTGAAATATTTGAAGAAAATATGACAAAGGGAAAAGGAAAGTTGGAAAGATAAGATGGAACCAAGAGTGAAATTGGTAGACAAATAGGCATTGCATGGAAGGAAATATCTCAGAACTTTCCAGCTTCCAATGCAAAAAAGAAAAAAAAAAAAAAGACAACCAAATTGATTGCACATTCTCCAGTATCAGTAAGATAAAAATAAATTGTATATTCAAGAGGAAGCATAGCTATTCCTGGTACTAAAATGGGTCCTAAAAAAGACATTGTTTCATAATGATCCAAACCCTTCACAACATTCTTAGCATGAGTACAAACACATGTGTTATGGAACTTTTTTTTTATGGTGTACTTCCATGTATGTTCAGAGCAATACTCCAAGTTTTAGGCTGGGAAAAGTGGCTTGGGAAGGAAAGGATGAAGGGGGGCCAGAAATGCATAGTCTGAGAAGATGTTCTACATCACTGGGAAACCAGAAAATGCACAATGCAAAGCCACTTTCCAGCTATCACATTGGCAAAGGTCATAAAGAACTCAAAAGAACAATAATGCCTCATGCCTGTGAGAGTATGTAGAAACTGGTACTTTTTATATTACTAGTAGCCTCAAGGAAGGCTCTTTCTAAGAAATTCACTGAAGGAAATAATCATGGGTGTGCCCAAAGATGTCACTACAAAGATGTTTGTCGCTGTATTGTTTCGAATTTCTAAATATGATGGACTAGAAGATTAAATAAATTGGAGCTCACTTATAAGATGAAGTGAAAGAAAGGGAAATTGCTCAGTCATGTCTGACCCTTTGCGACCCCATGGACTGTAGCCTACCAGGTTCCATTGAATATTCCAGGCAAGAATACTGGAGTGGATTGCCATTTCCTTCTCCTGACCCAGGGGTTGAGCCCAGGTCTCCCGCATTGTAGGCAGATGCTTTACTGTCTGAGCCACCAGGAAGGGCATTAAAAATCATATTGAAGGACTTCCCTGCTGGTCTAGTGGTTAAGAAATCACTTCCCAATGCAGAGGACACAGGTTCAATTCCTGGTCCTCGGGGCAACTAAGCCCTCGAGCCACAACTATGGCGCCCACTCACTGCAACTACTAGAGCCTGTGTGCCTCAAGCATGAGCTCTGCGACGAGAGGAGCCACAGCAATAAGTCTGAGCATTGTAACTGGAGAGTAGTTCACTGCAACTAGAGAAAACCCATGCAGCAACGAAGACCTGACACAGCCAAAAAGAAAAAAAAATCATATAGAAGAAAAATATTTTAAAACAAATCTTGTCAGATGATTTTTCTTAACATGGAAACATATTTGTAATTAAGTAAATGAGATAAGTATATTACCTTATAGTATGTACAGTATAATCTCATTTTCTTAAAAGAAAAGAAAAAAACAACCACTCACACATGTACTCACACACACCCCAAAGTATAAATAGGGATTTTCTTCTTAGGCTTCCCTGGTGGCTCAGAGGTTAAAGTGTCTGCCTGCAATGCAGGAGACCCGGGTTCAATCCCTGGGTTGGGAAGATCCCCTGGAAAAGGAAATGGCACCCCACTCCAGTACTCTTGCCTGGAGAATCCCATGGAGGGAGGAGCCTGGTGGGCTACAGTCCATGGGGTCGCAAAGAGTCGGATACGACTGAGCGATTTCACTTTCTTCTTAGGGTGATATTTAGAGTGATACTCCTTTTGAGTATACACATTTTTTCCCATTTTCTCTGTTTCTTTTTTGTTGTCTTTATTTTCTAAATTTCCTACACCAGGAAATGAAACTCCCTTTTTAAAATGGAGGTGGGAGACAATCTTTTTTACTCATTCAGATCCTTCTTTTGAATGACGGTAGAGAGCAGAAGGGCAAATTATATATATCACACTATGCCTTTTGGGTAAGAGATGTGCACAGTCTCTCCCAAAGTGCCTCTCCCAGTGTTATTCAATGCCACACTCGTTGCAATAAATTGTGGTAGAATGTTCTACCTAGGTTAATATATATGGTCACCTAACAGATGGCTAACAAGGCGGTAGCCCATCCAGTGTTCTTCCGGTCCTGTGACAGTAGCATCTTTTTCTCTTCAATCCAACTGCAGCTGCTTCCTCCCATGGTCACACCTGGGTTGTGGCCATCTCCAGGAGCTTCTCCACAGAAATCAACCATCTCACTCTCTAGTTTATCCTCTGTTCTGTCCAGTTCTTCATTCAACATTCCCTTCTGATCATTTGTCCTTAGAATTGAGACCTCCAGTCTTTTGACCCATACACATAATTTGTCATCATCCATTATCTGCCTCTTACTTTTATGTCCTTGTTGTTCAGTCCAGATTTCATAAAACAACTCTCTTGCACATGCAGTAAGTTCTTATGCATCTGTCTTTTTCCAGAATGGAATTCATGCAGTTCCAACCCTGGATTAACATAACATCCACCTTCTCCTGGCATCTGAAAAATCACCAGAGGAAATTTGCACAACTGGGTAACTTTATAACATCATATATTTTGGGATAACTATGCTTATTGGGATCTGAATGGAGTGCAGCAAACCTCCTTCATTTCCCTGGAGAGCACGTACTCCCTTCCCTCATCATGGTGACTCCATTCTTTCTAAATTCTCTTTAAGCCTTGGTTCCATTCTAACCCTTCCTCAACTTCAGCCTCATAGTGGAGAGTCTGGGGCAGCCCCTTGCCACGTTTCCTTTTCTATCAGCATTTGTCTTCCTGGACATTAAAAACACAAACTGAATAAAATCAAAAAGAAAAAGAGAAAGGTAAAAAAGAGGAGGAGGAAGAGGAAAATAAGAAAGAAAGGGATGAAGTAACTATTTTAAAATAAGAGGAAACTAAAAAGTTACAAGGAGAATAAAACTAAAACATTTACAGCAAGATGAGAAGGAAAAAAGTAAAGGAAAAGAAATAGAGTATTAGTTAAAATCAATTTAAATATTTGTAAGATAAGGAACATGAGATAAAATGGGTAATATTTAAGGTTAAAAGGCTTGAAGCTAATGAGGTAAAAGGTTAAAAACAGAAGAGAAAAAGATGCTAAGATAAAAGGCTCACGAGATGAAAAGCTTGAAGTATAAAAAGTAGATGGGATTAGGAATTAAGTGCAAGAATTCAGGACTGAAAAGACTAGGCTGGAACTTCCCTGGTGGTTCAGTGGTTAAGACTACACTTCCATTGTAAGGAGCTTGGGTTAAGTTCCTGGTTGGGGAACTAGGATACCACTTGCTCTATGGCATGGCTGAAAATAAGTAAATAAATAAAAAGACTAGGCTAAAAATATGAAAACTCTTAAGACTTCAGCAGTTCTTCAGAGTTGAGTGCTTGGGGGTAATGGGTTTGCTGGTGGCTCCTCTAAGTTTTCCAGTGGCTTCTGTGTGAGCCACCAGAACCTCTCACTGCCCAGCGGAATGACATAGGTGGTTTCTCTGCTTCTGAAGATTCTGTACTCAGTTCTAACATGGTGGGGGCAGGGTTCCCAGACATCCAAGCAAACAAATCTTCAACAACAGCTGGGTGTCCTACAATTCACCTTGATTCTGATAGTATCTATACCTAGAGATAGTATCAAATTCCAGAGACTGGACTTCAATCCACAAAGACCGCCCCCACCATCCTTACCTTCCCATTCAAATGACAATAGCAAGTCCAGGTTATCATCTGTACTTCCGACCAACAGGCTATAGATAAAGCTTCCAATGATCAGCTACCTTCGGTTTAATCAGTTTGCTACAGTGGCTCACAGAACTCAGAGTAACATTTTAGTCACTAGATTACTAGCTTATTATAAAAGGATATGACTTAGGAACAGCCAAATGGAAGAGATGCACAGTGCAAGGCATATGGGAAAGGGTATGGAGCTTGAAGTCAGGTGGGCCTGAGGAAGCATCACTACAAACAAAGCTAGTGAGGTGATGGAATCCCAGTTGAGCTATTTCAAATCCTAAAAGATGATGTTGTGAAAGTGCTGCACTCAATATGCCAGCACATTTGGAAAACTCAGCAGTGGCCACAGGACTGGAAAAAGTCAGTTTTCATTCCAAACCCAAAGAAAGACAATGCCAAAAATGCTCCAACTACCTCACAATTGCACTCATCTCATACGCTAGTAAAGTATTGCTCAAAATTCTCCAAGCCAGGCTTCAGCAATATGTGAACTGTGAACTTCCAGATGTTCAAGCTGGATTTAGAAAAGGCAGAGGAACCAGAGATCAAATTGCCAACCCTCCACTGGATCATTGAAAAAGCAAAGAGAGTTCCAGAAAAACATCTATTTCTTCTTTATTGACTATGCCAAAGCCTTTGACTGTGTAGATCACAATAAACTGTGGGAAATTCTGAAAGAGATGGGAATACCAGACCGCCTGACCTGCCTCTTGAGAAACCTGTATGCAGGTCAAGAAGCAACAATTAGAACTGGACATGGAACAACAGACTAGTTCCAAATAGGAAAAGGAGTACATCAAGGCTGTATATTGTCACCTTGCTTATTTAACTTATATGCAGAGTAGTACATCATGAGAAACGCTGGGCTGGAGGAAGCACAAGCTGGAATCAAGATTTGTGGGAGAAATATCAATAACCTCAGATATGCAAATAACACCACCCTTATGGCAGAAAGAAAAGAAGAACTAAAGAGCCTCTTGATGAAAGTGAAAGAGGAGAGTGAAAAAGTTGGCTTAAAGCTCAACATTCAGAAAACTAAGATCATGCCATCCGGTCTCATCACTTCATGGCAAACAGATGGGGAAACAGTGGAAACTGTGGCTGATTTTATTTTTCTGGGCTCCAAAATCACTGCGGATTGTGATTGCAGCCATGAAATTAAAAGATGCTTACTCCTTGGAAGGAAAGTTATGACCAACCTAGATAGCATATTCAAAAGCAAAGACATTACTTTGTCCAGATAGGTCCATCTAGTCAAGGCTATGGTTTTTCCAGTGGTCATGTATGGATATGAGAGTTGGACTAGAAAGAAAGCTGAGCGCTGAAGAATTGATGCTTTTGAACTATGGTATTGGAGAAGACTCTTGAGAGTCCCTTAGACTGCAAGGAGATCCAACCAGTCCATCCTAAAGGAGATCAGTCCTGGGTGTTCATTGGAGGGACTGATGTTGAAGCTGAAACTCCAATACTTTGGCCACCTGATGCAGAGTGCTGACTCATTTGAAAAGACCCTGATACTGGGAAGGATTGAGGGCAGGAGGAGAAGGGGACAACAGAGGATGAGATGGTTGGATGGCATCACCGACACAATGGACATGGGTTTTGGTGGACTCTGGGAGTTGGTGATGGACAGGGAGGCCTGGTGAGCTGAGATTCATGAGGTTGCAAAGAGTCGGACATGACTGAGCAACTGAACTGAGCTGAGCTGATGGAACGTCCACTCCCTCTCTGAGAGCACCACTATCCTT
>NW_011495076.1:550560-563465 GCF_000754665.1 Bison bison bison
TGAAGATTCCATTACATAGGCATGATTGATTAAATAGTGACCATTGGTGATTGTCCATTCAACTTCCAGCCCCTCTTCCCTCTCTGAAGGTAAGTGGGGGTGGGACTGAAAGTTCCAACCCTCTAATCACTTGATTGGGCTTTTCAGGTGGTGCAGTGGTAAAGAATCCACCTGCCATTGCAGGAGATGCAAGAGATGCAGGTTTGATCACTGGGTCAGGAAGATCCCCTGGAGTAGGAAATGGCAACCCACTCCATTATTCCTGCCTGGGAAATCTCTCTCAGGGACAGAGGAGCTTGTTGGGCCACAGTTCATGGGATTATAAAGAGTCGAACATGACTAAATGTACAATCACTCAGTTGGTTCTCCTGACAACCAGCTCTCATCCTTTGTGTGGTCTAAAAGTCACCTAATTAACATACCAAAAACCACCTTTAATGCTCTCATCACTTAGGAAATTTCAATGGTTTTAGGAGTTCTGTATCAGAAATGAGGAGGAAGCCACATATATATATTCCTTGTTATAAATCACAATATCGCAGCCTCCATCATTGATATTCAGTTTGAATTTAAGACCCTACAGTGCCCTTGCATGTTCCTTATAGCTCCCAGCCCTCAGGGCACATTTCAGGCTCCTCAGTTTAGCCTTTGAGACCCAGCGGGTGTCCTCACAGTGTAGGTCTTCAGGCCTGGAAGTTGAACCACCCAATCTCGGTGATGTCCTCACGCCTCTTTGCCTCCATGCTTTCCAATCCCTTTGCTTGGAATGCCATTCTTCCCTTCTGTTGCCTGGGTAGGTTTTTCCTGTTTTATGAAATAGTTCAAGAGTTATTTCCCCTGAGAAGCCTTTTCTGAATCTCACCATTATGCTCCCTCCCATCTCCAGTTTGGTTTGGTCTTCAACCCCACTGCAGAATAATTGTAGATTTGCTTGTCTGCCTTCCTGATGGAGCCAATGGTGGGGACCACTGACTATTATGAAATAAATACTCTAATAACGCAATATCCAACCATTTTCTCATCAGATAATCCACAGCCTTGCTAGGTAAGTGGCTGATAGCCACATTTTACAGACTAAGAAGCAACATTTAGTTGTTTACTTTTTTTGACAAACCTTTATTGACTTCCTGCTTTGTGCCAGACTTACAGGGGCTAAATAGTTTGCCCAAGGTCACCCATTTTAAAAGCTGCAGGAGCCATTTATTGAACTCAGGCCCCTTATATTCCAAGTCTATGCTTTCACTGCTTTGTTCTTTTCTTCTCAGCACAGAGTAGGTGCTCACTAAATGCTTGCTAATAAACAAAAAAATGGATGGATGCAAACTCCTCATGTAGTATGCAAATAACAGTAAAGCCCTTGTGAATCCATTTCTGCTTTTAAAAAATATAATCTTTACTTCATAAGTTATCCATGGTTTTTAAAAAAATATTTATTTATTGGCCATGCTTCATCTTAGTGCCTGTAGGATCCTTTGACCAGGGATTGGACCCTGGGCCCTCTGCACGGGAGCACAGTCTTAACCACTGGACCACCAGGGAAGTCCCCATTTCTGCTTTCTTGATTCACCTCCTCTTACACTTGGCTGTGATAACACTACTTGGTGGTGCTTGTGCTTGCATCTTCAAAATAAGGTGCTGCTGAATACGGGGAGCACGTTAGAAAGATGCCAAAGGTAAACACGCAAGTTGCAATAAATTCCTGAGAATTTTCCTTTGGAAGGCAAACAGGACGTGGACTCTTGAGTTTTTGAGTCTGAGATTTCTAGGAATCATTTTTATGGTTTGGGAGTGGAATGCATGGTTTAAGCAAACACAATTAAATCCAAATTACCCATGGCCAGGCAGCTACTTGCTGTCTTTTGGTGTCAGAAAAAGTCAGGCTTTAGAGCTAGAATGTATCTAAAGAAGAGGTATGAAATGGCTTTCTCCTTTTCCTTTCTGTAAATATTCATTTAAAACATGCCAAATTCCTGAGGAGGTTGCCATTTTATTTGTTTGCTTTTCTGATTTGTTAGTATTACATAGCATGAAATCTTGTTTACAAGGCACTGTTCTTTTCTTGAGAAAGATACCCAGGGTTTGCATTCTCAGAATCTAAGTCCAAAAACTAAATACAGCTTTTGGCTCTTTGGGGCACATCTGTGTGTTCCTTAAAATATGCTCATGTTTTTCCTGCTGAAGATTCTTCAGAGACAAAGTGCAGGCAACTTACTGTGACTCGTAATGAGTTGATTTACATGGAGACTGTTTTAAATGCAGTGTATCCGTTGTTACGTAGTATACATGCTAATGTGTCATCTCCATATGGTTGGTACAGGCCATTTGAATAAAGTACCAGATGGAAATCATCGTTCATACAATTTTTTTCCCATCACCTAAATGCAAACAGCAAAATGGAAAGCCATTTTCCATAGCTTCCAAAATAATAATAATAATAATGATAATAATCATGATGATAATAATAATAATAGTAGTGTTAAAAATCCTGACAGATGCCTTCAGAGGGTATGGTATTATAATGACCGTAACTGCTATAATGGGACTCACAGATGGCAGCCGAGGCAGATCAAACCCTTCATTAGTCCTTCTAAAAACTGTCATATACTTTCTCTTCTTTATGGTTCAAAACACAAAAGGCCCTTTGTGCCTTTAGAAACTTAGCTGCAATTTCAACGAAAAAGAGAAGCACATTAGCTGCTTTTATGCATGAGCCATATCATCAGCATAAAAATGAATTTGTAATATTTTGCCACATGTGATGTATTATTGCTGGGCTATGTAAACAATACCGGGCCTGAAATTGAGCCTTGGGGACTCCCTTTACAACTGACAAATTGAGAAACAAGGCCATCAACTCTCACACATTGCATCCGGTGAGTAAATAACTCAGCCAAGATCCATTTCCAGCCCAGTCTGAGATAATCTCTGTCCTGTAATAATAAATCATGGTCAAGGGCGTCAGATGGCCCAGGCAGATCTATAAACCTGTAAACACTGCTATGCTACACAATTTTGATCTCTTTCAAGAGTTCAAGCCAAATCATTCATGAGTTTAATCTCAGCATTGGTTGTAATTACATTCACAGCTCCTGTCTGCCTGTCAAAAACAGCAGGGTTGCTCTTTGGAAATAGTTCAAGGTAGTAGCTGTCTCTCTTTGTTGATTCTTTGGTTTTTCCTTCTACACTCATGGATTCAGCAAAAGTTAGTATCTACACTGAGAATCAGGTCATGGAGACCTGGGGACAAGCTCTGTTGCAGAGGAAGGAAACAGAAAAAGATTACATAGTAAAATGAAATTGCTGAGGCAAAGAATTCTCTGTCACAGGACCTGGAACAAAAGCTGGGGCCAGAAATGGCCTGGAGGATGACAAATCTGCTCAGTTCTGCCTCCTGATGGCCTTTCTTCCCTTTGCTTTAGCAGCATATGTCCCTGGGTTCATAGGTTTAACTGTCTGTTTCATGCCTGAGTTGGGTACAGTAGGACAGTTAACACTTGTTGATTGTATAAGGTCAAAGCTGATCTATGAAGCTTAATGTTTGGGCTTTCTGTCTGTATTTAGTTCTTTGTGCATGCATGCATGCTAAGCCACTTCAGTCAGATCTGACTCTTTGTGAATGTGGCCCGCCAGGCTCCTCTGTCCATGGGATTCTCCAGGCGAGAATAATAGAGTGGATCGCAAGGCCCTCCTCCGGGGATCTTCCCAACCCAGGGTTTGAACCCACGTCTCTTACATCTCTTGCATTGGCAGGCAGGTTTGTTACCACTAGCACCACCTGGGAAGTGTTTAACCTACCCCCAAATTCACAATGTATGCCTCTTCTCATGAGCTTCACACTCAAGGACTCAAGGACCAAAGCTATGGAGCCCAACAGGGGCTACTAAGGGAGGATTTGGAGTTCTAGGGAATATGCAGAATCCTTCTCTGATTATACTCACAGGAGAAGGAATTTGCATTTGTTAAACAAACATAAAATTTCAAGTGCTGTGCTGCCAAGCTTGGGAATATTCTCTCATTTAATCCTTATGGTAATCCTGTTGGTGGATGATATAATCCTTGTTTAAGAAAGAACAACCTACCCTTGCTGGGGGGAGACCCGGGTTCAATCCCTGGGTTGGGAAGATCCTCTGGAGAAGAAAATGGCAACCCACTCCAGTACTCTTGCCTAGAAAATTCCATGGATGGAGGAGCCTGGTGGGCTACAGTCCATGGGGTCATGAAGAGTCGGACACGACTGAGTAACTTCACGATGAAGAAAGAACAAAACCAAGACCTAGAGAGGCAAAGTAACTTGCCCAAACACACAGAACCCATTGAGGGACAGAGCTGGGATTTGAAATGCTCTTCCTCCTATGCCTTACCTTGGGAGATAAATTTAAGTTATCTCCCAAGAGTGATAGCTTAAATTCATGTGTCCTCTTTGTTCTAAGGATGGATAGGCCAATAGAATTTATGCCAGATTTGGTCAATTAGTAGTAGTGCCTGGCAGAGAAGGCAATGGCACCCACTCCAGTACTCTTGCCTGGAAAATCCCATGGGTGGAGGAGCCTGGTAGGCTGCAGTCCATGGGATCGCTACAAGTCGGACACAACTGAGTGACTTCACTTTCACTTTTCACTTTCATGCATTGGAGAAGGAAATGGCAATCCACTCCAGTGTTCTTGCCTGGAGAATCCCAGGGACGGAGGAGTCTGGTGGGCTGCCAGTCTATGGGGTCGCACAGAGTTGGACAGGACTGAAGCGACTTAGTAGCAGCAGCAGCAGTGCCTGGAATGCTGAGTTGAGAAAGATGCTTACTGAGAAAGTATCTATGATTGATTACCTCTGTCTGGCATGTATGCTGCAGAGAGAACAGTCATCCACAGACTGAGCTGAGCATATGCTGGCCTTCTCCTTGGGCTTCAAGAGATGGGAATACCAGACCTCCTTACCTGCCTCCTGAGAAATCTGTATGAGAAATCAGGTCAAGAAGCAACAGTTAGAACTGGACATGGAACAATGGACCGGTTCCAAATCAGGAAAAGAGTACGTCAAGGCTGTGTATTGTCACCCTGCTTAGTTTTAACTTATATGCAGAGTGCATCATGCGAAATGCCATGCTGGATGAAGCACAAGCTGGAATCAAGATTGCCAGGAGAAATACCAATAACCTCAGATATTCAGATGACACCACCCTTATGGCAGAAAGTGAAGAAGAACTAAAGAGCTTTTTGATGAAAGTGAAAGAGGAAAGTGAAAAAGTTGGCTTAAAACTCAACATTCAGAAAACTACAATCATGGCATCTGGCCCCATCAATTCATGGCAAATAGATGGGGAAACAATGGAAATAGTGAGAGACTATTTTGGGGGGGCTCCAAAATCACTGCAGATGGTGACTGCAGCCATGAAATTAAAAGACGGTTGCTTCTTGGAAGAAAAGCTATGACCAACCTAGACAGCATATTAAGAAGCAGAGACTTTACTTTGCCAACAAAGGTCTGTCTAGTCAAAGCTATGGTTTTTCCAGTAGTCATGTATGGATGTAAGAGTTGGACTATAAAGAAGGCTGAGTGCTGAAGAATTGATGCTTTTGAACTATGGACAGGGAGAAGACTCTTGAGAGTCCCTGGGACTGCAGGGAGATCCAAGAACTCAATCCTAAAGGAAATCAGTCCTGAATATTCATTGGAAGGACTGATGCTAAAGCTGAAGCTCCAATACTTTGACCACCTGATGCGAAGAACTGACTCCTTGGAAAAGACCCTGAGGCTGGGAGAGACTGAAGGCAGGAGAAGGGGATGACAGAGGATGAGATGGTTGGATGGCATCGCTGACTCAATGGACTTGAGTCTGAGCAAGCTCCGGGAGTTGGTGAAAGATGGGAAGCCTAGCATGCTGCAGTCCATGGGGTCGCAAAGAGTTGGACACAACTGAGGGACTGAACTGAACTGAACTCCCTGGGCTACTAGGGGATGTAGTGTATCTTTTGGTAAAATTGTGCCTGTGTGAAATTTGTGTTGAGTCGTAATGTATGTCCTGTACATACATCCTGCTTCAAGTAGACTAATGCTCATAACTTGGTAGCAAGGTATTGTTCATGTCTTATTGGGAAGAAATTTACATAAAAAGAATGCCTTCCAAATGCTACTATGGAAATTATAAAGTTGTAAGCAATCAGCATTTCAGAGGCTCATATTCTTGGAAGTAGAACACACCTAAAGATGCACAGGAAATACCTAGTGTATCACACCCTGAAATACTATTTAGAGAAAAATTATTTCCCACCCTGTAGTTGAGTTGTAGAAAAAGTGGTAAGTGAAGGAAGCCTTTGTTGTTGTTCAGTCACCAAGTCAGGTCCGACTCTTTGCAACCCCATAGACTGCAACATACCAGGCCTCCCTGTCCCTTACCATCTCCCCGAGTTTGCCCAAATAATTAATATTACAACAAAAACTCCTCCAAACATTAGCTAGTGCTATAATCTATTACCCTTAATTTATTGTGGATTGCTTGCTGGCTACTCTGTTTCCTTTATACACTCACTTAGTTCTTCGCCTACTTTGCCAATCCTCCTCAAGACAAACCAACCACTCAGTGGTCCAATGAACAAGCATCTCCACCAAGTACCCTTTTTTTTATCCTTTTTTAAATTCATAGACCCCATATTTTAAACACTTTGGTCTAGCAAACAAACTTCAATTAATAATAGAAATTCATTTTTGGATTTTCATTCATTAAAGACTGCCTATCAGAGCTTCTGCTCAGAATATGCCAAGTGTTACCAGGTGTGTTGTTTCTCTAGCTAAATTCAAAGAGAGTTAGTGTTTTAGATAGTGTGCTTGTATGGTCTTCCTGTGCGCACGCTCAGTTGTGTCTGACTCTGCAAACCTACGGACTGTAACCCTCAAGGCTCTTCTGTCCATGGGATTCCCCAGGCAAGAATACTGGAGTGGGTTGTCATTTCCTCCTCCAGGAGATTTTCCCAACCCAGGGATTAAACCTGTGTCTCCTGTGGCTTCTGCATTGCAGGCAGATTCTTTCCTGCTGAGCCATTGGAGAAGCCCCTTTGTGGTCTTAACCAGCACAAACATACAAATTCTAATGGGCTTTTCGAAGTGATGGACATTGTGCGCTAATTCTCATTATTGCCTTTGAAGACTTTTATCATTAATTCCTGGGTGCCAGGTAGAAATTTTGCAAATACACAATGGTGGTGCTGGCTCCCTAAAAGTAATACCTGTTGATTCTCTTTGTTGGCCAAATTTGATCATAAATTCTAGCTCTTGCTCAGGATAAAATTCTCTATTTCAGATGCTTATTGTACACAATTAACATCTTTGATTCTAGGGTCCAGGAAAACAAGGATACCTTTAGTTTAAATTAAATCACCAAAGTTCTTATAGGATTAGTTGCTAGTAGTAAAAGAGACTAGAACTCAGGACAATAGGGATCCCCTACAATTTTAACAATTAGACCACACTTCCTCTCAGATATGATTTTTAAGTCCTTCAAATAAAAATAAACAGGTTTTTTGGCAGTAAGATTTCAGCTTTTGTTTCATTCCCAGTTAGCCTGGAATCCAGCCGTCTAGATGCTTCAGAAAGAGGGGAAGATGGTAAGACCAAATGTTGCTCAAAACCTTGGAGACAAATTTGTTCCAGCATGAAATGGAGTTTTACTAGATTTGGGATTAATATAAGCCGCTTCCCTCAATCCCTCCGCATTATTTCCCACTGCCTAGTGAGCACTGGGCTTCCCTGATGCCTCAGATGGTATAAAAGAGTCTGCCTATAATGCAGGGGACCCAGGTTCAATCCCTGGGTCAGGAAGATCCCCTGGAGAAGGAAATGGCAACCCACTCCAGTACTCTTGCCTGGAAAATCTCATGGACGGAGGAGCCTGGTAGGCTTCAGTCCACAAGGTCACAAAGAGTCGGACACGAGTGAGCGACTTCACTGAGTGAGCACTGGGACTCAAGAGCCAATGTCACACATGCCTTAGGAATCAAACTTCACGAATTTAGTTACAAACCATGCTTATTATTTGGATTCTTCCAATGACAGAAGGAAGGATCTTCCTTTTGGACTAAACCTAAAAGAAGTGAAAGTTCTATGGTAAAAGTGATTCCCAGACTGTTTTTGCTTTATAAGCTGATCAAGCTGATCCTAACAGTCTCCTAAGCACATTACCCTCCTCCCCCAATGGTGTTCTCGACTAAGCATCTTCCTAACAACATGTTCCAAGTGGTTTCAGATGGACTGACACCAGAGCAGATTGGAGAGGAGATTTTTTAAAAAAATCTTTGTGAAAAAAAAGGAACTGGAAGGGACTTAAGTGTAAACATCATCAAAATAAATTAGAAGAGACCTTTAAAAATTATCACTTGCCATTATTTAATCAGGACAATGAGATTACCAACCTAGTAAGAGTCGTTCAACAAGACTACTAAGAGGGTTGCAAGAAGCCGCAGAGGAAGGAGCCCACAGTGGGATTTTTTTTTCAGAACCTGGTTTACTGTCCTCAGTGTCTAAACTTTAAAGAATTTAGGAGGACAGCGAAGTGCAACTATGTCTGAAGAACCACCTAAGAAGTCCAGAGGCTGTTGATGGCTCAGTCACTGCAGACCCAAAATAAACGGACAGATTTCAGAGGCATCAAATTTGTGATCAACTGGGATTCAGAAAATGAAGAGTGTGTGAACCAGTGAAATTTTGTAACCTCGTAAAGAAAAGGAGGACATCAACTCCTCAGAATGGTACCAGATACGACTGAGATTCAGACAGGTGTTTACCAGCTGCCGTTCAGGCATAATCTAGCTTGGAAGTTCCATCCTGCTGCAGAAATTAAGAACACTGCATTGTACCTCTCTGACTTTCTTTCCCTGGGGCTGTATCTGGCCTGGATGTAAAGATGTTTGGAGGAGACCATAAATCTAGCCCATGACCCTGGCTTCAGTCCAGTTTCACTCACCTCCCTAAATTAGGTCTCAGAGCAACTTGAGCTTAATGCAGGGGAAGATAATTCTTCTGCCTGTGGAAAGCGTTAGATGATGACAAAGATTAGATGACAAAGCCTGGTTGTAAAATCTCTCTAAGGATTAGGAAGAAAGATTTAGACCAGTTGTGTGTCTGCTGATTATAATAGAGATATGATCAGTCCCATAAGCCTCAATTTTACTTTTTTTTGATTTGGTTATATTACTTGGTTTGCAGGATCTTAGTTCCCCAACCAGGGATTGAACCTCAGTCCCTGGCAATGAAAGCTCCAAGTTCTAGCCACTGAACCACCAGTGAATTCCCTCTGCATCTTTAAAATGAGGAGATAGTAATAGTTACCTTAATAGGTGGTTGCGAGGATAAAATGAGTCATGTAGGCAATGCCCCAGCTACACTGCTGTCAGTGGTCCCCAAATGATGAACTATGGAGAGAGGTTCCCTATCTTAGAAGTGAGAGATTCCAACTGATGGATTTGCGAAGACTCTCTTTCTCATGTTCTCTTTCACTCTGTATACACACACACACACAAACATGCAAGTCTACAGGTATTAAGGAAAGTGTTCCTTTAAAGCTGTGGTACTTAAACTTTCAGAGCTAGGTGAAAGCTACAACCCTTCTGTATGGACAGCTACTAGATTCAGAATGATTTTTAAAGGACTGAATGATGGAAATTGAAATGCAGAACCAGGTTTTCAAGGTTCTAAAATGTATCATTGTTGTGATCATTGTTTTCAGCTTTATCATGCATGCTTGTCCTGAGCCTAGCCAGTGAAATGACATTGCAAAGTTCATGGTTCCTGTGCTTCTGATACAATAATGCTATGATAATTTTCAAGCACTGTACTAAGTGTTACACACACAAGAACTCATATACCTTTTGGCTAAGCCCCCAGCTGATGGTTACTTTTTGTCTCCTCACTTTAATGATAAGGAAATTGAGGTTCCGTTCAGTTCAGTCACTCATTCATGTCCAACTCTTTGCAATCCCGTAGACTGCAGCACGCCAGGCTTTCCTGTCCATCACCAACTCCTGGAGCTTGCTGACTCGTGTCCATAGAGTTGGTGATGCCATCCAACCGTCTCATCCTCTGTCATCCCCTTCTCCTCCTGCCTTCAATCTCTCTCAGTATCAGGATCTTTTCCAAGGAGTCAGTTCTTCGCATGAGGTGGTCAAAGTATTGGAGTTTCAGCTTTAGCATCAGTCCTTCCAATGAGTATTCATGACTGATTTCATTTAATATTGACTGGTTGGATCTTCTAGCAGTCCAAGGGACTCTCAAGAGTCTTCTCCAACACCACAGTTCAAAAGCATCAATTCTTCGGCATTCAGCCTTCTTTGTAGTCCACCTCTCACATCCATACATGACTCCTGGAAAAATCATAGCTTTGACTAGATGAACCTTTGTTGGCAAAGTAATGTCTGCTTTTTAATGTGCTGTCTAGGTTGGTCATGGCTTTTCTTCCAAGAAGCAAGTGTCTTAATTTCATGGCTGCAGTCACCATCTGCAGTGATTTTGGACCCCCCCAAAAATAAAGTCTCTCACTGTTTCCATTGTTTCCCCATCTATTTGCCATGAAGTGATGAGACTGGATGCCATGATCTTAGTTTTCTGAATGCTGAGTTTTAAGCCAACTTTTTCACTCTCCTCTTTCACTTTCATAAAGAGGTTCTTTAGTTCTTCTTCACTTTCTGCCATAAGGGTGGTGTCACCTGCGTATCTGAAGTTATTGATATTTCTCCCAGCAATCTTGATTCCAGCTTGTGCTTCATCCAGCCCAGCATTTTGTGTGATAGACTCTGCATATAAGTTAAATAAGCTGGGTAACAATGTAAAACCTTGATGTACTCCTTTCCCAATTTGGAACCAGCCTGTTCTTCCACGTCCAGTTATAACTGTTGCTTCTTGACCTGCATACAGATTTCTCAGGAGGCAGGTAAGGTGGTCTGGTATTCCCATCTCTTTTAGAATTTTTCACGGTTTGTTGTGATCCACACAGTCAAAGGCTTTGGCACAATCAATAAAGCAGAAGTGGATATTTTTCTGGAATTCTCTTGCTTTTTCAATGATCCAACAGATGTTGGCAATTTGATCTCTGGTGCCTCTGCCTTTTCTAAATCCAGCTTAAACATCATGGTTCATATAATGTTGAAGCCTGGCTTGGAGAATTTCGAGCATTACTTTGCTAGTGTGTGAGTTGAGTACAATTGTGCAGTAGTTTGAGCATTCTTTGGTATTGCCTTTCTTTGGGATTGGGATGAAAATCGACCTTTTCCAGTCCTGTGGCCACTGCTGAGTTTTCCAAATTTGCTGGCATATTGAGTGCAGCACTTTCACAGCATTATCTTTTAGGATTTGAAATAGCTCAACTGGAATTCCATCACCTCCCCTAGCTTTGTTCATCGTGATGCTTTCTAAGGCCCACTTGACTTCACATTCCGGGATGTCTGGCTCTAGATGAGTGATCACACCATTATGATTATCTGGGTCATGAAGATCTTTTTTTAATATAGTTCTTCTGTGTATTCTTGCCACCTCTTCTTAATATCTTCTGCTTCTGTTAGGTCCATACCATTTCTGTCCTTTATTGTGCCCATTTTTGCATGAAAATTTCCCTTGGTATCTAATTTTCTTGATGAGTTCTCTAGCCTTTCCCATTCTATTGTTTTCCTCTATTTCTTTGCATAGATCACCGAGGAAGGCTTTCTTATCTCTCCTTGCTATTCACTGGAACTCATTCAAATGGTGTATCTTTCCTTTACTCCTTTGTCTTTCTCTTCTTTTCTCAGCTATTTGTAAGGCCTCCTCAGACAACCATTTTGCCTTTTTTCATTTCTTTTTCTTGGGGTCGGTCTTAGTCACTGCCTCCTGTACCATGTCACAAACTTCCATTCATAGTTCTTCAAGTACTCTGTCTATCAGATCTAATCCCTTGAATCTATTTGTCACTTCCACTGTATAATCAAAAGGGATTTGATTTAGGTCATACCTAAATGGTCTAGTGGTTTTCCCTACTTTCTTCAATTTAAGTCTGAATTTTGCAAGAAGGAGTTCATGATCTGAGCCACAGTCAGCTCCCGTTCTTGTTTTTGCTGCCTGTATAGAGCTTGGCCAAGCTTATAGAACCAGTATGTGCAGACCTAGGATTTGAACTCAGGTCTGTGTGAATCAGACCCCAGGTTCTTATCACTCCTTTTCTTCACTGCCTCTCATTGTGCCATGCTGATGGGAATGGCAAGCATATGACGCTCCAATACTGACTTGGGGCTGAACTTCAGAATGAGAACTTGGGGAAATGGGCTGTCATGTGACCTGTCAAAGACTTGCCTGTTCTTTCTTTTCTGGAAGAGAGGTATCTTGTCATACCAAGCTCAACAGGGTGAAGACTTGGCCCTTCTTTTTGAACTTATCTTGCCTTCATTTTATTTCATGACCCTGGCTGCTCTTCCCTTGTAATTTAGGAAGAGTCATTAAAAGTTCATCTCTGCCCTATAGTAGTCAAGTCAAAAGCACAGGCAGATTCTCCCTGTGAGTTGCAAATTTGTTGAGAATCTTGTATTTGATAACTTTTCAATCTTGTCCACCACCACCCCGCTACCCGCCCCGTATGAAGTGGATGTTCTAACTTCCATTCTGCAGGTGAGGAAACCAAAGCTCAGACAGATTACTAAACTTACCTGAAGTCAGATAGCTAGTTGGTAGGCAAACTGGCATATAGATCTTAGGTCTAACTGAACACAATACTCTTGCTTTTTACTTATGCCGTATCCCAACACTCTAATGCAATGGTCCTCAACCAGTGGCAATTTGGCCCTGCAGACAACACTTGGAAGTGCCTGGAGACATTTTTTTAAGTCAAAATTGGGGGCAGCTACCAGCAACTAGTAGATGGAGACCAGGGATGCTACTGAAGATTCTACAATGCACAG
>NW_011495076.1:563565-572449 GCF_000754665.1 Bison bison bison
ACAATGCACAGGAGAGCCCTCCACAACAAAGAACAATCATACTCAAATATTAATGGTACCAAGGTTGAGAAATCCTGTTCTGAAGGCAGCAGGGGAAGCTGTATGGTGTAGTAGAGAAAAGAACAAGCTTACAGCTCCTAGGCCAGCCACAGGGAGTATCTTATCCCTCAGCTCTGCAGGTGAGATCTAATTACCTTCATTTCGCACACAGGGAAACTGAAGTTCAGAAAAGTTAAGCAACTTGCCCAAAATCACACAATGAGCAATCATGGGAGGTGAAATTCAAATGAAAGCCTCCTGATCAAACCCAGAGGTTTTCTCCTTTATCATAATTGCACCCTCCTGGATTCTTGCTTTTCTCTGTGAATTTAGACTTTTAGTCTACCTGTACATTGTTTAGCTGGGTAAATGGTTATCAAACTATAACCTGCTCCAGGTTTACAGGAGGTTTGGTGAAAACATGAATTGCTGGACCCTACCCCTAGAGGTTCTGATTCAGCGGGACCAGGGCAGGACTTGAGAATTTGCCTTTGTAACAGGCTCTCTGTGCTGCTGCCGCCGCCTCTGCTGGCCTGGGGGCCATGCTCTGAGAACTGCTGTGTTAGGTCCTAAGTGTGTTTTCTTTTCTTCTCTTGTCTGGGGGGGAGGGGGAGGGTCATGTCCTATCCCCCCCTTGCCTCTCTCTCTCACAACTGTCCGGGGACACAGCATGCTGAATGCATAGCCTGGCTCCCGTGGACAAGCTGAGGCTGACAGGCCTGTGAAATATTAGTGGAACATGTGAAACCCACAGCCTTATGAGTGCTCACTGCAGAGCTCAGCCAGATTACATGCACTATTGGTCCAAGCAGTCCCTGCAGTCTCCCGGGAGTGAATTAAAATCATTTGCTGGTGACATAGGCGGATGGGCTGGTTCTGAGTCGGGTCTAATCTGGGTCAGAGAGCACAGACTGATCTGTCATCTGAAACACTGAAATCTCCTCCTGGCGTCTCCTGCAGGACTGCGGCTGCCCTCTGTGCACAGAGGCAAGAGGGTGGAGGTGCAGATGGAGGCCTCTGTCCCCTGTCCCTGTGTCTGGCAGCTGTTCCCCTCACGGGGTGGCTGCTTCAGGCAGCAGTAGGTGGTCTGCTTCAGGAGTTGGGAAGTCAGGCTTCTCACAGCCCTGGGGGTTTCCTACAGTTTATTACCTCTGAATACTTGGAACATCTGATGTGCTTGAGGTCCAGGAATTTGTGATGAATGTACAATCAAGACATATGCTGCACTCAAACCAGCACGAAGTAGGCAAAAGAGGGAGAGATAGAAATTAGTATTTGTTGTTGTTGTTATTGTTCAGTTGCTAGGTTGTAGCCAACTCTTTGCAACCCCATGGACTGCAGCACTCCAGGCTTCCCAGAAATTAGTATTTATTGAGCTTGATTGTGTGCAAGGCATTGTGCTTGATGCTTTACAATCATCTCATTTTATTAATCCTCATAACAGTTTTGCAAGTTAGGTATTCTTACGGCATGAAGAGATCAACTGACTTACCGAAGCCCATGAACCTTGTAAGTGGGGTCACCAGGACTTGAACCCAAGGTAAATTTGACTCCAACAGCTGTACTCTTTCCAGTTAATGACAGAGAGAGAGAGAGACAGAGAAAACGCTTGAAAACTTGAGGTTCAAAGGAGATGGGAGTGCCTTATATCTAGTGATTTACTTTGTAGTTCTTAGGCCAGTCATGGCTTTATCAAGCCTTTGTCAGATTACTTCAGAAAATCACTTTCTCTATTGTGTGGTGCTGAGAAATTAGAATGAGGGGAAATGCATTAGTGATGCTGTAAGGGATTTGATTTCCATCCTTAGGTAAATGACTTGTGAAGTGAATATTCCCCTCAGAGCTTTGTAGAAGACACAGTAAATTCCAGAACTACTAATAGAGTTTTGGAAGAGGGAGAATACAAGATATTAAGGAGCTGAGACTTGTTTAGAGTAGAAATGCAGCTTGTTCTCCTTTCAACCAAAATTTGCCGTCTTAGATCTAGACAGAACTCCACTGCTCTTTTTCTTTCTTGAATAGGAGAAAGAAATCAACTTGTTTCCTATAGTTTCCCTGACTCGTGGAAAAAAAGTCAGAATAGGTCTTTGCAAAGTTATCCCATCCAAGAAGAAGATGAAAGAAGCATGAACCCAAGTGATCTGTTAACCCACTCTCTCTGTGGTCCCCAATGCATGGGTCTTCATTGCAAGTAGGAAGGGCATTTGGATTGGTAAGACTTTTTTACATTCACTCATCTGGAGCAAATTGTGATAGCCATAGGACAGGCAGAACCAAACATTTAAACCACTGTTGTGAATAATTGGCCTTGAGCCTCCTAATCCCATAATATGCTTAGTGGTGTCTGCAATAGGCCTGACTTCCAGCACTGGCCAATTGAAATTAGACCCAATTCACAACATAATTAATAATACCTTTCATTACTTAATGCCTTTTACAGCCCTGTAAAGCATTTTCAGTCACATTATCTCATATAATCCTCAGAACCACTCACTGAAGAAGATATTTTAATTTTCAGTTTATAGACAAAGACACCAAGCTTTGAAAAGTTCGCACAGTTGGTAAGGGGCAAAGTCCCAACTCAAATTTAAACCTGAGTCCTATCTGACTTAGGCTTGTTCACTACATTTCTATCTGCCTCTTTGTTTTGTAAGGTTGACTGCTGATTAGATTTGTTTAAAATAGCTTTTCCCTGATACAAAATAAACACATATTCTTATTGAAAATATAGAAAAATCAGTAAAGGAACTCTTCACCTTAATTATACAACCGGTGTCAACATTTTGCTGTATTTTTTTCTGTACATATTGAGTCAGCACCTCTTCATTTTGACTGAGGTCAGATTGCATGTACGTGCTTCCATTTTCTCTCCCCAGGTGGCCCTAGCACGATTTGTTTTTCTTTTTTAAAAAATTATTTTTAATTGAAGGATAATTGTTTTACAATATTGCGTTGGTTTCTCCCATACCTCAATATGAACCAGTCATAGGTACACATATGTCCTCTCCCTCTTGAACCTCCCTCCCACCTCTCACCCCTCCCCATGTCCCTAGGTTGTTACAGAGCCCTGGTCTGATTTCCCTGAGTCATACAGCAAATTCCCATTGGCTGTCTACTACATATGGTAGTGTATACGTTACCATGCAACGCTCTCCGTTTGTCCCCTCCTCTCCTTCCTGCCCACTCCCCGTCCCATGTCCATAAGTCTGTTCTCTATGTCTATATCTCCATTGCTGCCCTGCAAATAGGTTCATTGGTTCCATCTTTCTAGACTCCGTGTATATATACGTTCGTATACAATGTTCGTTTTTCTCTTTCTGACTCATTTCAGTCTGTATAATAGGCTCTGGTTCACCCACCTCACTAGAAATGACTCAGATGCATTCCTTTTTATGGCCTAGCACTATTTCTTTTCTTTTTTTTTTTTTTTAGCACTATTTCTAAAGCCTAAAAATTGCTCTGAGGGATCTGCTGTGTGGATGGAGGGATAGAATTATGAATGCATGCACACACAGGTGTACGAAAGACTTAGAAGGTATTGTCTCTGTCTTTGAAATGGCTGCCATCTAAATATTACAAGACTAACTTTTATTCATGCAGCAAATTTTTGGAACAAAAACACAATGAAGCAACTAAATCAGGAGTTACTAATATGATAACGTGTGTCGTGTGTAAGTGTTGAGAATGGGATTGGACAGCACAAATTGGGACTAGTAAAGACAAGAGTTTCTGGGCAACACAATCTTTAATTAAATTTTAAGAGAAATGAGGCCTGTGGTTGGCAGAGAGTTGTATGGTTCTTTAGTCTTTTCCAATTGTGTCACTATTACCTGAAAATTTGGAAGTTACTTATATTCTAACAATTTTCCTTTGGCATTTGGGTCCCTTGAGTGGGAGCATAGTACATCTAGTGGTCCTAGGAAACCTATTCTTTTAATCCATTTATTGAAAATATAAATGTGACCTATGTTTCTGAAGAGTGCTATTTTCTAAGCATTTATGGAAATATACAAAGAAACAAAAATAAGTTTTTTTATTATTATTTAAGCTTTGGTAAAAAGAAATCGTGCAACCTAAATAATTTACAGATTAAAAAACTGAGTGTTAAGGAAGAGGTCAGCTTTGTTGATTTTAGAAGAATGATTTATGGGTCTACTTAGCTTTAAAAGTCCTGCTGTGACATTTCGGGAACATGCTTTTCCATTGATAAGTAATGCTGTAGTGTGATAGATGAGGAACAATAGCATAAGTTTGGCCAAATAGCTATTCTTATATCTGGTTAACAGATAAAGAAGTCAGGTGATACTTTCCACCAGTGTATTGTGCAATACTGTAAAACAACAGCTCTGAGATTTAGCATAGAAAGTGAAAAATCCCCAGGGAAACTCTAGGCTGGTCATTAGAAAAGGGCATCCAGCATCAGCTGGATTCCTTAAATACCTTTGCCTATGGTTTTCATGATTTAGTAGAATGTGCACAGACTTTGAAGTCAGATCTGTGTTCAAATCCCAGCTCCGTTACTCTGTAGATGTGAGCCTTTGGAGACGTTACTTGGCCTTTATAAGCCTGTTCCTTTACTCTCTAGAAAGGGTTAGCAATAGCTGTGTCACAGGGCTGTTGAGAGGATGAACATAGTTGCTTGTGTAGAGAGGCTTACATAAAACCTGATGCCTAGTGGACCCTCGATATATCCATTCATTCAACAAACATTTTGCACACTGTTAGAGGCTGCACAGCACAAGAATGGCAGATGGTCTCTGCCCTGACAGAGCTAACATTTTAGTGGGAAAGACAGACTCAAAATAAAAGTAGACAGATAAGTATATATAATCACCATAAATTTAGTCAAATGTTAAAAAGATTCCAAATGCAGAGACTGATATTTGGAGTAAGAGTGAAACTGTGTCCCAGGTAGGACAGAGAATGCTTTTTGAACAGGCAACTTGAACAAAGAGCTAAAGCATGTGAAAGAGCCAGCCATGGAAGAGTAAGGGGTCAGCCTTATGAGCAGAAAGAGTGGCCTGTGCAGCAACATCACCTGAGGCAGGCATTACTGTTCTGGGAACTGAACAAGACCAACGGGACATGGCCTGGAGAACAAAGAGGTGAACTGCTTTGGAAGAACAAGGTAGGAGTCAGCAAGGATGGGTCAGCCATGGCCTTGGTAGAGAGTCTAGGTTTCATTCTAAGTACGATGTGGGCTTCCCTGGTGGCTCAGACAGCAAAGAATCCATCCTTAATGCAGGAGAACCAGGTTCAATCCCTAGGTCAGGAAGATCCCTTGAAAAGGGAATGGCAAGCCACTCCCATATTCTTGCCTGGAAAACCCCATGGACAGAGGAATCTGGTGGGACACAGTCCATGGGATTGCAAAGAGAGGACACAACTGAGCGACTAACACACTTTAAGTACGATTTCATCATTTGTGTTATTCCCTTCCCATTGTAATTTCAACCATTATATAGCATCAAGAACCTGCCAACTGTCATCCAATTTTGCAGGAATTCCAAGGAGCATGTGCTCCAAAGATTAGAGGAGAAATACTAGGGTGGTGAGAAAGTGTATCCTGTTGTGAACTTAAGCCTCTGGAACCTGCAGTGAGAGGCTACTAGCCCAGCATTTATTTCACTACCGCACAATGCGTCAGAGCTGCCATGGCCTTGGAGCTCCTCCCATCCTGCTGCTTCATTTTATAGATGCAAAAGGTCTGCCTGAGGCATGCGCTTAAGGTAACTGGGAGAGATTTAAGTGCTAATTTATTGACAGTCTTTTGTTTTCTAGGAAGGGTGTTCAGTACTTTCTTCTTTAGCAACCTCAGAGAAGGCAGTGGCACCCCACTCCAGTACTCTTGCCTGGAAAATCCCATGGATGGAGAAGCCTGGTGGGCTGCAGTCCATGGGGTCGCTAAGAGTCAAACATGACTGAGCGACTTCACTTTCACTTTCCACTTTCATGCATTAGAGAAGGAAATGGCAACCCACTCCAGTGTTCTTGCCTGGAGAATCCCAGGGACGGGGGAGCCTGGCGGGCTGCCGTCTATGGGGTCGCACAGAGTCAGACACGACTGAAGTGACTTAGCAGCAGCAGCAGCATAGGTCCCTGAAAGACAGTCATTTTAGTCAGATTTCCCATATAAGAAAGATGAGTCAATTGGTTAAGAAAGTGACCCATTGGTGCAACTATTTTGGCAAATAATTTAGTTTTATTCTGTTAAATTGAACTTTCACTGGCAAGCCCAGATTTTTACTTTTTGTTATATTCCTAAAGGAAATTTGTATATGAGAGCCCCAAGAGACACGTATAAGAGTGTTCAAAGAAGTGTTGTTCTTAGTAGCAAAGAACTATGAATAATCCAAATCCCTATCCCTAAGGAAATAGATAGAGAAAGTATGATATAATCACACAATGGAATATTACCCATCAGTGAAGCGGAGTGACTTACAACCACCCCAGCAATATGGATTTCATTCAATATAGTGTTAAATGAAAACTAGTCCCAAATGACTTTTTATAATATTATACTCTTCTTATAAAGTTCAAAAGCAAGTAATCTAAATATATTATTTAAGTATATATGTATATGTGATCAAACGAAATTATTTTTGTTGTAAAGATTTGTGGTCTTCAAACATTTTGATCATGCACCTAATCAGTAAACATCTTTTGAACATTCATTCCTAATATCTGAGAATTTATTGATAAACTGTCTACAGCTACTATTATTAATATGTCTATTTTTTTCTTCTTTTAAAGTAAAATTAAATATAAATGAAAGTTTGAATGATTGATTTCTCCTCACACTCCAAAGGATTGTCCTGTTTATCCCACTTTGGGGAGATATATAGATCACTAAATTGCGGGGAGCGAGCTCCGCCTCTGGCAAAGGTCATGAGGAAGGAGGCTTGGCATACGCAAAGGCGGGATCAAGCCTCAGGAGTCTCCCTGGAAATTCTCGAGCAATCTACCCCCAAAACCAGAGTCTGCCTACTTTCTGCTTTGTGCTTTCACCTACACCTCTGACTTTACGGGGGGCTGTCCCCCACTACCTCTCTCTGAAAAAAGAGTTAGCTTACAGCTCCAGTTAATAATTCCTGGGTGTGACAGTGTTTAACCTACAAACTCCTTTGGAAATCGTCTAGCCTGCCTGAATAGGTTTTTCCGGCCACATGTGATTGTTCAGAGCCTCCCAACTGTGAGAGGCAGGAGATGTTCTAAACTGTCTAAACACAGATTCTTTTGAGTAGTTAAAAGATTGATTAGAAATTGTATTGGTGAAGGGATTTTCACTTGTTGGGCCAATGTTTGCTGCTAAGTTTCCATATCCCTTACCTGCTGTGTCCCTGGCAGTGTATTGATTAATATAATTGGTGTAAGTAGTAGCTTTAATGTTTGTAACCTGGGACCCTTGAGTTAATTCTTTTTCTTGTTATAGCCCACCACACCTTTGCTCTGTAGGAATGCAACTTTATCTAATGCTTTTGGAGGGTGGCTCCTGACCAATCACCTTTAGAGAAAAATAAGTTTTCTGAAGGTCTTAAAATGTTAACAGGCCTCCGGGCCAGAAGATGATGCAAATCACCTAAGCTTTTGCATATGATAAGTTTGCAGGAAGAAAGCCTGGCTTGCTGCAAGACTCTACCCCTCCCCTCATTATCCTCTATGCATAACTTAAGGTATAAAAACTACTTTGGAAAATAAAGTGCGGGCCTCGTTCACCGAAACTTGGTCTCACCATGTCGTTCTCTTACCTTCTGGCTGAATTATTCAGCCTCTTTTCTCCACTAAATTTCCTCACTGAGCTATCCTTATTTCAGCCTCTTTTCCCAACTGAATTTCCTCACTGAGCTATCCTCATTCTATTACTCTTTATATCCTTAATTAACGTTTAATTAAGCAATTGTTTCCTGATCTTCGCCTACGCCGTCTCTCCTTCGAATACCCTGGATCAGCCGGGGCTGGTCCCCGGCACTAAATCATATTAGAAAACACTTATATTTCAAAGTAGTCTCAACTATTTGATGTTCATGATATCCCTAAGTGGCAGAATGGGCAGGCAGTGTTTTTCCAAATCACCAGTGGGGAAAGTGAAGCCCAGAGAATTCTTGGTTCTCTCATAACATTACCAAGAATGTGGCAGAGTTTGGAGTAGAAGCAAGAGGGTCCAACCCTTCCAATGGGTTTCTCACTCTGTATTTGGGAACTTTTAGGCTAATACCAGGGCTTCCCAGGTATTTTTGCCTATATTCTTGCCTGGAGAATCCCCATGGACAAAGGAGCCTGGCAGGCTACAGACCATGGGGTTGCGAAGAGTCAGACATGACTGAGCAACCAAACACAGCACAGCCTAATACCAACAGCCTCATGTGATTCTTAAAGTCAGGTCAGCCTGACTTCAAATTCTAGCTCTAGTGCTTAGTTGCTCTGTGTGCTCAAATGGGTCACCCAATCTCTCCAAATCTCAGTTTTCTCATCTGTAAAATGGAGATAATCTTATCTGCTCCACGTGGTAGTTGTAAGGAAAAAACAAGACCAAATAGTTTAAAACTTATAGGGAGGACAAGATAGTCAATAAAGGTTAGTTTTCTTTTCCTTCTTATTCCTACTTCTTTCTCTCATTATACTGACATAGGTGATTTAGCAATTTTTGGAAACAGAAGAGGAAGCAGTAATTATAAACAGCATATAAAGTACAGTTTTCTAAAATATAAATAAGTTTATTTAATATAAATATATTAGATAACATCAGATCAGATCAGTCGCTCAGTCGTGTCCAACTCTTTGCGACCCCATGAATCGCAGCACTCCAGGCCTCCCTGTCCATCACCAACTCCCGGAGCTGTATCTG
>NW_011495076.1:572761-592379 GCF_000754665.1 Bison bison bison
TCAATTCTTCGGCGCTCAGCCTTCTTCACAGTCCAACTCTCACATCTGTACATGACCACAGGAAAAACCATAGCCTTGACTAGATGAACCTTTGTTGGCAAAATAATATCTCTGCTTTTGAATATGCTATCTAGGTTGGTCATAACTTTCCTTCCAAGGAGTAAGCGTCTTTTAATTTCATGGCTGCAGTCACCATCTGTAGTGATTTTGGAGCCCAGAAAAATAAATTAGATAATAATTTATCTAATTAAAATTAATTAATTTTATTTATTAATTAAAATTTTAATTTAATTAATTTTATTAATTAATTAAAATTAATTAAAAATAAATTAGACAATACTTTATCAATTAAAATAAATTAGATAATATGTTTAAATGTAAACAATTTATTTAAATATGAATATATTTATTTAAACATATTAATTTATTTAAATATAAATAAAATTTATTTAATATAAATAAAAATAGAGTTGATTTTTAATATTTTTTGTTTACTTGTTTTTGGATCTTCACTGCTGTGCTCGGGTTTTCTGTAGCTGTGGCGAGTGGGGGCTCTTCTTTGCAGTGCAAGGGGTTCTCATTGCAGTGGTTTCTCTTGTCGCAGAGCATGGGCTCTTGGGCATGCAGGCTTGAGTGGTTGTGACACATGGGCTTAGTTGCTCAGTGGCCTGTGAAATCTTCCTGGACCAGGGATTGAACACATGTCTCCTGCATTGGCAGGAGGATTCTTAACCACTGGACCATCAGGGAAAACTCTAAAATACAGTTCATATGTTTAACTTTAAATGCAGAAAATCATATTAGCTGTGTGAACCTTGTCTCTAAATCTCTCATTCTTAGATAAAGCAAAACAGGTCAAGGTACTGAAAAGCAGTGTGGTCCACACAGACTTTGTATCTCTTCCACTTTTTTGATAACAAATATGTTGCCACATTGAGATATTTCATAAGTGTACCCACTTAAAGAGCTCTAGCTCTTTGAGCTATAATATAATTTTCTTCCATATCCCTCTCTGAAGGACCACCAAAATGTTTTACTTTGTTTTGTTTTTTGTATCTAAACAATATCAGTATGGGAAGTGAAGTGTTAGTCACTCAGTCATGTCCGATTCTTGACCATCCCACTCTAGAGAGCCTGCCCTGCTCTTCTGTCTGTGGAATTCTCCAGGCGAGAATACTGGAGCGGGTAGCCATTCCCATCTCCAGAGGATCTTCCCAAACCAGGGATTGAATCCGGGTCTCCTGCATGGCAGGCAGATTCTTGAACCTGTTAACCTAGGCACCAGAGAATCATACAATGCATATGTGGCCTTATCTGTGAATAAAATTCCTATAAACGTGAGATACAATAACACATCTTTACTGAGCTGACCTACTGAATGCCTGCACATGTTTCAAATTTACATGGAATTATTCTCTCAGGAGATTCCATTCTCCCTTAAAAAACACACATGTACAAAAACAAAACTTGATTTAAATGAAACAGACACCTTAAGAATCTTAACAAGTAGAGCTGACCTTTGAAAGTAATTCGACAAGACTTATTGGACTTGGAGATATTGGACAGATCAATGCATGACAACTCCCCTTCTGAACTTCCATAACATCCAGAGGAGGACAGATTCCATAAGACTCATGGGCAAGGGTGACTTGGCCAAAATCAGGTGGTGCTATTTTTCCTACCAAGCCTGGCTATAATCAAGAGCCCTTCTTTCTCCCTGGAAGCTAGCATCATGTGTTTCCCTTCATTTGATAGTAGCAAAGCCTTTTAGTACAGAGACCATGGGAGGTTGCCTTTCTGTCTAAACAGAATATACATGTGCAGTAACATACATGTACATACACAGGGACATACTTAGAAAACACATGTAGTTGTCCATGCATACATCTGATCTATTGATCAGGAGCCCAGGTTCACTGCAGTGTCCCAGAGTTTAGGGAATCAAATATTAATAACAGCATATATTAAATCTATTCTGAGAGCAATTTACCATTTTGCTGAAGACACTCAGATATCTTTAAAAGGCTTGGGTCATATTTTAATCTTCATTTCTCATGGTTTTGGCCAATGGCAGAGTGCTACTTATGGGGGGAACTGTGGTGTTGGAGAAGACTCTTGAGGGTCCTTTGGACTACAAGGAGATCCAACCAGTCCATTCTAAAGGAGATCAGTCCTGGGTGTTCTTTGCAAGGACTGATGCTGAAGCTCCAATACTTTGGCCACCTGATGCAAAGAACTGACTTATTGGAAAAGACCCTGATGCTGGGAAAGATTGAAGGCAGGAGGAGAAGGGGATGACAGAGAATGAGATGGTTGATGGCATCACCAACTCGATGGACATGAGTTTGAGCAAGCCCCGGGAGTTGGTGATGGACAGGGAAGCCTGGCGTGCTGCAGTCCATGGGATCGCAAAAAGTTGGACATGACTGAGTGATTGAACTGAACTGAACTTATCTGGATCCACAGGGACAGCACAGGTTAGTGGTTGCCAGAGGCTGGGGCAGGAGAGAATGTGGAATGACTGCTTCATGGGTTCAGGATTTCTTTGGGGGTTAATAAACATGTTCTGGAATTAATCAGTAGTGATGATTGTACAACACTGCAAATTTACTAAAAGCCTCTGGATTGTACCTGTGGTGGATTCATTTTGATATTTGGCAAAACTAATACAATTATGTAAAGTTTAAAAATAAAATAAAATTTTAAAAAAATGGTAGGTTTTATGTTAAGTGAATTTTACCTCAATTGAAAAAAAAATAAAATAGGGACCAGGAACTAAGAGTGTTAAGCTGTGGAACAAAAAGTTAGATCTCCCCAGTGCTGGGGAACAGAGGGCTGATTGCGCCCTGGAGAGTGCCAAGGGGAGTTCCAGGAACAGGGCCTGGGAAGAAGACGGGTGGATTCCAGGACCGGCAGGTGAGGGATCTAGGGGTCCAGACTAGTGAGTCCAGGAGGCATCCAGAAAGTACCGACTCACCTTTCCCTGGCCACTGCCCCTATTTGGCTGTTTATTCTGATCCTGGATTATGTTCTGGTGACTAAAAGCAGGACGTGTGTGAGTGCTTAGTCACTCTTCTGTGACTCTGTGAAGTGTAGCCCTCCAGGCTCCTCTGTCCACGGGATTTCCCAGGCACGAATACTGGAGCAGGTTTCAATTTTCTTCTCGAGGGGATCTTTCCCACCCAGGGATCCAACTCGGGACTCTTGTGTCTCCTGCATTGGCAGGCAGAGTCTTGACCACTGTGCCACCTGGGAAGCCCTAAAAGCAGGAAATTCTTCCTAACACACATAGGTCTGGTGTCCCAGAGCCCAGCCTCCACTCTTCTTTGCCTGGGACAGAATCCAGCCTAGAGGGGTCCTAGAGCTGATGCCATGTGTATCACGAGGACCTCTGGACAACATCCCTGGGATTGCCCAGGGAGCCTGTGACAGCAGGAAGGTGCAGGAGGCCAGCTTGCCTGGATTCCTGTGGCCAGAGCTTCACCCACACATGTTTACACGACGTACATTTTCCCCTAACAAGTGAGCCTAGTGTCATTATGAGTTCAGTTCAAGAGGGAACCAGTTTATTTCTAAAGTAAATCAAGTTGTATTTTTTATTTGGGAAATGAGAAAGTTGGGCCTTAGTAACTCACGTAGACTTTTTTTAAAAAATAGCTTTCTTACAAAACATTCATGTTAGGCTTGAATTTGGAAGTAACACGTTAAAGGTTTTTAAATTTCTCTCGTACAGCAGAACTGAAATGGTTTCCTCTGGCATATACTCTTTTGTCTTGAAAAATACCAGTAATGAATGCTATGAATTTCTGCATCGGAAAATCTGAATCACCCTGGGATCCACATGAGTTCCTTGATGAAATGTGAAATTAATTTTATACTAAATAAAACTTGAAAATGGTTTCAATTATGGGGGTGGGGAAAACATGAAATGAAGACAGTAATTCTACTGTATCATATTCTTGTTTCATTATTTTGAATTTTTAAAATATCATCATTTTTAGACACTGTTCTAATTCATAAAGATGCTGAGATTGTGAATGTTGGAAGTTGTGGTGATACCTAATACAACCTGTCACCTTCTAAAGAGAGTCTAGGACTGCTTTGGAGTAGGAGGAAATGGAGGGAAGAAACAAATATTTATGAAGCATTCACTGTTTGCCAAGATCTGGGCATACAGGAAGAACCACACTTGTCTCATGTAATACTCTCATCCAGTACTCATGACTGTCTGAGATACTGACACCTCTGTTTCAGATGGAACATGAAAACTCAAAGAGATTATTCAAGAAATGGCAAAATGATATAGCTTGCAACTGGCAGAATGTGTGTTTCTCTCCTACTTTGAAACTGACTTTTCATTGCAACCCCATAATCTATTATTGAGGAAATCCAGACAATGCCCATAGAAAAGACTTCTCCCCCTCTTCAGCCTGGGTTCTTTCACCAACATCTCACACTTGGCTTGAGTTTCTCTTCTTAGTCATCATCCTTGCCTCCATAGTGAGCTCAACCTTTCTGAGAGAGTCCCCATGACATGTCAGAAACTGAGGTCTGAATAGAAAAATAAGCAAAACACAGTTGTACTCTTTGGGAGCTTAATCCGAATGTTGAATTTTGCAGTATTTGATCTGTGTCTTCACCTTAAAATGGACATAATGGTACTTGACCTGAAGGGCTATTTCATGAATTAAAGTAGTGTCAAGTGTCTAGAATCAAAATACATGAATTCTATTCCCACTGCTACCTCTAGTTTTGGGCAACAGGCACATGAGAAACTTTGTCAGAAACATTGAAAGATGAGATAAGAGTTGGAAGGCAGACAGCAGCTGGTGCTTTCTTCCACCAAATGCCATCAAAATCTTGGTGAATTCACGTAAGTACATACACACATGTGTGCCTTCATGGGCTTCCCAGGTGGTGCTAGTGGTAAAGAGCCCACCTGCTAGTGCAGGAGTTGTAAGAGATGCGGGGTCCATCCTGGGACGGGAAGATCCTGTCAAGGAGGGCATGGCAACCTGCTCCAGTATTCTTGCCTGGAGAATCCCTTGAACAGGCTATAGTCAATGGGGTCTCAGAGCGTTGGACATCAGAGAGTGACTTAGCATGCACACATACACTCATACCCACAGCCACACGTCTTTTAAAACTGAAATCTGAATGCAATATAGTTTCTAACCATCAGGGTAATTTAAGACAGCTCTGTGGTGAAATTTCATGATGGCAGGATGAGTTCCCGAGTAGAAATGACTTCTTCACCATACTCTGAATGTGATGTCACTTGGAGTCATGGTCTCCACTGCTCTGTCAAAAATGGGTCCAAATCAGAGCAGGAAATGGGAGATATTTTCCTCATTCTAACATTTAACTCTGTTGTTGGTCAAAGGACACCCTTATAAAGAAACCATATTTTCCAGAATGAAATGGAAGACTTTATTGTTAGAGCAGAACCCAGATTTGTCACTGCAGGTGTTGAAGTTCCCCTCTCACAGGCCCAAGGGGTGAGTCAAAGACACACAAACCAAAGAAAGAGCAAGCAAGTGCTGGTGAGAGTGAAGACGGAAGGAGCTTCAGCTTTCTGGGCTCAGAGGCTCCACAGTGATTCAACACAGAGCTTTAGCAGCAGTTTTGAGCCTGTGAGTGCTAACCACTCACTGACTCTGAGTTTTCTAAATTATTCAGAACATTTTCACCCATACCCTCTCATGTTGCCATGGAAGGCAATTAGAAGGAAGGACAAAAGAAAAATGACATCTTAAATTGAATTTCTAGGATGTGTTGGGCACTGTGATAAATGCTTGCCTGTGGCCTTACTTCATCTGGTAGGTAATACGGAGATTTAATCTTCCCATTTTGCTGGTAAGGAAACTGAGTTCCTATTGGAAATGGGCTTTTGCCCTTTTTAGGTGTATCTGCTTGTGAATGTTTATAGTATATTGAGGAAAGTTAAACACACAAGATGGGCTTCCCAGGTGGCAAGAACCTGTCTGCAATGGAGGAGATTCAAGTTCAAGTCCTGGGTTGAGAAGATCCCCTGAAGAAGCAACCCACTCCAGTATTCATACCTGGAAAATCCCATGGCCAGAGGAGTCTGGTGGTCTACTGTCCATGGAGTCCCGAGTCAGACATGACTTAGTGACTAAATAACAACAAAACTTTAAAGAGATGGGAGGAAAGTTTCCATTTTGAGATTGAAGGCAGATATTGGAGAAAAGCAAAGCAAAACCCCAGAACAATAAAAGAAATATAATCTGGCATTGCAGAAGAGGGAATACCTACTTTTTATGCCTCAGCACCACACCCCAAAGAATGTGTGCCCTAATTCAGCCCCTAATTCTGAATCATTCCTTGTTGGTCATATAATATGGTCATTTTCCTACCTAGCAGGCTTATTTCTTTACTACTTGGAAAATGCTGGGGAGCTGTAGTAATGATCCAAGGCTGTTCAGGTTTGGCACATCAACAACCTTTACAAGCCTGTTGAAAACAAACCCAAACAAAACGCAAGAGCCTTGAAAATGATCAATAGAATTTGAAGATTGAGGGCAGGTTTTAAATACTCTTTTCATCACAAATCCCCAATATCCTGGATTCCAATTGTCTTTAGCTTAAAGACAACGATGGAACATCTTCCTGACACTTTAGATTCATTTGCAAAATGGTTTTCAAACTGTGTTCTTTGCGATTCTAAGGTTCTTTGGAGGATCCCCCATGGGGTTCCCGTAGGGGAAAGGTTATGGTTAATATGGAGGGGCTCTCAGCTGCCTCCCCCTCATATGCCTCTTCCTTCCCCTCACCCCACCTTCCCTTCCATCAGAGCAACTTTGCTTTTATCGGTTTTATGTACTGGTCCTCCCCATTTGGTTTAGTTTAGAAAAGTTACATCGCAACTAGCAATTTGAAAATCAAGGCTTTAGGAATGGTAGCTCTTGGAATTGAATACAAAAAGCCTTCCTCTGAGATTTACCTTAAGGTTACTGACTTGGAGAGATTCACCTGAGGGAGCATGGGCCAGAATTCAGGGAAACACGTTTCACTTTCCAAACTCATGTCAGCTTTCAGGACTAAAAAAGAACAAAACCATTGTGAATACAAAACATATCATAAAAAGAACAAAGTGTGGCAACACCACCAGTGAGATCAGACTCCTTTTAGCCCACAGACTTACTGATTGGAGTTTTCTGATGAGGCAGACAGACTCGTGGAAGGCTGCCAGGAAATTCTGGACATCAAATTGCTTTTGCTAAGCCAGCCCAGCGGTGCAGTAAAGAGCTAAGGAGTCCCAGGAGAGGGGTGGGAAAGGATCGGTCTCTGTTTCTCTACCCCTGATGTGGGCCTTTTTCGATTAGGAAGTGGAGTGTGAAGGAAGTTATCGGGGGTGAAATCAACTCAGCAAGAAACCTTTTTAGACCAAAGACCAAGGAAAACTAATAAAACCAGTTGGGCTGCTTCATGCTTATTGTATGTTGTGCATGTAGGTCAGCTCGCTTTACAGCCAAGACAGACACCCCCAAAACAAAATGCTCAGTTCTATGAAAGGATTTCCCAGCCCCTGAAGGATGGCCTGGTTCTTTTAAGAGGCATTTGCTACATGAAACTCTAGTACAAGCAAGTTTCTGACACACCTTCTCGATTATTGATTGAAATGAAATGTTGCCTATTGTACGGATTAGGGATTGTATTTGACTGAGAGGAACAAAGGCCCCCATGTTTCTTAGATAGCAGTAAGTCTGCAGGCAGCTCAGGGATGCCAGGATCCAGGTCTTCAGTGATCTCTTGGCTCTCTGCCCCACAGACCCGCAGTGGCTCCCATCTTCCCTGGCATGTTTTCCAAGTTCCAGGCAGAATGAAGAGGGCAGACAAAGAGTGAGTGGGCAGGAGGCTGCTGAGTCTGAGCTCTTCCTTCTTCTATTCCCATGCCCACATTTTAAGGAGATTTTCTGGAAACTCTATTCGACAACTTTAGCTTATATAATTTAACTGGAAACTATGTCACATGCCATTTCATCTGCAAAGGAGTCTTGCAAATACAATTCTTTTAGCTAGGAGTGTTGTGGTCCCCAAGAAAGCTGGGGCTCATTTCCAAAGAAGGGAAAGGTATACCATTCTAACAATTAGCAGAAGATTCCTTCCTCTTAACTCCTCAGGATACATCCACAGTACCCCAGGGCCTGCTCTATCTGGATATTCACATGGGATTGATTCCAGGATTCCAGTGGGTACCAGAATCTGCAATTGCTCAAGTTCCCCATATGAAATGGCAGAGTATTTGTATATAACAAACAGACCTGTCTATACTTTAAATCATTCCTAGATTACTTATAATATCATACAATGTAAATGCTATGTACATAGCTGCAGGCATGCAGAAAATTCAAGCTTTGCTTTTAAGGGACTTTCTGGAATTTTTTCACCCCAAATTTTTGATCTATGATTGGTTGAAACTGCGGATGTGGAACCTGTGGATTCGACTCTACTTCATTCTCACAATAGCTTTTCTTTGTGCTTTGGGTTCTGCTTTTCTTCATGACCTCAGATTGCTTATTGGAATATCACAGCATGCTTAGGTGGCAGGCACGTCACATTCCTGGCTAATGATGGTTGCTAGTGCGGCTTGAGCTGAGTCACGGCGCTGTGTGTGGGGAATGTCGAGTCCAATCCTTTGCAGATGAAGCAGCTGGTGACAGGCTTGGGAGAACTCACTAGTGACTGTGGGGCTTCCTTTCAGGTTTGCTGTCATGAGGTCGAAGGTGCACCAATGCCAAGTTTACACAATTTGCTCAAGTACGGCCATTGTTCCACAGATGCAGCTGAGAAATGACACATCCCTGGCCTAAATTGTGCTAGAAACTGCTCTTATTTAATGTCTTATGAATTCTCTGGCTTAATCCCTACAGCAGATGTTTCAAGCTTAGTGTATCTAACCCCAAATTCTAACTACTTTTCTGTCCCCTCCTCCATAGAAGGAGACCTCAATCCTAGTTTGCTACAAACAAAACAAAACAAAAACATGAGGTCATTTGATACAAGTTGTGTCCTTCATGCCTCCAAGAGCACTGCATTTTTCATTCCCCCTCTTTGTTTCATCTTGATTATGAGGAATCTAGTTGTTTCTTGGCTCCAGCACTGGAATCGTCCTATGGCCCTTGGCCCATTTCTCACACCCCTCCAGAGCTTGCGTGTCTGTCAAGCCGTCTCTCCCCTACATTTTCAGTTCCTTCATCTCACTCAGCAAGTGCCTCTTACCTGTGTAGTAACAGTCATGGCTACTCTGGTCCAGATCAAGCTCGCTCTGTTCTGCCGCTCGTGTAGGCGTCTCCTTTGCTCCTCCGCCCTTTTCTAGCAGGTTGGCTGCATCCTCTGCTGGAGGTCCCACCTCCTGGTCTCTTGTTGGGGCTCTTCACATGCACTCTCTCCCTCTCTGGATTCAGTACTCACTCTCCTCCCTTAGAAGGAGTAAGTGCTCAGGGGAAAAGAATGGAAATCTGAAGATTAACAAATATTTGCTCTGATTAGGAAATTAATGGTGCTTTTTAAAAAGGAATCTGTTTATTCTTCTATGTACTTTACAATTTTTTTTTTTACATTAAGCATAGTTTTAATTAGGAAAGCAGCTTAAATTTGGATGAATGTCTATCTACTTAGGAAACGTTCTACTTGTCTACCTAGTGGCTCAGATGGTAAAGAGTCTGCCTGCAATGCAGGAAAACTGGGTTGGATTGCCTGGATTGGAAAGATCCCCTGAAGATGGAAATGGCTACCCACTCCAGCATTCTTGACTGGAGAATCCCATGGGCAGAGAACTGGCAGGCTACAGTTCATGGGGTTGCAAAGAGTCGGACATGACTGAGTGACTAACACTTTCACTTAGAAAAGCAAGTAGGTAAAAGTAAAAGAGAAGAGAAGTCAAACGAAGTGGACTCAAATGTTACTCTTTCATAATTTACTATGTGTCACTAAGTGGATTTTCTCATCCATAAAAATCCACAAAGTGGCAACTGTACTTTCTACTCTCTGACATTTCCACGGCTTTTGTGAGGATTAAACAGACTATATATGGTAAAAACAATTCTTCTAAGTGATCAGCTGTAAGGACCAATTTGTTCTTTTTTCTTTAAAAAAAAAACATGCTAACTAAAGTCCATAGTTATTTAGGTTTTCTTGTATTTTACTGAATCTCCTTTATCTGTTCCCACATACCTTTTAGGACACCAGATAGTGTCTCCTTAGCTCTACTTGGTTATGGCAGTTTTCAGACTTGCCTTGCTTTTGATTACCTTGACAGTTTTGGGAAATATTGGTCAAATACTTCATAAAATGTCCCAGTATTGGAATTTATCTGATATTTCTCTCATGATAAGACTGGGGTTGTGGGCTACTGAGAGGAAGCCCACAGAGGTAAAGTACCACTCTCATCACATCATATCCAGGATGCAAACCATCAATATGATTTATGAAGGGTGATGCTGGTCTTGATCACCATTGGAGCATTCGTTTCTTTCTTCTTTCCATTCCATTTTACACCTGGTTCTATTGCACACAGCTTAGGACATAGTTCACGACTCATCCAGCTGTAGGCAAGCACAAGCAAATAAGGCTACTGGTCACATGTTTGGATGGTGTGGCCATGGCAAGTGCCAGAAAATTTCTAATACCTATTCTCAACTCGCCTGCTTATCTCACCCCAGATCAGTAAATGTCTGCAGATTGGCCTGGGTCCACAACCACACTTTGAGTAGCATCATGCTAGCATATACAACACAGGAGGTTGCAGTAAGTAATTTGAAATCAAACTGAGTATGATTGAGAAATAAAAGGTGAATTTGAGTTGGAACCGTGAAACCATTGCAGTGAAAATGGAAAGGGATCTTGGTGAGAATCCTTTCAATTTCCTTACCCTACAGATTAGGAACGTGAGTGTCAGGTGTTCAGCTCCACAAGGGAATGTGGTGGTGAACTGATGGGGAGCCTGGGTTTCTGGGAAGAACCAGGGTTCTTCCCACTATCTGACTCTGACTGGAATCATTTCAGTTTCCTCCATAAGGAAGACCAGGGAAGAAAACAGAGGTAGAGGTCAGAAGGAATTTAGATTGACAGCAAAGTTAAATTTCTCCCTGACTTTCTCACCTCCTGTTACCCCATTAAAACTTAAATGAGTACCCAAGAAAACCAAAATGTTTAAGGAGAAGCAGAGGTGCTTGCTCAGGTGTAAGTAGCGTTCAGATGACTGGGGGCAATTTGTGCTTTTAAGATAAGTAAGTTAGTCTCCCTTTGTCATCATTCCACCTGTCCTGTCTCAGTGCAAGTCAGAGAAAAAGAAATTTAGGGCTGAGGATGGAAAACAAATTAGTAAGTGGCAGAGTCCCCCCTCCTCAAATGCCCTGTTCACTTCTACTTCCCTTGCAAAAAAAAAGATGGAACGGAGATGTGGGTGAAGGGCTAGAGAAACAAGAAATCAGGAATGTTAGGAGAGGTTTCCTCATTTGACTCTTTTTTCTGTGGAAATGTATTTAAGATTAAATTAGACATGACATTTAGTAGACTCCCAGTGGAAAAATATTTTCTTATACCTGAAGGGGCTTTGGGAAAATGGAACAGCCTGGCAACCAGGCTTGCCTGGCCAGGGTATGGTGGGAAGATTAAGTTCCATGGGGTACATTGTAATACACTGCACAGGATCTTCAGGGAAATGGGTGATGGGATTCTGGGGCCATCTGCTTCTCAGTCGTTCCTCAATTGTTTTTGTTTCATTTTAGAAGGTTTTAAGTTTAGAAGGGAAAGGTGGCATAAGAAATGGATTGTTATTTGACAAGGCATTGCCCCTAGTTCACAACTTTGCATCACTGTCTATGTGATGAAGCCCCTCAGCTTCACCAAGGCACTCAGGGCACCCCCAAATCTGTGCCCACCTGACCCTGTGGCCTCACCTGCCTCTTCCACATCCATAGTTTCCCCCATCCCCTGTTTGTATCTCCACCCTTTTGCAAGAGCTCTTTCTTCATCCTGGAAAACACCCCCTTCCTCCTTAGCTGTTGAAATCATTCATTCTTGAAACTCCAGCCCAAACATTACTTCCTATGAGAAGCCTAACCCAATGCCTCAGCCTCAGTAAATTTCCCTGGCCCCACCCTCTGCTGCCTATTGAATGTGTCCACAGTCCACACTTGTAACACTGCTTTCATCATTCGTTTATACACAAAGCATGAATGAAGTTCTACAAGGCTCTCTGTTAAGGGCTCTGTATAATTGTCTTATTTCATCCCACCAGGATCGGTCAAGTAGGATCCATCATTACCCTCCTTCTATAGACGAGTAGAGCTTCTGAGTCACCTCGTGACTTTCTCAGAGTGGTACGGTCTGTAGAAGAGGGATTTAAACCCAGGACTTTCTATTCTTGAGTTCTCTGTGTTTCTTGGTTAAACCCCTTGATTCACCACATTCAACTCTGTGCTGGTTATCCCTGGACCTAACTCCATCTCCAGCCCACATCCTCAGCGGCAACCCTCTTGGGAGCAGAATTCCTGTTAGATGGCTCTCTGGCATCCCCGGTGCCCTGGCTCACTGAAGCGGCCAGCACTGTTTGTTGGCTAAAAGTTACTTCTTGCATGAGCTCTCTCCCCAAGTCTTGGTAAAGCATCTGACTCAAAAGGCTGTAGCTGATGTTTCTTGTGTAAGAAATAGCCCAGCAGTCAGGAAAACCCACAGCTGAATCCTGGTGGCTGGCAAGTGATTTCCTTGATACTCAAAGCTTTTGTGGTTAAAATCAGAAGGCCTTGAGTGCCAGTGAAGCCTGTTTCTTCAAGACCAAAGTAACCAACCTTTGTGCTGTCCTTCTCAGATCCTCTACAAGACTGGAGACTTTTCACATCACTCTCACAGCCTTGTCCTGGGCAGCAGTGTGTTTTGAGTCTAAATCATGACCAAGCAGCTGACAGCTTCTGTGCTGCCAGGGGCTGGGGGTGTCTTCAAAAGCCTCAGGTGGCCTCCTTTTTGCTCTCTCTTTCCCAGAGACAACTCCCAACTTCCAGACATTTGAAGTGGCTCAAAGAATGGAAAGATACCCTTAAAAAATAAATTAAAACAAATTCACTCACATACAAACACACAAAGACTTTTATGTGTATGTGGGTAGGTACATGTTTATCTCATCAGCTTCTATTGATTCTCTATATTGAGTTCCTCGGCCTGTTCTTGCAGCAGAAGTGCAGATCTTCCAGGTAAAGATTTGTGGCATCAGTGCCTGAAGAACTATGGACAGAGTTTTATGACATGTTACAGGAGTCAGTGATCAACACCATCCCCAGAGAAGAAATGCAAAAAGACAAAATGGTTGTCTGAGGAGGACTTACAAATAGCTGAGAAAAGAAGACAAGCTAAAGGCAAAGGAGAAAAGGAAAGATATACACATCTGAATGCAGAGTTCCAAAGAATAGCAAAGAGAGATAAGAAAGCCTTCCTAGTGATCAATGCAAACAAATAAGAGGAAAGCAATAGAATGGGAAAAATTAGAAAATTAGAGCTTCAAGAAAATTAGAGCTACCAAGGGAACATTTCATGCAAAGATGGGCACAATAAAGGACAGAAATGGTATGGACCTAAGAGAAGCAGAAGATATTAAGAAGAGGCGGCAAGAATACACAGAAGAACTGTACAAAAAAGATCTCATGACCCAGATAATCAGTATGCTATGACCACTCACCTACAGCCAGACATCCTGGAACATGAAGTCATGTGGGCTTTAGGAAATATCACTACAAACAAAACTAGTGGAGGTGATGGAATTCCAGTTGAACTATTTCAAATCCTAAAAGATGATGCTATGAAAGTGCTGCACTCAATATGCCAGCACATTTGGAAAGTTCAGCAGTGACCACAGGACTGGAAAAGGTCAGTTTTCATTCCAATTCCAAAGAAAGACAATGCCAAAAAATGCTCAAACTATCTCACAATTGTACTCATCTCACACGCTAGCAAAGTAGTGCTCAAAATTCTCCAAGCCAGGCTTCAACAGTACGTGAAGTGTGAACTTCCAGATGTTCAAGCTGGATTTAGAAAAGGCAGAGGAACCAGAGATCAGATTGCCAAAACCCACTGGATCATCAAAAAAGAAAGAGAGTTCCAGAAAAACATCTACTTCTGCTTTATTGACTGTGCCAAAGCCTTTGACTGTGTGGATCACAACAAATTGTGGAAAATTCTTCAAGAGATGGGAATACAAAACCACCTGACCTGCCTCCTGAGAAATCTGTATGCGGGTGAAGAAGCAACAGTTAGAACTGGACCTGGAACAACAGCCTGGTTCCAAACTGGGAAAGGAGCACGTCAAGGCTGTGTATTGTCACCCTATTTATTTAACTTATATGCAGAGCACATCATGCAAAATGCTGGGCTGGATGAAGCACAAGCTGGAATCAAGATTGCTGGGAGAAATATCAATAACCTCAGATATGCAGATGACACCACCCTTATGGCAGAAAGTGAAGAAGAACTAAAGAGCCTCCTGATGAAAGTGAAAGAGGAGAGTGAAAAAGTTGGCTTAAAACTCAACATTCAGAAAACTAAGATCATGGCATCCGGTCCCATCACTTCATGGCAAATAGATTTGAAAACAGCGGAAACAGTGACAGACTTTATTTTGGGGGGCTCCCAAATCACTGCAGATTATCACTGCAGCCATGAAATTAAAAGACACTTGCTCCATGGAGGAAAAGCCATGACCAGCCTAGACAGCATATTAAAAAGCAGAGATATTACTTTGCCAACAAAAGTCCATCTAGTCAAAACTATGGTTTTTCCAGTAGTCATGTATGGATGTGAGAGTTGAACTAAAGAAAGCTGAGCACCAGAGAATTGATTCTTTTGAACTGTGGTGTTGGAGAAGACTCTTGAGAATCCCTTGGACTGCAAGGAGATCCAACCAGTCCATCCTAAAGGAAATCAGTCCTGAATATTCATTGGAAGGACTGATGCTGAAGCTGAAACTCCAGCACATCAGGTTCACATCCACCTGATGTGAAGAACTGACTCATTGGAAAAGATCCTAATGCTGGGAAAGACTGAAGGCAGGAGAAGAAGGTGACAACAGAGGATGAGAAGGTTGGAGGGCGTCACCAGTTTGATGGACCTGAATTTGAGCAAGCTTCTGGAGTTGGTGATGGATAGGGAAGCTTGGTGTGCTTCCATGGGATCACAAAGAGTCAGACACGACTGAGCAACTGAACTGACCTGCAACAGGAACGCCTTCACCTCCAGGCTCTAAGTGTGCTTCAGTTACCTCAGAAAACTATTTCTCATCTATTCCCATGCATCTCTTTCCCTTTATGATGTTACCAAGCTTCCCTCATCCAAAAACCCCACTGGGATTTTAAATGCAATTGCGTGACATTCATAATTAAATGTGGTGCACTGACCTCTTGACAATACTTATTCTTCCCATGTAGGAACATCATGTCTCTCTGTGTTTATTCACGTCCCTTGATCTGATTTTAGGTTTGTCTCCACACAGGATGTGTGCATTTCTTTAACTGTATTCCTTAAAGTTTTGTACTGTTGTGGCCATTGTTGGGACTTAATGTTGAATTTATGCACACACACTCCAGCTGTTCTGAAAAGGGAAGTGTCTTGAAATTAAGTGAGTGGATTAGATACCTATTAGAGTGGTTCAGACTCTATCACCTCATGGGTGATACACCTCATGCTTGTGGGCTGCAGGGGACGGGTACATTGCAGGAGTTCAGGATCATGAGAGTGATGGGTAGGAGAAGAGGTCCTTACTCATTCAAGTGAAGGTAGGTCTGTATCAATTACTTCCCCTTTGGGGAAGTAGGGGCCTTTGGGGAAGCAGGGGCCTCAACAGCCATTTGCTGTTGCTCACACATCTGCAGTTTGGCTTTGGTTCAGCTCATCTCACTGGCTGGGTGGGGCCTTTGCTTTGGGCTGTGACTACTAGGGAAACACTGAGCTCACTCTGCTGTCTCTTCAGTTCAGCCCAAGATGGTACAAGCAGTCAGATTCCATTTAAGGTCTCTTAAATTCTGGACATTGAACTGGTTTGCTGTCCCTTTGAGGCATGTGCACTGGCCAAGACAAGTTATATAGCTGAAGTCAGAGACAGTGGGCATGTGGTGGCTTCGTTAAGTTGGGGTTGTGCTTCTGAGAATGCCCTTCCCTGGAAGGTCCTAGAGGAGGCTTGGCCACAAGAAAAATATTCAGAATATTTAGAAGGTAGAATTGAAGCCATGGTGTGTCTATGACAGTGGCAGATCACTGCTGTGGACCTGCTGGCTCACCTTGTAAAGAAATATGCCAGCCCATGCGCCTTTAACTCCCTCCAGATCACCTTCAGCCTCTCTGACTCATGGGTTGGGTTTGTAGGCAGCTCCATGGAGCGAGAAATGTTCCAGCCTTCTGCAGGTCTGCATGAACACTGGGGTCTTGGAGGCAATGAGACACCCATGTGAACACTAGCTCATCCTTGTAGGCTCCAACTGGCCACTGGTCTTTCCCACTTTGCACACAGCTCAAGAACTGGGCCTGCTAGACCTCAGGCCTAGCACCTGATGCAAGCACATCATCCTTCCATGGACTGCTTCACCCACTCCCAAGATCCCTACGGATCCCTTATTCTAATTCTAAAATAAGTCCAGTATTTGCCTCATGATTTTGCTTTTCTGACTGAACCTTTCCTGATGCAGGTGCGGAACTGCACTTTGTCCATGACATGGCCAGGCAAGAGATGGCGAAGAATCGAGGCCATTCATTCTATGTTGGTCACAATATAGTACTTGCAAAGACGAATGTGCCTGCAAACTTCTTCTGAATATTTTTTTTGTAAGGTTTAAGGCAAATGGGGCTCCAGTTAACTTCCAGATCATGGCAACTTTAATAATCAGTATCTCCTAGATGACTTAACTACAGATTTAACTCTATCTCATATCCATTTTAAATGATCTAGGAGACATCCCAACAATGACCCTTCAAGAGCAGTTATCAATACTTCATTATAAGGGGATGTTTTAAAAGAAGTCTCTCTTTTCAATCAAAGAAAGCTGAAGGTCAAATTGTATTGTAACAAAGGCTCCTCCAACAAAATTATAAATTATAATTAAATTTCTAAGGTCTAAATCCTCATCTACTTACTTGGAGGAATATTTGATTGGGTAATATAGTAGAATAATTAAACAATCTCTGTCTCTTTAGAGTTTAAACAGGATTTGATCTTTAGTGTAAATAATTTCTTCTTTAATTTGCCTACCACCATCCTGGATTCCTTGTTTCTTACTGGTCCAAACCGTGTGTTTAAGTAACATTTTAAATGTGAATTTCTTAAGAAGTCTTTTGTGCTTTTATTTTTTCTTAAAACAATTTTTGCTTGCCTGGCCTGGGACACTGGCTTTGGGGCTTTTGGGGAGATAAGACACTTCAGTGTTTTCTTGACAGCTGAACTAAAGAAAACCTCTTACACACACGTCATCTGATTTACTTCATGCCATTTTGATTGCTCCTACTGACAGTTCTGATTTAATTTTTCCTTCAAAAAAGAGTATCAATTTCAAGGTTTAGAGTTCTTCGGATTTAGAATCTTTGATTAAAAAAGTGAAATTTAATCTTGAATCAAGGGGAGGGAAATGTGAGCAAGATTAGCAGGCTTCTTTTTGATAGAAGACTCTTGTAGCCAGTATTTATTATGGTAATGCTTTGTTATTATAAACCTCCTACGAATAATATTTTGGGGAGCTACCACACAACAAGGCATACATTATAACACCCGGGTTAGGAGGGGGGTGACAGCAACGAACTGAGAAGCACAATTATCTCACGGATATGCATGCCTATGAAGTGTGTTATTACTTTTGTTTTTTACAACTTGTAGAATATTTTCATTGTAGGTGAAGCATCAGACACATTTTTATTCAAAGGAAGAGAAACAAAAAGAAGGTTGTGTCTGCTGTGTGTTCTGAATGGTACCCTGGTGGCCCTGGTCCTCTAGTTGGGGGGCTAATTTATAACTGAGTGTCTCCCAGGCGCCAGAACATTCAGCTTTATTGTCTGTGTCATGGTCTTCTGATATCCATGGCACAAAAGGAGTCATTATTTGGAAATGGTGATTAGTCAGTTCGAACAGGAGGGTCTGCTGGTGTGCCTACAGGAGGTGTTGTTTTAGGTTGACTTAGTGAAAAAAAAAATCAGTAAAGCTTGGTGTGTGTTAGTTTGATGTTTCAGAAATCAAGTAACCATGCAACTGGCATTTTATTTGTTGCTAAAGATTTTAAGACCATATTGACAGAGTCCTAGGATAAAAATTAGTCAGTTCTGGGGAAGAAAGTGAGTTAGTGACTGTTAAGTACTTTGCCAGGTGGTTTACTTCAGGTAGATTTTAATTCTCACAACAACCTATAAGGTTGATAGTACGTCCATCTTTGCAGAGGTGAGGAAACTCAGGCTCTGAGAATTCAAATGAGTTTCCCACATTGCTAGGAGATAGTTGTTGTTCTGACACTCAGTCATGTCTTACTCTTTGTGACCACATGAAGCATGTGGTCAGCATGTCAGGCTTCCCTGCCCTTCATATCTCCGGAAGATTGCTCAAACACATGTCCATTGAGTAGGTGATGCCATTCAACAATCTCATCCTCTGTTGCCCCCTTCTCCTCTTGCTCTCAATCTTTTCCAGCATCAAGGTCTTTTCCAATTAGAACATGATGGAGCACATATTCAACCTGAATTTGCTTGATTCTATAGCTTGTACACACTTCCATTAAACTAACATTTCCTAAAGGTATATTTCTATGTACAAGAATACACAGAAGAACTACACAAAAAAGATCTTCATGACCCAGATAATCATGATGGTGTGATCACTCACCTAGAGCCAGACATTCTGGAATGAGAAATCAAGCAGGCCTTAGGAAGCATCACTACAAAAAAAATTAGTGGAGGTGATGGAATTCCAGTTGAGCTATTTCAAATCCTGAAAGGTGATGCTGTGAAAATGCTGCATTCAGTATGTCAGCAAATTTGGAAAACTCGGCAGTGGCCACAGGATTGGAAAAGGTCGGTTTTCATTCCAATCCCAAGAAAGGCAATGCCAAAGAATATTCAAACTATCACACAGTTTCACTCATCTCATATACTAGTAAAGTAATGCTCAAAATTCTCCAAGCCAGGCTTCAATAGTACATGAATTGTGAACTTCCAGATGTTCAAGCTAGATTTAGAAAATGCAGAGGAACCAGAGATCAGATTACCAACATCCACTGGATCATCAGAAAAGAGAGTTCCAGAAAAACACCTACTTCTGCTTTATTGATTATGCCAAAGCCTTTGACTGTGTGGATCACAACAAACTGTGGAAAATTCTGAAAGAGATGAGAATACCAGACCACCTGACCTGCCTCCTGAGAAATCTGTATGCAGGTTAGAACTGTGTGACATGGAACAACAGGCTGGTTCCAAATAGGAAAAGGAGTACGTCAAGGCTGTATATTGTCACCCTGTTTATTTAACTTCTATGCAGAGTACATCATGAGAAACGCTGGACTGGAAGCAGCACAAGCTGGAATCAAGATTGCTGGGGGAAATATCAATAACCTCAGATGTGCAGATGACACCACCCTTAAGG
>NW_011495076.1:592479-592851 GCF_000754665.1 Bison bison bison
CTTCAAATGGGAATACCGTGGGTAATGTGTTGAAACAGATATGTGCAGGGGTGGGCCATGACCAAATGCATTTGGAGAGTGTTAGATCAAAGACATTTATGTTTTTAAAACTGCAGGACTTTTCAGAGCTTTATAATATACCACTAAGCAGTGGCCACAGGACTGGAAAAGGTCAGTTTTCATTCCAACCCCAAAGAAAGGCAATGCCAAAGAATGCTCAAACTATCGCACAATTGCACTCAATCTCACACACTAGTAAAGTAATGCTCAAAATTCTCCAAGCAGGCTTCAGCAATATGTGAACCATGAACTTCCAGATGTTCAAGCTGGTTTTAGAAAAGGCAGAGGAACCAGAGATCAAATTGGCAACAT
>NW_011495076.1:592951-593255 GCF_000754665.1 Bison bison bison
GTCAACCTAAAGGAAATCAGTCCTGAATATTCGATTGGAAGGACTGATGCTGAAGCTGAAAACTCCAATACTTTGGCCACATTGTGTGAAGAACCGACTCATTTTAAAAGACCCTAATTCTGGGAAAGATTGAAAACAGGAGGAGTAGGGGATGACAGTGGATGAGATGGTTGGATGGCATCACCGGCACAATGGACATTAGTTTGAGTAGGCTCTGGGAGTTTGTGATGGACAGGGAAGCCTGGCATGCTGCAGTCCATGGGGTTGCAATGAGTCGGAGATGACTGAATGACTGAACTGAACT
>NW_011495076.1:593522-605434 GCF_000754665.1 Bison bison bison
ATTACTTTGCCAACAAAGGTTCGTCTAGTCAAGGCTATGGTTTTTCCTGTGGTCATGTATGGATGTGAGAGTTGGGCTGTGAAGAAGGCTGAGCGCCGAAGAATTGATGCTTTTGAACTGTGGTGTTGGAGAAGACTCTTGAGAGTCCCTTGGACTGCAAGGAGATCCAACCAGTCCATTCTGAAGGAGATCAGCCCTGGGATTTCTTTGGAAGGACTGATGCTAAAGCTGAAACTCCAGTACTTTGGCCACCTCATGTGAAGAGTTGACTCATTGGAAAAGACTCTGATGCTGGGAGGGATTGGAGGCAGGAGGAGAAGAGGACGACAGAGGATGAGATGGCTGGATGGCATCACTGACTCGATGGACGTGAGTCTGGGTGAACTCCGGGAGTTGGTGATGGACAGGGAGGCCTGGCGTGCTGCGATTCATGGGGTCGCAAAGAGTCAGACACGACTGAGCGACTGATCTGATCTGATCTGATGCAGGATTTGTGACCTGCCTCTTTTTCCCAGAAAGGGATCATAATATTAAGAACCACATGACGTCATCTGCCCCTCGGTGGCATTAATGTTCTGGGGAACACCCATATCCCTGCCTGTGCTAGCCTGATATTCTCCCATATCTGCCTGAAACTCCCTCAGCACATGTGCTTCATTTGAATCCAGAAAGAGGATTTCTTTTATTTGGCCACCGAGGTATGGTTGTATGAGCTTTTTGCTCTGAAAAGAGAGTTAACAAGCAAGCCTGAATCTGTATCCACAGCAGGCGACCATGCGAATCTTTGACAAGCTCTTTGCTTGTCATTTTTCCATTTGCCTTGCTTTTCACCTTCGGTGTGGGCGCTCTCTCTGGCCTCAGTGCATAGATAAGAGGCTCTCTCTCAGGCTTCTGTACTCTATGTACTTCACTCTCATCTCATCCCAAGTTGGCATAGGAGGCAGGCACACGCATACATAATGATGCTGTAATATGACATCAAGTGATGGCAGGGAGCTGCCAAATGTAACGGGAACACAGAGGAATGAGGGACTGTATTGGAGAAGGGAAGGAGGGGCAAGGAGGGGGAGAGCAGGACGGAGAGCCTGGGTCTTAAAGATGGAGTGGGATTTAGTCTAGTGTCTACAACGTAAAGGGCAGTTCATGTGGAGGGAACGGCACCAGCAGTCTAGAGCATGAGGACCGTGATCTGTGTAAGGACCAGTTGCTCCTTTCAGCAGTAGCTGGAACAAACTGGGAGACAGATGGTGAATGGGTAAGAGCTGGGGCTGCTGAGATGCGTGGTGGTCAGGCCATCTGCAGAAGATCTCATCTGCTATTTAAGAAATGAGAGCCACTCTGGAATCTATGGGAAGACATTGTGAGGTTCAAAGGGAGCAAGTGATGGGATCAGATTTGGATTTCCACAACATGTAAGCAATCCTCTCTAATGATGGTGGATGTTTCCCTTTCGGGCTTGCTAAACTGGAAAAGGAACATGAAAGAGCCTTTAAGATGGCTCCTGATCTTGGGGTGAGCACAATTGCACTCTTGTTTACCTTAATGTAATAGGATCATTATCTGGGTGCCCCATTTGGATGAAGCCTTGAAAGCATATTAACCTGTCAACTTTGTTTGCAATAATTAGGGAAAATCTCTCAGGCTCCAAGCCCAGGTTTTTAAAGCCAATGGTGAAGTGGTCTTTCCTTGTTTTCTATGTTGACTTTCATTAAAGATTTGCATAAACATAACTGAATGGTGACTCTTGCTTTTTGGTGCCAGCCAATTATATGAATTGATTTTTGCAGGCCGAAGGTGTTTTTGATCTGCAGTTTGTAAAAGGTGAAGGCGGGGGTGTTGGCTGACCTTGACCTGAACAAGGAGAGGACTTACCTTTATATCTCAGGGTCTAATAACAGAGACCTCAGTGGTAAATCCATGGGAGCCAGTGGCTTTCTAACCCCACTGTGACAGAGGGTCTTCTGGGGAGTGGGGACCACAACTGCTCAAAGGAGGCTTGTGCTTCTCTTCTCCCTGACCCATTGCCTGCCTCCATTTACCCAATTAAAGTAGTGCAGGGCATGACCTGCCTGCTGCTTTCCTGGTTTCACTTAGACGACCCACCCTCTGACTTTGGAGTGCATGATGGATTGGTTTGAAACAAAACCATCTCGTTCCCAAACTGAAAGGTTCCTTTTTACAACTGGGAACGACTTGAAACCACTGGAGAAAATCATGTGCCAATTATGTATAAACTCCTTTACCACAAGGTATAAAGGAAGCCATAATTCGGGGGGCTTACATTTGATTGAATTCATCTGTTTTCATTTTGTAAATAGAGAGGAGGGAGAATCCATAGTGGGGGACAGTTGACATAGTGCAGCTTCTATTCCCAGGCAAAAGAAAGGGTGGCCCTGTCGCCTCACTCGCTCAGAGCCACGATTCCTAGGTGTAAAGAATCACAAGAAACCCTTACTCTGGAAGGGAGGTCAGCCTTGCTCCAGGCAGCGCCAGACTTCCCCCAGAACCAGAGGCACCGAAGAGAAGGGACCGTGTTTTATCAATCACCCAGCCAAGAACAACAACCTTCAACTGGGGAAATACCCGGGCCCCCATCTGGGATGAGATTTACACTGATGGGTCTGTATTTGCCAGCAGCTGACAAGTCAGACTTTACCCTTAACATCCCTAAGTGTGTTGGTACTAATTAGGTGAAAAATGAGATGCATTGTTAAAACTGGCTTTCCTTTCCTGCTTGGCAGCCTGACATTATGGGACACTGAAACCTTAAATTGCCTTGCAGAAACATGCCTGAGGATAACTGCATTGTGGGGGTAGAGGGAGGACCTGGTGACGGAATAAAGATCACTTCACCATGGCTGCCATCTGTCACTAATGAAAGACTGGCTTGTTAATAGGCCTAGAGGATTAATTGATATCTTTCTCCAAATGTGTGCAGCTAGTGACCCCTGATCTTTGGATGCACTAGACAAACTTGGGTGTAGTTCCAGGTTTTCCACTTGGCTGGTGGCATGACTTTGGGCACCTCTCTCTGCTTCAATCTCCTTAACTGTAAAATGGGGTATTTCTTTGTGCTGTTATGATCAAACAATATTTGAGTGTCATGTCACATGTGAAAGTGAATCACTGGCTTTTTCCTTTCCATTCTGAGCCTCTTATTTCCTAAGAAGGTGGGCTCCTGTGTTCTTTATTTTAAAGCCCTCATGATGGACCTCGAGGGCTCCTTGCTACATAGCAGAGAATGACCACATTCAGTGGCTGTGCATACACCTTTCCTAGACTTTTCTGTATTCTCACCAGGCCACTTTGGGTCATCTGTCTCTATCTTGGCGGCTGTGATAACTGGCCCTCTGGATCACTGGTACTGTGTGTTGTGCTGTGCTATGGTGCTCAGTCGTGTCTAACTCTTTGCGGTCCCCTGAACTGTAGCCCACCAGGCTCCTCTGTTCATGGGATTCTCCAGGAAAGAATACTGGAGTGTGTTGCCAGCCCTCTTCCAGGGGCTCTTTCTGACCCAAGGATCGAACCCAAGTCTCTTACGTCTCCTGCATTGGCAGCCAGGTTCTTTGGAAGCCCCCCTGGATCACTGGGTGTAACCTTAAACTGTTTTCTCTTGTTACTTTTTAAAATATTAAAATATTCTTCCCCAAATGAAAATGGATTACTATAGGACAGTTGCTGTTGTTTTTATTCGGTCAGCTCTTGATTGTGCATAGACTAGGGGTTTAAGGCTTACTCTCCTTGCCTGATACAGACCCTTGCTCTTCCCTTGCTGTCTCATCTCTAGTCCATGCTTCATTCAATTCTGCAAATATTTCATGATAGCTAAGTGACTTATTTGGATGACCTAATTTAATCTTCACCCTGTCTGAGATTATCCAACAAATAAATGATGGGGATGGGATTTGAACCCAGGCAGTCTGACCTTAGAACCTGAGCTTTAGGGATTATGCCTTTATCCACCAGGTGTTCCTTCAGTGCATTAGAATAGATTGCACAAATGAGGGCCCAGATCATGAAACATAGATCAGATAAATCCAAAGGCTCATGTATGAATGGTGAAGGTGGAACAGGAAATGGGATGCGAGGTTCACACACACCTGGGGGACTCGCACTAACGTTTAGTCCTCAAAGCCAGTGCTCTTCTTACTCTCATAGTCAGCTGAGGTCTGGAGTGAGTTCTACTCCCAGAAAAAAATCAACTTCCAATTTCTTTAAGAGAAGTTTCACTTGCTATTTTTATGTGGGGGGTTGGGGGGGTGGGGCAAGGAACACATCATAGCTTCCCAGGGCAAGTCACTCTTGACATCCTAAAATAAACTTGGTTACACTGCCTGCCTCTGGGCAGCAAAAATCGTATTCATAGTTATCAAAGTTTGTACTCAAGCGATTGCTCCTCCTGCCCCTCTGGAGCCTTTAGATTATGTTTTTGTTCATGATTTATGCTGCGACCACACATCTGACATATTTTTCCTGTTATTTGTTTCAGGCATCAGAATATCTCAGGCTGCCCCTAGGCTTGAGACATAAAGACTCTATTTTGCTTTTCATAACCCTCTTTCACCCCCTTGGACATTCAGACCTTCCTGGGTTTGCTTGGTGATTTGACTGCAACTTTTCTCAACTTGGACTTTGGGGGCATCCCATTTACCTCCATGTGTTTTATAAGCAGAGGTAGCCCCTGCTTATGTGACAAACCTAGACTTTTGGGAGGATCAATCCTATCAACGTGTCCAGATTTGTCTTTGTGGGATGCATAATGAAGGGGTTTCAGAGACTGAATAACAGAGTAATTTGTTCCATCCCAGACAAGGATGGTCTTATTAGGGGGTGACTATCGGTGCTGCTGAGGCATCCGTGGAGCTCTAACAATATTTGCTTTTGAAAGGCTGGAAGTCCAAACCCCAGCAGCACTCAGGCTCCCGTCAAGACAGCTGACCTAATCTTACCCTGATGTAAGCAATTTTAATTCATTGAGATTCTGCCTAATGATGCTGGCGATTTACATTGCTGTCATTCTTGAGCGTGATTATGTTTTCAAAGAAAGGGATCATTCCTGTGGAGACATTTTCCTCTAAATGCTTCCTTTGAAGGACTCTGCTCACTGTGGAAGGGAAAGAAACAAAACAAGAGAGAGTCTTCTGTAAGACAGCCAGGGTCTCTCCTAAGAACTCTGGGAAGAATAGCATCTATTGTACTCACGTGGCGTTTAGATATCTGTCATCCCAGATCACTTGGAATGAATCCTCCAAGCAACGTCTGGGCCAATAGGAATTTTAGGGTTCCCTGTGCTCAAGTTTTGCTTCGTTGTTGTTTTGTCCCTAAGTTGCGTCTGACTCTTCTGCGACCCTGTGGACTGTAGCTCTCCAGGCTCTTCTGTCTATGGGATTCTCCAGGCAAGAATACAGGAGTGGGTTGCCATTTCTTTCTCCAGAGGATTTTCCTGACCCAGGGACCAAATCTGCATCTCCTACATTGAAGGCAGATTCTTTATTGCTGAGCCATAGGAGCAGGTTTGGCTTGAGCCAGTATTATTGTCAAAAGCAGGATCCCCTTGATTCCATGAGAAGGGGATTTCTACTACCCTAAAGATAGAGCAGGCACTCTGCAAAGCACTTAGATCCAGAGAGGATACTATGAAGGGAAACCTAATGAGCATAGTGGTTAAAGAGTCGGACACGACTGAGCCACTAAACAACAAAAACAACAGGAGGAAAATTAGAGGAAGGAATAAGAGGTAGAGATGGTAACTATTATTGGAAAGCAGTCTTCAGAACCCTGGCTGCTGCTGAAGAAGAGAGAAGGTTTGGTTTGGCCAGGTGGCTAAAAAATACCACGAGTGGATGTTATAATGACTGTTTGTATCCTTCCTTCATGCATAAGACATGTACCACATACACCAGGCACTGCTAGGATCTTGGGTTAACAGCTGTCATTTGAATGTTGTAAGAGCCCCCCAGACTGGTCTCCTTGCTTTCATCCATTCCTCACCCCTAACAATCTTATCAACAGAACAGCCAGAGTGATTCCAGGAAAATGCATGTTCAGGTCCTGTCACCCTCCAGAGGCTTTCAGCATCTCTCGGAATAAGTCTGTACAATAGTCACATGTGAATGGCCAAGATCTCCCCCCAACACCCTATTTCCCACTCCAGCACCTCTGAATTCTCACTGAGCCGCTGAGACCCAGCTTACACGCCACCACCTCCTGAAGAACCCTTGGGCCCCTGTGCCACCCTTTGCTTGTGTCTCAGTTGTTATACTGACACCCAATTTCTCTCTTATCTTCTCCATGCCCGCTTTGATCTCCGAGGTTCTGCAAGAGGAACTGGCTTTCACTTACCTCAGAATCATCCCAAGACTAAGTTCTCAGGAGTATTATTGAATGAATGAACAAATGAATGTGTGCGTGACAAATGCCCCTTCTCCATGGGGCGCCTATGGCTCTGGTACCCCAGGGCAGCCAGCAGACTGGTTCTACCACTGGACTCTGTTAATGTTCACACCACGCCTGTGTGCCGATGTGCCCCATGGCCAAAGCTAGGAGCCAAAGCACTTCATTTTTCTGCCCCAAGAGACATCTAGAGACTCCCCACAACTCCATTCCCGGCTCCTGGAGAAATGAAGCATGACTATAAGATCCTTCCTCGCTTCCTCAGTCCTGGGGTGGCCCTAGGAGAGGGTGGGCAGGATGGGGAAACACCTTTGCAGCCGGGCCTGTGCCCTGTTCACCTCCACCCCCTGTCTGGTGGAACTGGGCTCTGTAAACTGGCCCCCCATGCTCTGCAGCTCCATCGATGTAAATATTGTTGAGACTCTCCACTGTGGGGGGATGGGGAAGGAAAAGCCATCATGGAGTACACATATGTCTGCAGTACCTCTTCCAGGGGATAACAGTCTGGGCAGAACCAGCTGTGTGGTCAGACTGCTGGACCCTGAGGCAGGGAAGAAAACCCTGCACAAATCTGAAGGACCCCCCACTGCCCCCCCCATGAACTAGTGGCACCTACTGTGGCCAGGCCTTTCTCCAAGGCAGGCGCACAGTGGGCTCCTGGCACTGAAAAGGCTTGGAAAAATTATAGAGGGGAAAGCTATTTGCTTGTGGCACACTGCCCAGGCAGGTTAATCCAATCCCTCCGAGGAGAGAGTTCTTCCTGAACACTTGTAATTAATCCGGAGAGCTCATGGCCTCAGGAGGTTATGAGGCCAAATTACTCAGTAGGTTTCCAAAAAGAAGTTGTTGTCCAGGTGGAAAAAGTAGCATCTTCCTTAGACGAGGGCAGTAAGTCTGCAAGGATTGTCAGTGGGACTGCTGGGACAGAGGAAATGCAAAGGTCTGGAGGAAGGATAAAATAAACAGTAGTTAACTTCTAGAGAGCAACTGGCTGACTCTGTGAGCTCAGCACTTTATTTGCATCTGCTGGTGTGATTCTTATAAGCAGTGACTCTTGTCATTCCCATTTGACAGATGAGGGGAAAGGAGCCCAGAGACATTAAGTAACGTGTCCATGGTCACACAGCGAACACATGCTGAGTTAAAATCTAAACTAAGGCACAGGGTTTCTAGATCAGCTCTTAATAAGTGGGCCTTAGTTCTTTGCTGCCATGGGTTGGAATGGGCTTGGTGAGGCCATGCATGTCTTTTCCTTGTGACTTAGTGCCATGTGTAGAGAGAGTTTCAAATTTGGAAAATACATTTGGTCATTAGCAGCATGACCCTAGAGCAAGGCATTTCATCTTTGAGTAGTGTCCTTGTCTGATAGAGTAGACATAACAACACCTTTCTTACCCATGTTGTGCGGTTAAATGTCATGGTGTATTGAAATACACAATAGACACACAAAAGTGCTATTGAACTGTCATACTGTTTTGTGAAATTATCTACAGTTTTGGTATAATGAAAGCGTTAAAGCCAGGCTGTCCAATGGTCTTTCTGAATAATGGAAATACTTTTTATGGATGCTGTTCAATATGGTAGCCACTGGCCCCATATGGCTATAAAAACCCTTGAAATGTGACTAGTGATATTGAGGAACTACATTTTAAATTTCATTTCATTAATTTGAACAGAATGTGTGTGGCTGTTTGCTACCATGGTGAAAGCACAGGAGATGGTTTCATCTGGGAAAGGCTTTGGAGATCCTTGAGTCCAACCTCTGTTTCGCAGATGACAAGACTGAGGTTCTTAGTGGGGTAGGAGCCTGCCCAAGGTCATTTGGTAAGTTAGTAGAGAGCAGGTTAGAATCAGGTCTTCAAGCACCCTGATATTCTCTACTTTAAGCATTCGGAATATCCCTATAAGTAGATTAGAAAAGAAGATTGATCATCATCAGCCTAAAATCCATATGAAATACCAGGAAAGGTCTGGTTTTGAAGAGGGGCTGAGGCTAGAGGGGGCAATAAGGAATGTCCACACCCATTTGTGCGATGCATTGTCTGACTCTTTCCACTAGGAGCCTAACTGGGTGTTGCCCTGACCAAGCAGGCATCTTCTTGCTTAGAGTCAACAGACAGGAAACCCTTTTTCACTGAAACCCATCACAGCAATGATGGAGATACCTCTGGCGAGGTCCATTTCTCCGAGGAATAGTCCTGCCAGTGATGGAGGGCTTGGGGCTCAGTGGACTGTAATGGTATATCTGTGGAAAGAAAGAAAAGGCCTGTGGTGAGGCTGCAACCTTGGTGCCAAATCACAATCTATAATCGGGCCTGATTTTTTCCATATGTATCAACAAAAACAGCTTTGCTTTCATGGAGATGAAAGCAACCCCTTTATTTGGTCCTATTTCCCTTTTGTATGTATTTCCCAGGTCTTCACTGGGTTCATCATTCTCCAATCAAAACAAACCTGCAAGAGAACAAATCAGAAATTAGGGATATGGAAGGACTTAATGGAGAAAATATCTTTTTTATAATTTCTGTGGCAGAGAGATATGCTGTATTTCTCTCTCTTTTCTTAACCAAAATAAAATTAAATTACTCTGCCATAGTTTTGATGAAATCATATTCTTGGGGTGCTTGAGTGCTCTTTATGGCCCCACGGACTACAGCCTGCCAATCTCCTCTGTCCATGGGATTTTCCAGGCAAGAATACTAGATTAGGTTGCCCTTTCCTCCTCCAGGAGATCTTCCTGGCCCAGGGATTGAACTCCTTCACCTCCCTCTGCTGGTAGGCAGATTGTTTACTACTGAGCTACTGGGAAGTCCATATTCTTGGGGTAGTGAAAGCAGATAAGTGCTTAACAGCAGTAGATTAACGGATCTGTGTGAACCATCTTTATTAAAGGACATATACATTGTCAACCCACATTTTGTATTGCTGCCATAACAAAAAATTGTAGACTGGAAGCTTTGAGCAAGAAAAATGTATTTACTTGCAGTTCTGGAGGCTGGAAGTTCGAGATGAAGGTACCAGCTACTTTGATTTCTCCTGAAGTCTCTCCCTTTGGCTTGCAGATGGCCACCTTCTCTCTGGGTCCTTGGGCTTTTTCTCTGTGCATATGTCCCTGATGTCTCTTCCTCTTCCTGTAAGACCATCAGTTCAATTGGATTATGACCCCACCCTTACCACCTCATTTAACCTTAATTAACTCTGCAAAGACTTTATCTCCAAATATAGTCACATGGGAACCTAAGGCTTCAGCATATGAACTTTGGTGGTTTAGTCACTAAGTTGTGTCCAACTCTTGCAACACCATGGCCTATAGCCTGCCAGGCTCCTCTGTTCATGGGATTCTCCAGGCAAGAATACTGGAGTGGGTTGCCATTTCCTTCTCCAGGGGATCTTCCCCACCAAAGAATCGAACCTGGGTCTCCTGCATTGCAGGCAGATTCTGTACCGACTGAGTTACAAGGGAAGATCCATATGAACTTTGAGGGAACACAATTCAGTCCTTAACAACTTTATTGAGGACTTGCTATGTTTTGGGACTGGAAATACAGGGAAACAAAAAACAAAACAAAAACAAAACAGTATAATAACCTGACCTCTGAGAAGCTGGGGGTCTGACAAATGTTAAAAAAATGCAGTATGATATGCAATTTATCTACACCAAAGGCATTGAGGGAAAGAATCCACTTTATTTTGGGAAATGAAAGGGAAAAAATTTAGAGAAGTCTTCAAAGACACAGAGCTGAGTGAATTGAGATTTGAAGGAAGTCTGGCATAGGCAGGATGGCAGGAAAAGAAATAAAGAGTACAGACAAAATAAGCCAAGTCTCTTTCTTGACTTCTGAAAGGTTCTAAAATACTCTTCGCATTTTAAAGGCCAAGCTTCTATGATCAGAGATGACTTCTTTCATTAAGCCATTGTTTCCTAAGAAAAAACAAAAAACAATATTGGCTTGGAATGCTTTTGGCTACACACATCATAAAACTCTTCTACAAGCTGGCCTGCACAGTAGGGGCAAGAGTATTTTCCGTGAGCAGATCAGTGGTAGAGTGGGTTCTGGGCACGGTTTGAGCACTGAGTGATCACATTGACGACTCAGGTTTTTTTTGTCTCTCCATTTTGTCTGTTTTACAGTGGCCTCAGACAAAGGCTGCATCTTCTTCTCCTGGCTACAATAGTCTTCAGCGGAAACCCTACCGACATGCTTGCTTACTCACACACTTCAGGAGAGAAAGTGAAAACCTCTTCTCCAATCTTTGGTGTGCTAGAATTGGCTTCTCCTGGCTCCTGAGATCTGATTGTCAAATTTTCAGAAATTTTGCAACTGGTTGTTAAACATAACTGTTGTTAAAAATTAAATTATACAAACCTAAAACAAAATAGACTTGATTAAAAACAAAGATAGTAAATATTCAAAATTCATCACTCCCTCTTATTTTACTAATTTTACTCTCATCCGTGCCCCTGGCATGATTTACATCCATCACATGTGGATGATGGTATACTCTACAGTGAGAGCTACTGCACTGCCCTCCCCAGCTCTGTGCTGGTGACCTGAAATCGGCCATGATGACAGTATTCACAGCCTAGAAATAGGCAAGTGCAATAAACAGGTTATGAGATACTATTTTTTGTTTGTCTAGGGCTTCCCTGGTGGCTCAGTGGTAAAGAATCTGCCTGCCAATGCAGGAGACACAGGTGTGATCCCTGGCTCGGGAAGAGCCCCTGGAGGAGGAAATGGTAACCCACTCCAGTATTCCTGCCTGGAGCATTCCATGGACAGAGGAGCCTGGCAAGCTACAATCCATAGGGTTGCAAAGAGTCAGACAAGACTAGGTGACTAAGCACAAACACACACACACACACACACACACACACAGACTACAGAAAGTGATGGAGAAATGCGAATAATGCAGATTAAATTTTTTAAAGTGTTATTCTAAACCACTTGGGTTGTGAATAGTGCAGAAATTTGAGGAGATATTTTTCCAGTTATATCTGATTCAGCAAAGAAGTCACATCATTGAAAGATGACTGAAATTCTGATCATGTGCTTTCATTGTTTTACTTGTAACGGAAGCAAAAGCAGCCAGCATTCATGCCAGCATTAAAACTTATCTGTCAATTACAACCATTGATTGGTTAGAGATGTAAGAATGGCAAAAGCGAGTAAGAAAATTCTGTGAAAATCAATTTATAGTGTGGAATTTACAATGAAGAACACTTTTTTGTGTTATTGTATTTGTATTTTGGGTTCTAAACATCCATTAGATTAGTAAAGATTTATAATAAATGTATGCCTACATAGGCATCAGAGGGCAGACACACAAACCATAATCACAGAAAACTAGTCAATCTAATCACACGGACCAAAGCCTTGTCTAACTCAATGAAACTAAGCCATGCCGTGTCGGGCCACCCAAGACGGGTGGGTCATGGTGGAGAGGTCTGACAGAATGTGGTCCACTGGAGAAGGGAATGGCAAACCACTTCAGTATTATTGCCTTGAGAACCCCATGAA
>NW_011495076.1:605534-609066 GCF_000754665.1 Bison bison bison
CAGTATGAAAAGGCAAAATGATAGGATACTGAAAGAGGAACTCCCCAGGTCGGTAGGTGCCCAATATGCTGCTGGAGATCAGTGGAGAAATAACTCCAGAAAGAATGAAGGGATGGAGACCAAAGTACAAAAACAATACCCAGTTGTGGATGTGACTGATGATAGAAGCAAGGTCCGATGCTGTAAAGAGCAATATTGCACAGGAACCTGGATTGTCAGGTCCATGAATCAAGGCAAATTGGAAGTAGAGAAACCGGAGATGGCAAGAGTGAATGTCGACATTCTTGGAATCCGCGAACTAAAATGGACTGGAATGGGTGAATTTAACTCAGATGACCATTACATCTACTACTGCGGGCAGGAATCCCTTAGAAGAAATGGAGTAGCCATCATGGTCAACAAAAGAGTCCGAAATGCAGTACTTGGATGCAATCTCAAAAATGACAGAATCATCTCTGTTAGTTTCCAAGGCAAACCATTCAATACCATAGTAATCCAAGACTATGCCCCAACCAGTAATGCTGAAGAAGCTGAAGTTGAACGGTTTTATGAAAACCTACAAGACCTTTTAGAACTAACACCCAAAAAAGATGTCCTTTTCATTATAGGGGACTGTAATGCAAAAGTAGGAAGTCAGGAAACACCTGGAGTAACAGGCAAATTTGGCCTTGGAATACAGAATGAAGCAGGGCAAAGGCTAATAGAGTTTTGCCAAGACAACACACTGGTCATACCAAACACCCTCTTCCAACAACACAAGAGAAGACTCTATACTGGACATCACCAGAGGGTCAACACTGAAATCAGATTGATTATATTCTTTGCAGCCAAAGATGGAGAAGCTCTATACAGTCAGCAAAAATAAGACCGGGAGCTGACTGTGGCTCAGATCATGAACTCCTTATTGCCAAATTCAGACTTAAATTGAAGAAAATAGGGAAAACCACTAGACCATTCAGGTATGACCTAAATCAAATTCTTTATGATTATACAGCAGAAGTGAGAAATAAATTTAAGGGACTAGATCTGATAGGTAGAGTGCCTGATGAACTATGGACGGAGGTTCGTGACATTGTACAGGAGACAGGGATCAAGACCATCCCCATGGAAAAGAAATGCAAAAAAGCAAAATGGCTGTCTGGGGAGGCCTTACAAATAGCTGTGAAAAGAAGAGAAGCGAAAAGCAAAGGAGAAAAGGAAAGATATGAGCATCTGAATTCAGAGTTCCAAAGAATAGCAAGGAGAGATAAGAAAGTCTTCCTCAATGACCAATGCAAAGAAATAGAGGAAAACAATAGAATGGGAAAGACTAGAGATCTCTTCAAGAAAATTAGAGATACCAAGGGAACATTTCATGCAAAGATGGGCTTGATAAAGGACAGAAATGGTAGGGACCTAACAGAAGCAGAAGAACTGTACAAAAAAGATCTTCATGACCCAGATAATCATGATGGTGTGATCACTCACCTAGAGCCAGACATCCCGGTATGTGAAGTCAAGTGGGCCTTAGAAAGCATCACTACGAACAAAGCTAGGGGAGGTGATGGAATTCCAGTTGAGCTATTTCAAATCCTGGAAGATGATGCTGTGAAAGTGCTGCACTCAATATGCCAGCAAATTTGGAAAACTCAGCAGTGGCCATGGGACTGGAAAAGGTCAGTTTTCATTCCAATCCCAAAGAAAGGCAATGCCAAAGAATGCTCAAACTACCGCCCAATTGCACTCATCTCACACTCTAGTAAAGTAATCCTCAAAATTCTCCAAGCCAGGTTTTAGCAATACATGAACCGTGAACTTCCAGATGTTCAAGCTGGTTTTAGAAAAGGCAGAGGAACCAGAGGTCAAATTGGCAACATCTGCTGGATCATCGAAAAAGCAAGAGAGTTCCAGAAAAACATCTATTTCTGCTTTCTTGTCAATGCAAAAGCCTTTGACTGTGTGGATCACAATAAACTGTGGAAAATTCTTCAAGAGATGGGAATACCAGACCACCTGACCTGCTTCTGGAGAAACCTGTATGAAGGTCAGGAAACAACAATTAGAACTGGACATGGAAAAACAGACTGGTTCCAAATAGGAAAAGGAGTACTTCAAGGCTGTGTATTGTCACCCTGCTTATTCAACTTATATGCAGAGTACATCATGAGAAACACTGGGCTGGAAGAAGCACAAGCTAGAATCAAGATTGCTGGGAGAAATATCAATAACCTCAGATATACAGATGACACCACCCTTATGGCAGAAAGTGAAGAGGAACTAAAAAGCCTCTTGATGAAAGTGAGAGTGGAGAGTGAAAAAGTTGGCTTAAAGCTCAACATTCAGAAAACTATGATCATGGTATCTGGTCCCATCACTTCATGGGAAATAGATCAGGAAACAGTGACCTATTTCAAATAGGTGTGAAATAAAGTCTGACTTTTTTTGGGGGGGGAGCTCCCAAATCACTGCAGATAGTGATTGCAGCCATGAAATTAAAAGACACTTACTCCTTGGACAGAAAGTTATGAACAACCTAGATAGCATATTTAAAACCAGAGACAATTCTTTGCCAACAAAGGTCCATCTGGTCAAGGCTATGGTTTTTTCAGTGGTCATGTATGGATGTGAGACTTGAACTGTGAAGAAAGCTGAGTGCCAAAGAATTGATGCTTTTGAACTGTGGTGTTGGAAAAGACTCTTGAGAGTCCCTTGGACTGCAAGGAGATCCAACCAGTCCATCCTAAAGGAGATGAGTCCTGGGTGTTCATTGGAAAGACTGATGCTGAAGCTGAAACTCCAATACTTTGGCCACCTCATGCGAAGAGTTGACTCACTGGAAAAGACCCTGATACTGGGAGGGACTGTGAGCAGGAGGAGAAGGGGATGACAGAGGATGAGATGGATGGGTGGCATCACTGACTTGATGGACATGAGTGTGGGTAAACTCTGGGAGTTGGTGATGGACAGGGAGGCCTGGCATGCTGTGATTCATGGGGTCGCAAAGAATAGGACACGACTGAGTGACTGAACTGAACTGAACTGAACTGAGATGAGTGCGATTGTGGGGTAGTTTGAGCATTCTTTGGCATTGCCTTTCTTTGGGATTGGAATGAAAACTGACCTTTTCCAGTCCCGTGGCCACTGCTGAGTTTTCCAAATTTGCTGGCATATTGAGTGCAGCACTTTCACAGCATCATCTTCCAGGATTTGAAATAGCTCAACTGGAATTCCATCACCTCTACTAGCTTTGTTCATAGTGATGCTTCCTAAGGCCCACTTGACTTCACATTCCAGAATGTCTGGCTCTAGGTCAGTGATCACACCATCGTGATTATCTGGGTCATGAAGATCTTTTTTGTACAGTTCTTCTGTGTATTCTTGCCACCTCTTCTTAATATCTTCTGCTTCTGTTAGGTCCCTACCATTTCTGTCCTTTATTGAGCCCATCTTTGCATGAAATGTTCCCTTGTATCTCTAATTATCTTGACGAGATCTCTAGTCTTTCCCATTCTATTGTTTTCCTCTATTTCTTTGCATTGATCACTGAGGAAGA
>NW_011495076.1:609166-612862 GCF_000754665.1 Bison bison bison
TCTTTGCATTGATCACTGAGGAAGACTTTCTTATCTCTCCTTGCTATTCTTTGGAACTCTGCATTCAAATGGGTATATCTTTCCTTTTCTCCTTTGCTTTTTGCTTCCCTTCTTTTCACAGCTATTTGTAAGGCCTCCTCAGACAGCTGTATGTAGACTGTATTTTTTCCTAGACAGTCCTTTTTATGCATTAATTAGCACCAATCCCTCATTCCTTTAGTTTGATTGAGCCAATCTAATTTACATGCCCACTCTTAAAACCTGGAATGCCTTATATTGATTACTGTTTGTTGCTGGGAATGGGTAGTTTGTTGGGAAAAAGGAAACGGGGTGAATTTTGGCTAAACAGACAAAACTACCTACACCTGTAAAGGTCACCTACCCCCACCAGCATAAACAACACGTTAATACAATATCAGTCTTTTTATTTTGTGAATGCGTGCGTGCTATCGCTCTAATCATGTCTGACTCTTTGTGACCTTATGGACTGCGGCCCGCCAGACTCCTCTGTCTATGGAATTCTCCAGGCAAGAATACTGGGGTGGGTTGCTGTGCCCTCTTCCAAGGGATCTTCCCGACCCAGGGATCGAACACAAGTCTCTTCTGTCTCCTCCATTGGCAACCATTTTCTTTACCGTTAGTGTCCCTGGGAAGTTGCCTTTTTGTTTTAGTATGAATTAATATATGACAATTTTTGAAATAGAACAGCTGACTCAGGGCACACTGGATAGAACTTTTAACAGTTTGGGCAGGATAATTCCTTGTTGCGGGAGGAGTGCCCTGTACGTCATAGGAAGTCTAGCAGCATCCCTGACCTCTACCCACTAGATGCTAGTAGCACCCCATTTCCAATTATGACTACAAAAACTTCTCCAGACATTGCCAGATATCTTCTGGGGTCTGTTTTGCTCATCAACTACTGGTTTCAACCCAGGACTTAGGGTTCCAAAGCTGGAAGATTTTAGCTTCTGTTCTCCTCCCTCTAAGTTACTGCTTATCTGTAATCAAATGTTAAATTGATGGCTCAAAGCAATGCCAGAGAAGAGGTACATTCCTGAGGGCTGGAACCCTGGGCCCCAGAAAAATGAGTCTGGAGGCAAATCTTCTGGGCTCAGGAGAAAGGAATGTTCCAACTGGGGAGGCCAAAGTTTCTAGATACCATCTCTCAACTTAGCAGATTCTACTGTGGCTTTTTCCATCTTTGAAATTCAAATGATATGAAGTTCTTGACCTGAAGATCTATATATGAAGATCTTAAAAACATTTTGGTTCATTTTAGACAACTTAAGTAGATTTTAGCCTGAGTTAGAAGGAAGATTTCATTTAGCTTATGCTTGGGTTCCAGAAGCATCAACTCTTCAGACCATAGCAATGATGTAAGTTCCAAAGGAAGCAAACAAATGCATCTCAGCAAGATGTAAACTGTCCAAAGTCTGGGAAATGTCCTCATGCCAGAATCTATTGACATTTGTGTAAAATAAGCTTACCCAAAACTCTCCTCTCCTCAAGAAAACCCTCCTTAGACCTGTTTCTCCTTCCAGCATCCAGCCGGTCTTCATCTTTCCTCAATAGCTAAGGCTCTCAAAGGATTAGTCTTCTTTTGCTGTCACAATTTGTTCTCCTTCTGTTCATTCCTTGGATTCTGTCCCTAAATACCAACAATACTGTTCTGATGTGTTCAGTCACCTCCTCTATAACATTCTTGTTCTGTCTCATCCTTAGGACAACTTTGGACAACTTTGCTGACCAGCCTCTCTCCTATATGTTTTTGCCTCTCGTTAGTTCTGTAATGCTGGGGTATTTTTCCTACCCTTCTGTTGAATTCTTTACTGGTTCCTCTTTCTCTGTCTGCTGCTTAAATAGAAGTATTTCCCCAGGGATTTCGTCTTGCTCCTGTTTCTTTCCTTTCCTTTCTCTCTGGGCTGTCTTCTTATCACCTCTTGACTTTAGGTGCGTAGCTTCCAACTCTGCATCTTCAGCCATGCACGGCCTCTTTCCTTGGCTCCAAAGATGGGTACATTCACCTTCCCAGTGGTGGGGGTAGCCACAGGGGCTTCAAATACAACACACCTAACTTGGAACTCCTTTTCTCTTTTCCTAACCCAACTTTTTCTCATCTCTGTCTCAGTTAATGAAATTGCTTTCTTTCATGTCTCCCAGGGTAGAGACCCTAAAGACACCTTGAGTCAAGGTTTCCTTGTAAATCAATCCCAGTATGTCATGTGTCTCTGCATCCTGTGAATGTCACTGCCATCATTTCCTTGATGAGAATGCCACCCTCTCCACCCACGTTTAGATCACAGACTGGCAAGCTTTGTCTTGAAAGGAGCAGATAGTAAATATTTTAGGCTTTCTGAGTCACTGTCTTTGTTGTAACTATTCAACTCTGCTCTTATAGCATGAACACAGCCATGGATAATAGGTGAATGAGAAGGTAGGCATGACTGTGTTTCAGTAAAACTTTATTTACAAAAACAGATTTCTGATCTGATTTAGCCCAAGGGACATAGCTTGCCACCTCCTTGTTTAGAGGGTGGTTGTCTTTTACTTGGATTATCTCATCTTCCCAGGTGGTGCTAGTGGTAAATAACCTGCCTACCAATGCAGGAGACATAAGAGACGTGGGTTCAGTCCCTGGGTCTGGAAGATCCTCTGGAAGAGAGCATGGCAACCCACTCCAGTATTCTTGCCTGGAAAACCCATGAACAGAGGAATCTGGCAGGCTACAGTCCATGGGGTCACAAAGAGTTGGACATGACTGAAGCAACTTAACACACACACCAGAAGCTTATCTCCCTCTCCAGTATTATTTTCCTCTAACCATTTTTATCTTGCTGTCCAAAGTAAATATTTATTGATGAATGCATCTTCTTAAAATACAGACTGATTAGATACATCAGACTTTGACACTCTATGTAAGTTAGCTTTCTTCAAACATGCCATACCCTCAAGCTCTATAATTCTCCCTTTACTGTTTTCCAGCCTGGAATGTTCTTCCCTGCCCCCAAATCCTTTTAAGTGTCAATTTATGACATAGCCTACAAGGTATCTTTGCTATGAAGCCCTCCATACCTCCCTTCCCAACTCTGAACTCTTTCTTCTCTAATACTCTCTTAAATAATATTGCTCCTGCCTCACAGTGTCATCTCATTATGAGTGTGCCTCATGGCGAAGTGACATCTACCTATGTTGATCTACCTCAGTCCAAAGCTCCCTGGGAAGCAAAAAGTGTCTTTTGAAAAAAATATTATTTTATTCCCCAACATATTACTCCATTTAAATAGTAATCTCTACTAACATAGTCTGCAATTTCAAATACAAAATACACACATTTCTCAAGAATAGATGCAAAAAAAAAAGAAAAAGGTACAGTCCAGAACTAAGCAAGTTCACTCCACCCACCACCACCAAATGACGTTTGGGATTGCTTATTCAGCCTCAACCACATCTTGTTCATCAGTCCATAGCATGCCTACGGAGTCTGTGTTTAGTTTTTAGGTTTGCGTTTTCTCTTTTAAGCTTTTGAAAATGGATAGGATGTTGAAGGTTGTGGGAAAATGAAGCTATGACAAAAATAAAAGAGAAATTCATTTTTTAAATGGAAACTGGCAGGAAAATGTTGTGTGTGGATCGAATCTTTTGTCTACAAATATGACTTTAAAGGACCAAGAATGAGCCAGACAGTGTAACGTAAAG
>NW_011495076.1:612962-618521 GCF_000754665.1 Bison bison bison
GATGCAAGGCGATGAACCATAAGCAATGAGGTGCAGAGTGTGCATGTGCCCGCGGTCGTGTCAGACTCTTTGTGACCCCATGGACTGTAGCCCACCAGGCTCCTCTGTCTGTGGAATTTTTTAGCCAAAAATACTGGAGTGAGTTTCCATTTCCTACTCCAGGGGATCTTTTCGACCCAGGACAGTAGCCCACCAGGCTTCTCTGCCTGTAGAATTTTCCAAGCTAGAATACTGGAGTGGGTTGCCATTTCCCACTCCAGGGGATCTTTCCAACCCAGGGATCAAAACTGTGACACCTGTGTCTCCTGTACCAGCAGATTCTTTACCACTAGCCCCCTGGGAAGCATGCGGTAAGAGGGGAAACTGTATAATGAAGAAATGGAAACATATTTTGAGAGTTTAGCTAGAGTGAGCACTATTTAATATGGTTGTTACTATCAATATACTTGGTTATTTACATTTAAATAATTGAAATTAAAATTTAAAATTCAGTTCCTCAGTTGCATTAGTCACGTCTTGAGTGCCCGCTAGCCATCTGTTGCAAGTAGCCACCAATTTGGGCAGGACAGGTATAAAACTTTTCCATAGACATAAAAAGTTCAGGTGAGTAGCATTGGTCTAGAATCAGTGAAGTCAAGTATCTGTTAGCTGAAAGTTAAGTCAGAAAAGGATGGGACTTTGTTTGAGAATGCACTGTGTGTTAAGTCGCTTCAGTCATGTCCAACTCTTTGAAACCCCACAGACTGTATCCTGCCAGGCTCCTCTGTCTGTGGGATTCTCCAGGCAAGAATACTGGAGTGAGTTGCCATTTCCTCTTCCAGGGGATCTTCCTGATCCAAGTATCAAATCCGGGTCTCTTATGTCTCCTGCATTGGCAGGCAGATAGTTTACCACTAGCGCCACCTGGTAAAGACCAAACTTGGTTAACATGCTGGTGATGAAAGTTGAGTCAAACTTTGCGGACAGTTCCACAGAGTTGAGGCCCAATAGAATCTGATCAACTTCCATGTGAGACTGGAGACAGTCAGCTCTGAACAGATTCCTCACAAACTCAGTATTTCTATGTGCCTGCTGAGAGCATCATTCATTACTGAAGCTATTTGCTTTTTTTCAATGTACATTTAAATGTATCTTTGGGGGAGGGATGTTCCACAACAGTATTTCCCAAAATGTGGGTCAAATTCACTTAGTGGGTCATGAATGATTTAGAATAGAAACAGAACAGACTTGGAAAAAATCAGCCTGGGTCACACATTTAAGGACAAATGTTGTTTTGTGAATCTTTGCTTTCAGTGATATTTGCCTGCATTTCTTAATGTGAAGTGAAAGTGAAAGTCATGTTGACTCTGTGATTCCATGGACTATATGGTCCATGGAATTCTCCAGGCCAGAATACTGGAGTGGGTAGCCTTTCCCTTCTTCAGGGGATCTTCCCAGCCCAGGGATTGAACCCAGGTCTCCTGTATTGCAGACTGATTCTTTACCAGCTGAGCCACAAGGGAAGCCCTTCTTAATGTGAGTCAGGCACAAACATTTAAAATCCACTGTTTCAGAACATAGATTAGCACAGAAGGAGAAAATATGTTTAGTTTTTGAAATGCAAAAAGACAGACCCGACTGTGTAGGGCTGCATGTGAAAAAGACAAGCACAAGTGTCACGTGGCCTTAGAAAAAAATCAAAGTTAAAACAAGCCTCGAGAATCTAACCTGTTTGTTCTTTAAAAAAAAAAAAATTTTTTTTTTTAAATTTATGACTGTGCTGGGTCTTTGTTGCTGCGTGGGCTTTTCTCTAGTTGCGGTGAGTAGAGTACACTCTCATTGCAGAGCACTGGCCCTAGGTCCAATGGGCTTCAGATATTGCAGCTCCCTGGCTCTAGAGCCCAGAGACCCTACAGAGACTAAGCCAGAACTGTGTTTGAGTCTCTCCTGTGGAGGTATGGGTCAGCACTTGACTGCTGACAAGAGACAGTGAAGCCTGGCATGCTGCAGTCCATGGGGTCACAAAGCGTCGGACACGATTGACTGACTGAACTGAACTGGTTCTAGAGCACAGACTCAATAGTTGTGACACAGAAGCCTAGTTGCTCTGTGGCTTGTGGGATCTTCCAGGACCAGGCATTGAACCTGTGACTCCTGCATTGGCAGGCAGATTTTTACCACTGAGCCACCAGGGAAGCCCTAAGCTGTATGTTCTTCACTTTCACTTCCTAGAAATGTGTGGATTTTTACCAATTCTTGAGTGGTCTTCATCCCAGAAGAAATGTTCTTTTCTTTGTTATAGCTTGTTACCAGAAACCACCTGAGCTTGCCTGTCAAAAGTGGATTGATCCCAGGAGCCAAAATTAGCTACTTAGAAAATGGTGTGACCCCTGCGTGCATGTGACAGGCAAGACCAGAAAGTCTTCCATGTGTCCCCAGGCACACAGCCCAACAATCACCTTCCTACTTGGCAAAAACAAATGCTCTAGTAAATTTTGAGGGAAGAGAATAATGCTTGTTTTATCCACATATTAATATGATTTATTTAAAAACCCTGATCATGTTGCCTCAAAACGACTTATAATGCGCTGTTTATCTCTTGGAACGTTGACAGCGAGAGTTCAGATTTCTCCCTCCAGTCTTCTAAGTGATCTTTTTTTGGAGCTGGTGGGAGCCCAGTGTACTCTGCTACCCTATACATTACATAGTAATATGGAAACCTTGATTGCTGATTTTGGCCAATTTAATTAAAAATTAAAGGAAAAACCCCAGCATAATAGAAAGTTCTATGGATGGCCATGCAAATTTGCAGAAACCCTGAAAACTTGATTAGTCACTTTGAAAAACAGCATTGATTACTTATAATTGTCATTAATAGTTAAGTTTCAAAATTCTTTCCTCAGGTTAAACATCCAATCAGTTCTGACTGAAATATATACATGTTTGTTCTAAATTATCAACATTTCCATAGGCAACAACTTTGTGCTTCAATGAGGGCAGATATTAACTGAAATTTTGGAAGTAGTTTTCTCTGAGCATTTGGGTGGATGAGATATTTCCAAATTCTTTTCCCATGAGTTTTCATTATACGGATATTTAATATATATATATATATATACATTATATATCTGCATATCTGTATTATATATATGTGAAAGTGTTAGGCTCTCAGTCATGTCCATGGACTATATAGCTCACCAGGCTCCTCTGTCCGTGGGATTCCCCGGCAAGAATACTAGAGTGGGTTGCCATTCCCTTCTCCAAGGGTGATCCAGGGATTGAACCCCAGTTTTAATGTGGTGGCTAACAAAGTTTACTTCAGAATGTTCCTGTATATTTGCATTTATTCCTTCAGTTTTCTCTGTGAGACACTGCAAGTATTAACATGGCTCAGCTGCCAGCTCCATGCACTAATCATAAATTACATTTATCCCAAGTTCTAAAAAAATTCAGACTCCTGGGCGCTGTATTCCCAGGGACATCCCCACCTGCATCTCCACGGGCATCTCAAATCCAACATGTTCAAATCTTGCTGCCTCGACTGCTTCGTCCTCCAGCTGCAATGCTGCAGCTTGGTGAACAGTGTAGTGTTTCCCCATATCCTAAACTGACAGCCCTGAAGTGGCCTTGAAGGATTCCCTTGTCATCAGCCCCCTGTTAACTAAGACCATTAATGTTTATTAATGATAACAACAATAGGATTTATCAGCTCTTCCTCAGAAATGCCTCACATTTCAGACTCCACTGGCAGTGCCTTCGGCGTGGCTCACTATCTCACCTGGAAGACAGTGCCGACTCCCTAATCAGCTTTCCTCTGCATTTCAGGTCTTCATCCATGCTTCCTCTGTGTTATCTTCCTAAAAACAAGCAAACATTTCCCACAATCCACTGTCTAACTCTCCTCTGTAGGATGTGTGTGCTAAGTCACTTCAGTTTTGTCTGACTCCTTCTGAACCCATGGACTATAACCCGCCAGGCTCCTCCATCCATGGCAATTCCCCAGGCAAGAATACTGGAGTGGGTTGCCATGCCCTCCTCCAGGGGATCTTCCTGACCCAGGGCTCGAACCCATGTCTCTCATGTCTACTGCATTGGGAGGAGGGTTCTTTACCACTAGCACCATCTAGGAAGCCCAACAATCCCTGTTATCTCCTATTGTTGGCAGGATGAAGCCAAACACTCAAGAAAGGCAAATGTGTCCCACAGTTGGCCCCTCTTCTTTCTACCCGTCCTGAATTTGGTGCTTCAGACACACTGAATTTCCTTCCACTTCCTTCAAATGGAAGGTATTTTCTCATCCCTGCCTTTGCAGTGCTCTTTCTCCTAGAATGGTCATACCTTTGCCCCCACAACGAAGCCTTTTTATCCTCTAAGACTAAACTCAAATACCCCCTCCTATGGGTATCTTTTGTAATTACACCATGAAGTATGTTAGCAATTAATCCCTCTTTTTTGTTTCATTTCTCTATTATAGCACTTTTCACATTGTATCACGATTACTTACCAAAATGTGCGTGGGATTTCTTAGGGCTATCTATCATGTGTTGCTGGATCTTTCCCAATCTAGTTGTAAGAGGGAATGGCCCTTTCTGATTTTTTTTTTTTAACAATTTCAAATTTTATTTTATTTTTAAACTTTACAATATTGTATTAGTTTTGCCAAATATCGAAATGAATCCACCACAGGTATACCCGCGTTCCCCATCCTGAACCCTCCACCCTCCTCCCTCCCCTCCCCTCCCTCTGGGTCGTCCCAGTGCACCAGCCCCAAGCATCCAGTACCGTGCATTGAACCTGGACTGGCGACTCGTTTCATACATGATATTATACATGTTTCAATGCTATTTTCCCAAATCTCCCCACCCTCTCCCTCTCCCAGAGTCCATAAGACTGATCTATACATTGGTGTCTCTTTTGCTGTCTCGTACACAGGGTTATTGTTTCCATCTTTCTAAATTCCATATATATGCGTTAGTATACTGTATTGGTGTTTTTCCTTCTGGCTTACTTCACTCTGTATAATAGGTTCCAGTTTCATCCATCTCATTAGAACTGATTCAAATGTATTCTTTTTAATGGCTGAGTAATACTCCATTGTGTATATGTACCACAGCTTTCTTATCCATTCATCTGCTGATGGGCATCTAGGTTGTTTCCATGTCCTGGCTATTATAAACAGTGCTGCAATGAACACTGGGGTACACGTGTCTCTTTCCCTTCTGGTTTCCTCAGTGTGTATGCCCAGCAGTGGGATTGCTGGATCATAAGGCAGTTCTATTTCCAGTTTTTTAAGGAATCTCCACACTGTTCTCCATAGTGGCTGTACTAGTTTGCATTCCCACCATCAGTGCAAGAGAGTTCCCTTCTCTCCACACCCTCTCCAGCATTTATTGCTTGTAGACTTATGGATTGCAGCCATTCTGACTGGCGTGAAATGGTACCTCATAGTGGTTTTGATTTGCATTTCTCTGATAATGAGTGATGTTGAGCATCTTTTCATGTGTTTGTTAGCCCTCTGTATGTCTTCTTTGGAGAAATGTCTATTTAGTTCTTTGGCCCATTTTTTGATTGGGTCATTTA
>NW_011495076.1:618758-630286 GCF_000754665.1 Bison bison bison
GGAGGTGGGTCATAGAGGATCCTGCTGTGATGTATGTCGGAGAGTGTTTTGCCTATGTTCTCCTCTAGGAGTTTTATAGTTTCTGGTCTTACATTGAGATCTTTAATCCATTTTGAGTTTATTTTTGTGTATGATGTTAGAAAGTGTTCTAGTTTCATTCTTTTACAAGTGGTTGACCAGATTTCCCAGCACCACTTGTTAAAGAGGTTGTCTTTAATCCATTGTATATTCTTGCCTCCTTTGTCAAAGATAAGGTGTCCATATGTGTGTGGATTTATCTCTGGGCTTTCTATTTTGTTCCATTGATCAATATTTCTGTCTTTGTGCCAGTACCATACTGTCTTGATAACTGTGGCTTTGTAATAGAGCCTGAAGTCAGGCAGGTTGATTCCTCCAGTTCCATTCTTCTTTCTCAAGATAGCTTTGGCTATTCGAGGTTTTTTGTATTTCCATACAAATTGTGAAATTATTTGTTCTAGCTCTGTGAAGAATACCGTTGGTAGCTTGATAGGGATTGCATTGAATCTATAAATTGCTTTGGGTAGTATACTCATTTTCACTATATTGATTCTTCCAATCCATGAACATGGTATATTTCTCCATCTATTAGTGTCCTCTTAAACTTCCAAACTCATTCTATGAGGCCACCATCACCCTAATACCAAAACCTGACAAAGATCCCACAAAAAAAGAAAACTACAGGCCAATATCACTGATGAACATAGATGCAAAAATCCTTAACAAAATTCTAGCAATCAGAATCCAACAACACATTAAAAAGATCATACACCATGACCAAGTGGGCTTTATCCCAGGGATGCAAGGATTCTTCAATATCCGCAAATCAATCAATGTTATACACCACATTAACAAATTGAAAAACAAAAACCATATGATTATCTCAATAGATGCAGAGAAAGCCTTAGACAAAATTCAACATCCATTTATGATAAAAACTCTCCAGAAAGCAGGAATAGAAGGAACATACCTCAACATAATAAAAGCTATATATGACAAACCCACAGCAAACATTATCCTCAATGGTGAAAAATTGAAAGCATTTCCTCTAAAGTCAGGAACAAGACAAGGGTGCCCACATTCACCATTACTATTCAACATAGTTTTGGAAGTTTTGGCTACAGTAATCAGAGCAGAAAAAGAAATAAAAGGAATCCAAATTGGAAAAGAAGAAGTAAAACTCTCACTGTTTGCAGATGACATGATCCTTTACATAGAAAACCCTAAAGACTCCACCAGAAAATTACTAGAACTAATCAATGATTATAGTAAAGTTGCAGGATATAAAATCAACACACAGAAATCCCTTGCATTCCTATACACTAATAATGAGAAAACTGAAAGAGACATTAAGGAAACAATTCCATTCACCATTGCAACGGAAAGAATAAAATACTTAGGAATATGTCTACCTAAAGAAACCAAAGACCTATATATAGAAAACCTTTCTGGTTTTTTTGTGATTGGGTAAGATAAACGACTAGTTCTGGATAATGAATTGGGAGTGGAAGGGATGAGTGTTATTTCTAGACTGAAACATTTAATTACCAGTGCAAGAATCTTCAGACATCTCTTTTCTTCTAGTGTGGTGACTGGCAATGTTAGAGATAGTAACTACTCCATCAACCCAGACTCCTGACCCACAATACACATATAACATGAGGAAGAACCTTTGCTAATTTGGGGCAGCAAGATGTTGGAGATGTACGTTCCTGCAGCATCACCTAGCTAATTCTTCATGATACAATATGTGTCATCCCCATGGGGCAGTGAACTCCTCAACAGTCTTCAGCCAGTTCAGTCTGGCATCCCTATTATCTTGCAAATGCATGGTAGCTGGGTGTTCAATGTAACATTTGTTGAATGAATGCAAACAGAAGTAAAGCATTTAAATCCCAGGGATATCAATAGAAAACCATTAATAAAAATACAGTGTTTTTATGCCCCTTGGAAAAAAAAAAAGGCCACTTGAGAAATGTACTTAAAACCAATTCACAGCTGTTTTCGTTAAGTTTTCAGTGCAGTTTTGTATTCTGGCTCTGGACCTTGTATTAATGAGGGGAATGTTTGTTAAAGAAATGGTGCAGGCATACGTGTTTAATTTGTACATCTCTGTGTAGTTGGATGATTGGTCCTAACAGACCGTCAGAGCTTTTTAGAAAACAGCACTCAGCAATGTGCACATTGCCTTGATTAGGTGAGCTCCTGTTGTTGTTCAGTCGCCAAATCATGTCCGACTCTCCTTGACCCCATGGACGCAGAATTCCAGGCTTCCGGGTCCCTCACCATCTCCCAGAGTTTGCCCGAGTTCATGTACATTGAATGTAGGGGATTGCATAACTCAGTGAAGCTATGAGTCATGCCATGCAAGGCCACCCAAGACTGACAGGTCAGAGTGGAGAGTTCTGACAAAACGTGATCCACTTGAGGAGAGAATGGCAAACCACTGCAGTATACTTGCTGTAAGAACCCCATGAACTGCATTAAAAAAAGGCAAAAAAGCTCCTAGGTGCAGAGACCTAGCAAGGGTCTGCCTAGTTATCCCCACAGATGTTAAGGGACTAGCTGTTTGAGAGCAATTAGTTACTGAGACTTAACTTTTTTCAGTGATGGAAAATGATGAGAAGCTGCCCTTGAACCAGCTGTGTGTTTGCCTTTGTAAGTGACCAGAACACTGTGTCAAAGCTCCATACATGAACTAATAACTTGCATTTGGAACTGCTTCCCCCGTCTTCCTGGAAGAGGCTCAACATTAGGAAATATTGACTAATGGTGAAGAGAAAGAACCCTGGGAGGCCTGTCTAGTCAGGGAGGGCTTCAGGGAATCTTTACAGGAGCCAGAGATAAGTAAGATATGGCTTGATTAACCACAAAAAGATAACAATGAGCAAAGTGGACAGTGTTTGGAGGGGGACAAGCTCAGACATCAGGGATTCTGAGAAGGAGTCATTCTTATTATTTTATCACATTGGAGCATGATCAACTTGTGCTTCTCCAAACCTGTAATCTGGGTGAGGGATTCCCAAGCTTTTGCCAGCCCTGAAACTTCTCTCAATGTGACCTCTTTCCATAAACTAAGAAGGGATAGAGAAAGGTAGTGCACTGATTAAAAGAGGGCTCTGCCTGAGAACCAGACCTGTCTGACTGGAGGTCAGATCCCAAAGCCGCCACCTACTACTGTATGCTTTTCACCTCATTGAACCTCAATTTTGTCATCTATAAAATGGTGTGCTTATCACACTGGAGTGTTCTGAAGATTCAACAACATCATGCATGTAAAACTCTCACTATTCTCATGAAGCACATACTAAGCCCTCCAATAAGTTTAGTGGTTATCCAGCTTGGAAATACACACTGGGAAGTCCATCACTTACAAACGATGTTCTGTTCCTGAAAATGAATCAGAATGGAGAGGTTTAGGTGGTAGGAACGAGGAGCAGAGAGTTGGGGTGTTGGAGGTGAAAGAACATTTTAGCATTTAGATTTCCTACAGGAAACTGTTTTATAAGATATACTTATGGGTTCCGTTGTCTCTGCAGCAGGCGGCAACCATTCAGAACTGTAAGCCTCCTGCTGATGCTAATAGCCCGAGAATCGAACAAAGCCCACAGTCTTTGCTTCCCGAAGCAGAGGCCCAGTAGTTACTGTTTTTCCAAAGGCTGCATTTGAGCTTTGTCAGCTGTCTGGGCTGAAGTTTCTCCTGTGTCCACTTCCCTTATCAGCCGCCCATGGCAGGCACACGTTTCTCTGCTCAGTGAATGGCAGGACTTTAGGACTCCCTGTTGACAGAGCCAATCCATCTTTCTGCTACTGCCATCTTGAAATAACTTTGGAGCAGCTTGTTGGAGGATATGGAAGCTGCCATGACGATTGGGAAGTTTTCTTGGTGTATGAAAAGCACTTATTTCTAACGGCCTATCTAATGGAAACTTTGATGAGGATATATTAGGGAGGAGGCGCAGAACATCTGTTCATTTACTGGGGGAAGAGGGAGGCCCTCTCATCAGATAGTCCAATTTAGCCCACTCATAAACTCTTTTAACACAATATCTTTATAGGAGGTTTAACGAACAGGAGAGCCCCTGACAAAGTCAGGAAATCCTGTACCCCTCTCTACCTATCAGAGCTACTATTGCCCACATCAACCACTGTCACTGGAGCAGATGTGGCACTGCTTCCTGTCCCTAAGATGGGCCTCTGGCACTGACCCACCTTAGAGTAGCTCCCATGGTTCCACACCTGCCAGGCATTCTGCAAGCATGCTGCTATTGGGTCATTTTCATGTGATTGGTCCTAGGTTTTGAGAACTGTTTTCCTTTGGCAACAGAAAGCAAGAGGATAGAGACATGCCTTCTTATGTTTAGTTCTCCTTTTCTTAGGGATGGATTATCCTCTATATGAAAGCGCCCAGGATCATAAGAAACCAAGTCTTCCTAAAGGCTGATCAGACTGCAAACCAGGATTCCTGCTTTTCTCTCCTTCACCACAAAGTCAAAAGTCAGGCTAAGGGACTTTCTTGTAGAAAACAATCCATCTAGTTTGGCTAGAGGGAAGGTCATGGGGTGGAAGTTTAACCTGGTCAAAGTGGGTTTCTAGGAACTTCCATCCTGGTTCCAAAGTCCAGTCTGAGCAGTCTCATCTCATTACACAACTCTGGGGTGGGGCTGTGGGGAGGAGGGTGGGCATCTTTCATATCACCTGCTATGTGACTGGTGCCCGCTGGAGTCATATGGTGTAGAACCTGTGCAAGGCAGGAGGCAGCAACTTGAACTTGAGCTTCAGTTCCCACATGACATGGGCTCTCAGCCTTATGTTGTGTTCAAGGTACTGCTGCGTCAATACCTTAGCAGGTGGTTGCAAATCACTTGTATCTCATAGTAAAGTACAAACATTTGCAAACTTGTTCATTCTTTATCATGAGTTAAAGAAAGCCAAGATCATCATTGCTTGATCACTTACTGTGACTTAAATATGCTGGCTTTGCTTTCCTTATAATATTTCAGTGTTAGATATGAGAAGGAAAGTCATGAAGATCCATCTCCAGAATTTGAGTAGGTTATAACTGAGCATTGTGATCCTTTATCTTAATGTGCCAGTGATAGGAATGTCATCAGTCATGTGTGTTTTGGTGGACACAGAGGCAAAGATCTTCAGGCAAGAAGAGAAAAGAATGGGAACTCTTTGGGCGAGGACTGTATCTTAGCCATCATTCTTCTTCAAATTGAGTGTGTTGCCTGGTGCCTCAACACTGAATTTAGATTTTTACCATGAATACTCCTGGCACCACCCTGCCTGGGGGTGGGGTATGCAAGACGGTGGGGAGCTGGTGAGACTTTAGCTCTCACACTTCAAAGGAGGGAAAAAGACAGATTGTGAGTTACCCAACCCATTCCTTATCCTCACAGTGGATTGCATTTCTCTGAGTACATGGTGATCAGCATTTTTAAAAGAGTATTTTCAAAGAAGAGTGATAACCTTGTTAAATTTGGCAAAGGAGTTTTATTCCCTGCTTTTTCTCACAGCACTGTCATCAACCTTCATTTTTTGCTTAGCTATAAATGTGTCTCTCAGGAACGTGCAGTGTATTTGGAGAGCAAGTGGTGAGCTTGGTACAGATCCATTTTTCAAAATGGGAAAGTCAAGGCAGTTAAATTAGAGTTATATCCGAGGTGGCGCTTATAAAGGCAGTTTTCTCCTCTAAGCTGTTTTGCGAAACCAGCCTCATCTTGGCTTAAAAATATCACAAGAAAGCCTCTGGCAGTGCTAGAGCTCACAGGGTCCTTGGAGATCACCTAAGACAGCCTCCCCTTTATGGCAAAGTCCTCTGAGGACAAGTGAATTTGATCCTTGAGGAAAAGTCATTTTGGCGAACATGACTCGCCTTGGGCAATGTGGGGCAGGAAGAATGCACCGGGACCCAGGGGTTGGACAGCTTGGCCTTCATTTTGGCTCTTCTGCTTGTGTTTGACCTCTGGCAAGTTTCTGAACTCCATTCTCCTTGTGTACTAAGTAGGGGTCCAGCCTCTCCCTGCCTGGGGGTTGGAAAGAGAATTAGAGGAGAGTATGTCTTTCCCTGCTGACAGCCATCCAGGAGAGTTCCGTTATCATTAAAATTCACTCTCTCCTCAGCACCTCCATAGCTATTCTTTGCCCCTGAATAAGTCACTAACTCTAAATTCTCTGCAAAACCCATGTTTCCTACGCAGTCAATAGTTGGCGGAGCTTTTTGCCAATAGCTATTTGCCAATCCATGAATGCATATGGATTTGCAGAAAAACTTTCTGGGCTCATTTAGGGACTGAGTGCATAGCCTTCTATAGGGTGCCTCAGTGATTCTTTAGAACATGCCCTAGGGAATTTTTAGGCTATTCCTAAATGGGGGGATGACCCCTTTCTGTGTGACAACCAGGTTCAGTATGACCCCCTATACTGCTGTTTGGGGATGCTGTAATCTTGTAGCATGGAGTGGCATGTTCTTATTCTTTGTGCTTAGTCGCTTGCTCAGTCATGTCCGAATCTCTGCAATCCCATGCGCTGTAACCTACCAGACTCCTCTGACCATAGGGATTCTCCAGGCAAGAATACTGGAGTGGGTTGCCATGCCCTCCTCCAGGGGATCTTCCCAATCTAGGGATCAAACCCAGGTCTCCCACATGCAGGCAGATTCTTTACCATCTGAGCAACCAGGGAAGCCCTTTTTCTTTATATTCCTTTAAAACTGCAGATATTTATAGATTCACATTTTAGTGACATTCCACAGCCACTCATCAAGTCTGCAGCAGAGCCAGAAGCCTAGCACACAAAACACTACACTATGTTGCCTCCCTTCCTACCACAAACTAAGAAAAGCTCCCGGAAGAGATGGCTAATGACGAATGACTCTCCTGCAATTTGAGGCCATACCAAGCAAACAAGATGCTCGTGTGTGGAAGGCTGTCTTTGCTTGGCCTCTCTGGGACTTTCTCTGTACTCTTTCTCCTTCTGTAACTGGAGACTAGACTTGAGGTTGGATTTCAGTTTTAAGGTTTGTGATACAGCATTGGTTTGATCAATAATATAGAAAACTAAGATTTACATTTCAAATTCTACCTCTTAGCCACTGCTCGTGTTCTGTCTTGTACTGTAGCTCCTAGGGAGGTATGCATGACTGCAGTGTTGGAGCTATGAGACCAGGAATGATGTTTTATTCTTCTTGGCATCGTGGCATCCCTGCTTAGTTCTGAGGATAACTGGTATCCTTCCCTTAACTGAGTCCATCCTCCCGGAACTCTGATTTCCTCCCTCAAATTGCTTCTTCTGCCATCTTTCCTGTCTCAAGAAATGGCATCACTACCCAAGTGCCAAAGCAAGCACCTATGATTCATATCCCTCTCTTTTCTTCCCACCACCCTCTCCATGTCCAATCCATCAAAAAGCTCTCCTAGGCCCTCTCAGAGTTGGCATTGACTGTTGTGGTTATACAGATTGATATATTGAAATCTTTCCAGACTAATTGATAAATTATCTCTTTTAAGAGTCCCCCACTGAGGGCCCCCATCCCACAATCTCAGCACCCCAGCCCCTTCCATGGAACCTCACCTTCTATCCTCTCGTGGAATCTAACAATCAAATGATTAATGCCTAGCACAGGGAGACTCTTCTGAGTCTCACCTTCTTTCTCTGCTGTACAGGACAGGAATGCCATTTTTAGTTTTGTGAGGATTAAATTAAAGAATGTATTTAAAGTTGTGAATGTATAAGGCTTGGCATTCCCCATGTGGGCGCTCCATAAATGAGTTCACTTTCCCTTCTGCTTTGATGGGTATGGGTACACAGTAAGAAAGGCTTTAGAGAAAGCTAGACGTAGATACAAATTCTGGCCTTGCCTCTTTTCCTGTGACCTGGGAAATTAACCAGCATCTCTGAACTTCTGTTTTCTTGTCTGTGAAATAGGAATAAGGAATGTCTAGTGCTGTTCCTCAGCCTAGAGGGTATCCACTTTCACTAAAGATCAGTTTTCCTTGGTTAATTGAGTTCACATCAGTGGATGCCTTTGAAGTGAAAAAATGTATTGTATACTGAAAAACAGTCTGAAACAGTGAGATACCACCATACACCGATCAGAATGGACAAAACCCAAAACACTGACAACACCCCATGGTGGTGAGAACGGGGAGCAACAGGAACTCTCATTCACTGCTGACGGGAATACAAATGGTACAGGCACTTTGGAAGACAGTTTGATATTTTTTACAAAACAAAACACACTCTTAACCATACAATCTAGCAATTGCCTGCCTGGGCATCTACCCAAATGAACTGACATTTTATGCCCTCACAAAAACTTGCATATGGATGTTTATAACAGGTTTATTCATAATCACCCAAACTTGAAAACAACCAAGATGTCTTTTAGTGGGTGAATTTATAATAAAAAGAGGTACATCCATATAATAGAATATTATTCATTGCTAAAAAGAAATGAGCTAGCAAGCTATGAAAAGACATAGAAGAATCTTAAATATATATTATTAAGTGAAAAAAGCCAGTTATAAAAAGGCTATATGCATACTGTATGGTCCCAAATATATGACATTCTCGAAAAGGCAAAATTGTGAAAACAGTGAAAAGATCAGTGGTTGCCAGGGGTCAGTGGGGAGGGAGGAATGAATAGTTGGAACACAGAGAATTCTTCAGGCAGTGAAATTATTCTGCCTAATACTTACTGTAATGGTGGATATGTGTCATTATACATTTGTCAAAACCCATACAATGTATACCAAGAGTAAAGTAAGCTTACCCCAAGGTAAGCTATGGACTTTGGGTGATTATAGTGTGTCAATGGGTGTTCATCAACTGAACAAATGTACCACTCTGGTGGCGACATTGGTAATAGAATAGGTTTGTTTGTGTGGAGGCAGGGAGTATATGGGAAATGTCTGTATCTCTGCTCAGTTTCGCTGTGAACCGGAAACTGCTCTAAATAATAAAGTCTATTTTTAAAAAAAGTCTAAAATTTAGATTTCTAATCTAAATTGACCTCTCTCTTAAAAATTGCCTTAGAAATTTTTTTTTTTTTCAAAAGAAAATAGGTGGATGCCCTATGTCCCTTGATAATAATTCCATTCTCTTATGCTTTTAGTACCATAGCTCGGGTAAACTTTGAATGAATTTGCCTTGTGGGTAGTTTGCTACCAGGGGTTAAAGAAGACATTAGGGTGAATGAAAAGGAGTATCAGTCTGATACAGTTTGTACCAGGCCAAAAATCCCGAAACAGAATACTCTTAACCATCAGAGTGTTTTCTACCCAGAGAGTGGGCAGCTAGGTGGGGCCTGTTGACATGTTGGTGGTGATTGCTTTCTCAATTTTGTCCTGTGTTTTTTGAATCCTCTTTTTGAGTCATGATAATAGCCACTATAAAGAGTTTTATCTGGGCCTTTGAGAATGAAGTCATTCTACCTCAAATTCTTTGTGGAGCAAGGCAGGTTATAAATAGATCCCTGTGTGAACAAGTAAGTAAGCAGCACACGTTTCTGATGATAGCTCTTCTTGCTTATTTTATGAGGTTAATCTCATTGCTGGATAGAAACCTTGAGTTACCACAAGTTCACTCATGCCTGGGAGAGCTGTAGGGGTGGAGTACCAGGAATTTTCATGTGAATCTATAAGATTTGCTTATTTCTTCCTTATATCTGCCTCTTTCCACACTCAAGAGATTTCCCTGATCACCAGGATGTCTGGGAAAGGGCAGAATTAGGTAGGAGAGGAATGCCTCTGTCCCCTGTCACCTTTTATAAGCAGGCCACTCAGTTCCTGGAACATTCTTTACCAAGTGATCAGGAGGGAAGAAGAATGGTATCAAACCACCATAGTTCTCATGACTACTCCAAGTGTTCTAGTGGGAGGATGTTCCATAGGTTTGTTGAGTAAATCCAGGAAAACCATTCTTATACCAGTATCATTCATCACCGGGCATCCTTATGTTCTCAGGACCTCCCTCCTAAGATCTGGGTTCCCAGATGGAGAAGTATCAGCAAGTCAGGTGTGAGATCCATTTTTCTATCTTCTTCACATTTACTGAGTATTCCAATCATTATGGGAACTTTGACTCCAAATACCTCCCTAACACTTGGAGCTTTGGAAACATTACAAATACTCTCTCCCCCAAATGCCTGATGCCGATTGGCTTGGTATCTCTGGGTTGTAAGGGGACTAGGTTTTTCAGAGATGTATCCAGGCTTCATTTTGAGTGCACTAAGAAAATGGGACCTATATGAAAATGAGAGAAGCCCTTTTTTTCCCCACAGGAAATTGGGTCTTCTGAAATCTGAATGTCTTCGTTTGTGTTGGTGTTGAGTTTTGAGTGAAGGTTCAGCCAGATTCTTATTTTCTGTAAAACACTGCTATCCATAGATATACTGGCTAATGAAGCTGAGCCATGTGATCCAACGTGGTAAATGTTTTGCTTAAGTCACTAAAAGTTTGGCATGAATAAAGATCGAACAAGGATTTAGGATTAACTTTCTTGGTCCCAAAAGGTGAACTAAGTTTTTGAGACCCTTCTTTAAGGGATTTGCATCCAAATTGTCATCTACCATCTGGGTATTTGACAAAGAAGAATTTGGATTTTTTAAAAGGTCTCCCTTTAGTCCACTTCTAAACCCACATAAGAGCAGTTTGGGACTGTTCAGAGCCCTGCAGAAAGAAATAGAAGACTGAGATTTTTGGATAAAAGTATTTCGTTTTTATGGAGATAATTTTCAATAATACTGACTTTCAGCATAGAGTCCATAGCCTTTATTGAGATCAGAAAACATTTTGGATGGGGTGATGGAGTGGGGGTGAGCTCATTGCCTGCAGTGACCCCTGCACAGGGACCCTGAATAGACGTTCACTGGCAGAAAGGCAGTGGTTACTGAAAATGGCCAGGGAAAGAGTAGAGGGGAGGGGCAATTGAATGGGGCTTGAGTTCCTTCCTCCTCAAGGGAGCTATTTTTTGCTTTACATGCAAAGAATTGCTTTGGACAGCCAAGTTGGTTTCGATCTTGTTTACATAAGAGAAATCGAACATTTATTTTGTGCCGGGTTATTTTTTTTCTTCCTTTGCCAGTCAGAGGGTCCTAGGCAGATCAATAAACAAAGACCTTGCTCTGTTTTCATTTTGTGGCTGGGGATTTGGACTGGGTAACCCTTCAATGACTGGATTAGCTACCTCTGTGGGGACTGAGACTTTTTGCCTCAGTTAGATGGGGTTTCAGACACATTCTGGTCAGGCTGGAACCCTGCAGCTCCAGAAGACAGTGGGAGGGCCTCTGGATCCTTGGGTCTGCAGCAGATGGCAAAGTAAAAGAGAAGAAAACTACCTTTTGGCCTCTGTAGAAATCAGTCGAAGTCCTGAAGTATGTGATTTCGTTACTCTCATCTTCGCCTAGTCAACAGCCAGTATTGTTTTGGAGCATTAAATCAACACAAACGTCTTTAAACACCACAACTCTGAAATTTGACTCAGCAGATACGGAATTCCATAGA
>NW_011495076.1:630387-643455 GCF_000754665.1 Bison bison bison
CCTTTCTTTTTTTCTCTAACTGTACCTGCCATGAACTTGGACTGACCCTTTGTTCTCTTGTTGTGGGACAACATGAAAAATAAGGGGGAAAAGTCTTCATCGTAAAAGCATTTCCTTAACCAATGTTCAACTGGCTGATTTCCCTCTTTAAAAGTTCACAACAGTGGCTTTTACAGTGGTTCATCATCTATAAATCTCAACCACTTAATTTCTCCTTTAATTCCTATTATCATCAGCTGGAGCAGCATGATTGAAGTAGGGGAGAATAAGAGCTTTAGTGTTAGACCAAGACTTGAAATCTTATTTTATGCCATACTAGTAAGTTGGTCTTCGCTAAGTTATGCGGCCTCCCTAAGCCCCAGTTTTCTGCTCTGGAAAGCAGGAATGAGAAGATTTATTCTAGACATGATATCTATAAGGAGGTTGGCATGGTACAACACACCATAGGCTCCCAATGAATGGTTCTCATTAGGGGTTTCATTCTTCAGACTTGGAAGTTGTGGTGACAGGATTCCTTAGAGTAAGAAGACCTGTGTCACTGACTGGTTGCAGAGGATCTTCACTCTTCTGAGAGACTCTAGAAAAATCTTTAGTGGTGTGAAAATCTTTTATGTTGACATGTTATGATCGTAACATGTCAACATATCAGTCATATGCAAGATAAGTTGTATATAAATATAACTAACAAGCCCCACAGAATGAAAGTAAAATAAATTGAATTGGCAGTCGTTGTTCTTTGCCAAATAATATTATTATCCAAACTGGACACAGCTTGTTCCTTTGAGTATACCTGTTTGAGCAAGTGTAAAATAGTAGAAGAAAAATATTGAATTAATCAAAAGAACTCTGAGTCTTACTAACAGCATATGTTTATTAATTATCTAACCATTTAACAAGCTGGAAAAGTCTGTGGCATACTAATTAAAGTTCACAGCTAGTATTTATTTAATAAGGACCTATAAGAGAGCAGGCAATGTTCTCAACTTTTCACATACATCAAACTCAATGACAATTACCTAAATATAGTCTCATGGGATATATTGTTCTTCACCTCTTTTTACTGATGGGACCATTAAGGCTCACAGAGATCAAGTATTTTGCCCAAGGTCACCCAGATGGAAAGTGATGTAGCTAAAACATGAGCACAGAGAGTTTGACTCCAGAGTTTATTATTTTAGCCACTATATTATTCTCCCTCTGCTGCTGCTTCTGGTAAGTCACTTCAGTCGTGTCCGACTCTGTGCGACCCCATAGATGGCAGCCCACCAGGCTCCCCCGTCCCTGGGATTCTCCAGGCAAGAACACTGGAGTGGGTTGCCGTTTCCTTCTCCAATGCATGAAAGTGAAAAGTGAACGTGAAGTCGCTCAGTCGTGTCCAACTCTTAGCGACCCCATGGACTGCAGCCTATCAGGCTCCTCCACCATGGGATTTTCCAGGCAAGGGTACTGGAGTGGGGTGCCACTGCCTTCTCCGATTCTCCCTCTAGTAGTGATGAAAAAGGTCTGTGAGCAACAGACCTGAGTGTGAGTCTCAGCAGCACTGAACACTGTTTCTATCAAAGTGATCTGTGTGAGGTTTCCACCTGATATCTCGCAGGGTTTAGCTCAGATAATAGGCTCATAGCAACGTGAGTATAATAATGTAACATGATAAAAATATGTGAAAGGACCAAGTTAAAGTCGCACGTCATGAGAAGATTAAAATCTGAAAGTCATTGCCAACCATGAAAATCACATGGAGTCAAAACTATCCTTGAAAATCTTTTAAATTGCTCACTATGTTCTGTGTATATAACTGTATGCATACAACCTGCTACAACAATGTTAAACCATGAGGCAATGGATTCTTTACAAACGCCAGTAAGCTCTTCACATATCCAATGACTAGCCTTTTCCTCCATGTGACAACACTACTTAAATTAATCTTTTTTTCTTGCTGACTGTATAGGATTGAATCTGTAAATACAAGTGATATGTCCCAATTGGACTAGGCAAATTTTATTTGAATTAGAACCACTCCTTGCTGGTGTGAGCATTCTGACATTTCCTCACATCAGGATCGTTATAAGGATCAAATAAGAAGGTGATTTTAAAATGTGTTAAGGGTCTCTAAAGATTCCCGTGCATTATCTTGGGGGTGTGCCTTTGTGTTCACTTTGAATTGTCATTTATAGATCTGTGATACTCAGCAATGTTTACTCAAAATCCCAGCCATTCTGCCCACTGATTGGTTGATAGGTTGGTTGTTTTTAACTGCTGACTTTTCTGACTCTAGTTTTCTCTCTGTCCTGTATGTGTAGTATTCAACAAAGTTTAGGGACACTTTTGAATCTTTACTCTTTCATAACATGATTTTCAGCTCTCAGTCTGTTGCCCCTATCCCTTAGTGGGAGTCACACGTTTACGAGGGTCCACTGTGTACCAGGCTGGGTGTTTTCTGCAATCCTTTTTCAGAAAGCTCCAGATCTATAGCCCCCTTCAGAACATTTCCAGCTAGAAGTCAAGCCATCTCTTCATCTCAGCCTGTTTAAATTGGAACCGAGCATCTCCTTTACCTTTTGGGAGCTACTCCTGACCTCCTGGTTTCTGCTGCTGGCAGCAGCTTCTTTCTTTCAGAGGAGACTGATACCTCAGCAGCATCATAAGAAGCTCTTCTCTTGTGCACTTTGGAAGCAGTATCAGGTTCTGATTCTGTAATCTTTCTATTCCTTTCACCTTCAAACCATTTCAGGAGCCCCCATTCAGCCTCTGGCATCCTGTGTCTCTCCAGTTTCTTTAAGGGATACCTGTTTGTGAGATTTACTTTTCCTTAAAAGTGTTTTGTGCTGCTTCTAAGAAAAATCTAAATACAGTCTGACCACACCAGCGTTTCTGTCTTTCTGCTTCTACAGAAAGATTCTACATGAATACTTTTCTTCAAGAACACAGTTATATTTCTTACTGTTTCCCCATATGTCCTGCCTTTCTTTCCTGAATATTGTCTATTAAGGAAAAGATGGCAGTTCTTACCCAAATTGGTCTACACATTTAATAGAGTTGCAGTTGAAATGCAAGTATGTTTATTTGTGTTAAGTTTATCTGAAGGAAGAGAGACACATAAATAGCAAAAATAAATTTAAAAGAAGAAATTGGAGGGGAACCTTACACTGATAATAAATTGTAATATAAAATTACATTTAAATAAACATGCAGAGCCTGTAACAAATAGAGAAAACAATGGACTAGAATAGACAGCCCCAAATGCAATGATACATCTATTTTTAGTACATGAAGACAAATCTCCAGCACTTGAAAATAATGTGAAGTGATGGATTATCCAAGGAGTGATGTGAGAATAATTTTTATTTAAAAAATTAAGTTAATCCTTTCCTTCTCACCATAGGCTGAAATAAATTTTGGGAAGATAAAAAAGTCAAAAAGTAAAACATACCATAAAATCAACAGAAGAAATCTTAGTTAACTAGTTCTATAATCTGGATATGTGGGAGGTCTTTTCAGGCATAACCCTAGGGCAGAAGCCATAAAAAATTTAGATATGTAACTATATAAATGTGAAATTATGCATAAAAGTTATAAACAAAATGAAAAGCAAATGGTAAGACTGAGAAAAATATTTGTAACGTATAAGACAAACAGGAGATTAATATCTTCAATATGTAAGGCATCATTACAAGTCTCTCAGAAAAAAATAAACATGAATAGAAGCAAAGGGGCAAAGGCTATACAGAGGCAATTCACAGTGAAGAAACAAAAATGCTCAGTACATGTGAAAACATCTTTAATCTTGCTTGTAATCAAAGAAATGAAGATTTAAATGTTACCTCTGAGGACTAGGACATTTCCTGTTTTACTTTATTAACTTTTGTATTCCTAAGCAATTTTCTAAAAAAAAATTCAAATTTAATTGAAAGATAAAATATGCTACTGTGGAACTTTTGTAAACCTGTAAAGCCCTTACCAAATTCTTAATCCTTGAGAATGATCTTCTAGCGGTATATTTATTGGCAAGTTATCCATCAATAAATACCTAAGAGATAAAAATAACCAAAGGATTAGAATATGTGATAAGGTCCTGTTTCAGTGAAAATGTATGTAGAAATATAAAAATATGTAGAAGAAAATTTAGATGTCTATAAAAGAGAATGTTGATAGGTTGTTTTCAGGTATTGGAAATATGGATAGCATTTTTATTTTCTTATTTTTGCCTATTTATTTTCTAATTTTTCAGCAGTAAGCTTACATTGCTATAAACAAACTTTTAAGTACAACAGACATACATAAAAACATATAATTTGTAAGTATCAGTTTGATGTATTGTCAGTAAGTGAGCACACTTGTATTAGTTTTTTAATTTTAGCATCCTTTGCAATCTGGGTGGGCCAAGAACCTCTCAAATTACTAAGCACTGGCTCCTTTTATCCTAGCAGTTCCTTCAGCAGTTTATCTTTCTTCTCACATTTTATAAGAGCATCAAGAAGAGACCAGGCTGCATCTTCCACATTTCCCTTGAAAAGTCCCTCAGCTAAATATCCAACCTCATGGCTTACAAGTTCTGCCTTCTATCCAATGGAAGAGCTCAGTTCAGCCAAGTTTTTTCCACACTTTACAACATGGATTGCTTTTTCTCCAGGTTTTAAAAGCATGTTTCTCACCAGAAGTACCTTGAACATTCACATTTCTTACAAGATTCTATTTAAGATGATATATGTTTTCTCTAAGATGATAGAAGCTTTCTCTTCCATGCCCTTCACCTTTTTTTTGAGCTCTCAACAGAATCACCTTTAAAGTCCATGGTTCTACCATCTCTTCAAGGCAACATAGTCATTTTCCACACTTTTAGGTACTTGTTACAGCCACCATCTCCTTTCCCGGCAGCAAAATCTGTATTAGTTTCCTAGAGCTGCCAAAACACATTATTCCAAATGTGGTAGCCTGAAACAGCAGAGATTTATTCTCTCACAGATCTGGAAGCCAGAAGTCCAAACTCTAGGTTTCAGCACATTGTCCTCCCTCTATAGGCTCCCAGAGAGGAGCCTTCCTTGTCTCTTTCAACTTCTGGTGGTTCCAGGTGATCCTTGACTTCCAGATGCATCACTTCAATCCCTGCCATCTTCACAGGAGTCTTCGCTCAGCCTTCTCTACTCTTCTGTGTTTCTCTGTATCTTTTCCTTTTCTCTCTCTTACTTTTATGGGAGCAGTTTGTTGGCGTTTGGGGCAATGGGTGCGGCTTCTTTCACTACTCTGGTCTGCATATGAAGAACACACTCCAGGCAGCCTATAGTCCTTTAGCCTGAATAGCATCTGAGTGGTGATGGGGGTGCAGTGGGGGAGAGCGGCAGCTCCCATGGTTGTCATCCAAGGCTCTCCATGAGTAAGCAGTCAGAGGTCTGGGAAGGGGTTGAGGCAGCAATCTGAGGAGAATGTGTGTGTATTGGGTCTAACATACACACACACTCCTTCAGCTGCTCCCACTGCTTTGAGAATAAAGACAAAATCCTTTGCATGGCCTACTGGCTCCTGCCCACTTGCCTTGTGTTGGAGTCATGTTGGCTTTCTTTTGGTTTCTTGAGTATACCATGATCCTTCCTGCCACAAAGGATCTTTGTGGAATGTCCCTACCCCCATTCAAGAGTTAACTCCTATTCATCCATGAGGTCTCAGCTTTCCATGATTTCTGAGGAGGATTTCCAGCTACCCTCTCCCTGCCCCCTTGTCTGTACCCCTTCTCCTCGTACCATGTCATAGAACTATCCTTTCTCTTTCCTCTGAGTGCTTTGACCACACTCATCAGTTATGTGTGATTCACGCATGTCTCCACAATCAGACTATAAGCTCCTCAATGACAGGGACACGTCTCTAGCTACTCAGTGCTCCACTGCATCCCTTTGCCCAATGCCTGACATCACAGCTGGTGCTCATTAATACATAAAAAGTTTCAAGATGAAAGAGAAATTGGGTAACAAAGAAGACCAGCTTATATACTATAATTGTTCTTGGGGTGGGGGAGTGGGGTATGGGCTGCCTCGGGTGGGTTCATGTTTGTTGATGAATAGAGATTCATACATCTACAGGGGATTCCTACATCAGACAGAGGTTGACCCAGATGACCTCTAAGAGTCAGCTCTGAGAATTTGTGCTTTGAATACTCCACATATTCAAGTCACACCTGGAGTAGAACTTATCAGGAGGTGCTCTGTCTTTCTGTTCACTGTCACTGTCCCTGCCCTCTGGGAACCTTCAGTCCATGGAGCATTTCAAAAGCATCTCCGGTGGAGATTTGGGAGTCTCGACCCCGTTGGTCTCTCTGTTTCTGGTGGTTGAACTTTGTGACCCAAAGACTGGGGTCAAATTTGTAATCAGTTATGTTTATTTGGACCATTGTAGCCTTTGAATTTGGAGACAGTGAGGAGGGGGAAGTTCACAGAATATCTAATTTAGTCAGGCTGAGATACTGAGTGGAGACAGGGAGGAATTGAGCAGAGGTGAGGCAATGTGTCCTTGGCTAACAAAAACTGGAGAGGGATCTGCGACTTCTCAAAGGTTAGCCCTCAGGGATCCCAGGGGTGGGCACTCCAGGGTTTCTCGGCACACTTGCTTTCCTTGTATTGGCTCCAGCCAGCTCAGTATGTGCAAGAAGCAAGCAAGACGCCCTAAATTTTGGCCTGTGTAGTAGTGCGTCTCTTTAAAAATTTACTATTTTTGCAGAGTTCTAATGTTCCTCGCCTATGGTTTGCCCTGGTGAATGCTTGTTAATTCAGCTTCATTGTTGCCTGGGGAGAAAGAACCCCAGTGACCCACTATAACCACTGCTTTAATGTGGGGCCTCTGCTTTGGGCCTGTGGAGTATCCTTTAACAAATGAGCAGAAGTGGCCAAAGTTATATTAGGCAACGCTGCCAGAGGTTTATGATAAAATCTCCAGTCACTGCCAGGGACAGTGTGATCTCTGTCAGTCTGAGGCTTAACTTTTCTGTAGTAACAGCTCAGACCTTTATTGGGAGGTTGTGGGGGAGGCTCTCACTACATACCAGTCACTGTGCTGCTGGTGGGAGTGGGGATGGGGGGTGATGCTTTTATATGCATGATTTCAGTTAGTCTTATGTGGTTGTTGTTCAGCTGCTAAGTTGAGTCCAGCTCTCTGCGACAACATGGACTGGAGCACTCCAGGCTTCTCTGTTCTCCACTCACTCCTGGAGCTTACTTAAATTCATGTCCATCGAGTCGGTGATGCTATCTAACCATCTCATCCTCTGCCAATCCTTTCTCCTTTCTCCTTTCTCCTTTTGCTTTCAATCTTTCCCAGCATTAGGGTCTTTTCCAATCAGTCAGCTCTTTGCATCAGATGGCCCAAGTATTGGAGTCTTCATAATATTTTTCTAATGTGGATATTAATATTAGTCTTCATAATATCTTTCTTATGTGGATATTATTATTCCTACTTTATCATGGTAAAATGGGGATGCAAATTGTTTAGATGACAAACTCGAGATCACACTGGGGCTGAGATTCCACTCCAAACCTATTAGTTGCTATGCACCAGGCTGCCCCTAAGATGACTTAAGAACATAGAGCCAGATGGCCTAGGGCTTCCCTAGTGGTGCAGAGGTTAAAGCATCTGCCTGCAATGTGGGAGACCTGGGTTTGATCCCTGGGTTTTGGGAAGGTCCCCTGGAGAAGGAAATGGCAACTCACTCCAGTATTCTTGCCTGGAGAATCCCATGGACAGAGGAGCCTGGTGGGCTACAGTCCACAGGGTCACAAAGAGATGGACATGACTGAGCAACTTCACTTTCTTTCTTTCAGGTGGCCTAAGGCTGGTTATTTGTCACCCATGGGTTAGGAGCAACCAAGCTCTTTCCCACTCCACCTGAGATCATGCAAAGAAAGTGAATTAGGGACAAGAACAATGAAATTTTCAGCTAGGCATTCTCTGTCTTCCCAGGTAGCATTTAGAAGGTGTTGACAAATGTTGGAATAAATTAGAAATTTTTCAACCAATCCTTGCTGTGTTTGTTCAGCTGTCTCTTGTCTTAAATTCTCATTCCAATGCTGAACCAAAGTTTTCCTTTGTCTGAAAGATTCCAACATGAACTTTAAATCCCCCCAATAATATTCACTTTGCTGGGTTATTGTAAAAAGAAACTGTGAATGATCACATTCTCATTTATCACTTCATTGCTTTATATAAAAAATTAAGTGCTGGAAAATACAGGAAGTTAAAATATGAATATACAGACAAGAGTCCTACACAATTTTTAATACTGAGCAGAAAAATTTGGCTCTGAATTTCCTGCTGGTCAAAGGAAAAAGAGAAATAAGATCGAATATTTAATATTAATTCTCATAAAGAAAAACTATGGAAAATATAGTTTCTTGGGGCAGAGAGATTTCCCTGGCACTTAGAGAGGTAATAAATTTCTCTAGAAGACTGAGGATGACACTGGATGATAAAGTGACTATAGTCCTCAACACTCCCCTCCCTCCATTACATTCAATTGCTGTCGTTCAGTTGCTCAGTTGTGTCTGACTCTTTGTGACCCCATGGACTGCAGCACACCAGGCTTCCCTGTCCATCACTATCTCCCAGAGTTTGCTCAACTCATGTCCATTGAGTTAGTGATGCCATTCAACCATCTTATCCTCTGTTGCCCCCTTCTCCTCCTGCCCTCAATCTTTCCCAGCACCAGGGTCTTTTCAAATGAGTTGGCTCTTCATATCAGGTGGCCAAAGTATTGGAGCTTCAGCTTCAGCATCAGTCCTTTCAATTAATATTCAGGACTGATTTCCTTTAGGACTCACTGGTTTGATCTCCTTGCTGTCCAAGGGGTTCTCAAGAGTCTTCTCCAGCACCACAGTTCAGAAGCATCAATTCTTCAGCTCTCAGCCTTCTTTAGGGTCCAACTCTCATATCTGTGCCTGACTACTGGAAAAATAGCTTTGACTAGATGGACCTTTGTTGGCAAAGTAATGTCTGCCTTTTAATACGCTGTCTAGGTTTGTCATAGCTTTTCTTCCAAGGAGCAAGCATCTTTTAATTTCATGGCTGCACTCATCATCCACAGTGATTTTGGACCCAGGAAAAGAATTCTTAAATTCAATATTACAATAGAGGCAAAATGCCAAAGCACAGTCCTCTGAAAGGAATTCTGCAAAGAGGTTAAAAGAATGTAGTTCATGAGACTTCTCTGTCAGTCCAGTAGTTAAGACTCTGTGCTTCCAATGCAGGGGGCATGGGTTTGATCCCTGGTCAGGGACCTAAAATCCCACTTGCCACATGGCATGGCCAAGGGAGAAAAAAAAAAAAAAGAATGAATGTGATTCATTGGTATGTATTTCTGGAGTGCCAACAAATCCAGGATTTTAAAATCTAAAATAAAAATGGAAAAGATGCATATATTTTCATGTATCTTCTATAAGGCACATTTTTCTCAAGGGAGTTTCAATCAAAAATTGGGCAGTGGGCAGAAGACAGTTTGAGGTTATATAAAGACAACAGTGGCCTCAGAATTTCTTCATGGGGTGAAGGGTTAAGGGAGAAAGACTGGTTGGAACTGGGGGTGCTGGGTAGAGTGACCAACTTGTCCAGCTTGGCAAGGATGTCCTCATTTTGGGGACTAAAAATCCCACACCCCTAGATGCTCCTCAGGCCTCAGCCATTGGAGCAGTGGATCACCCCAGTGCCAGGCTAGGAGTTCCAAAGCCGCACTGACATAACAAGCACACTATTTTTACTTAGACTGCATGTTTATTTAGGGGTGGCTCTGGGGGATACTGATGGATTTCTCCCCAAAGCCAACACACATGTTCTGCATTGCCAAATCGGAATGATTTAGCAGTCCAGTGCTTGGGTGGTGGAATCAGATCCGTCTGTGAAAACTGATGAGCCCAGAGATACTCTGGGGACTAAACACCCATTGTGCCTTGCCTTAGGGTGACTTTAAAAATGCTAGGTGAGAGCACACATGGGGAAGTTTTCTTTCCTGAAATTCTGTAGAAACTAGAGAAAAGAGCCAAATGGAGTGACCTTAGTTAGTGTCCTGCTTTGCCACTGATCAGTTGTGAGGTTTTGAGCTGTTCACTCAACCCTTGGAAATGTAGTTTCCTCATTTGTAAAGTGGCCATAGGGATGCTATGAAAATTGACTGAGATACTTGAAAGCCCCTGGCAGAGTGCCTAGTTCAATGCATATCTCTTTCTTCCCCCTCTTCTCAGTCTAAGTGTTCAGTCTGCAGGTGGGAGATTTGAACCAAAACAATAATTGTTCTTCAGATAAACCTCAGCAGTTAGAATATCCCCACCACACCACAGCGATGAATGGAGAGCTGAACATCTCAGGGGTCATTCCTAAATGTTGTCTGTCTGATTGCAAAAGATGTGATTTGCGAAGTGCTTTAAGGATATTCAGTATTAATTTAGTGCCATCTAAAACATCCTTGGATTCTAGACTCACTTTTTCAGCCAGTAAAACATGTGATTTCCCTCCTTCCTTCCTCTCTCCCTCCCCCCTGCCATCTCCCTCCTCCCCTTGCTCTTTCAAGCTTTCTATGTCTCCCTTTTGCTTTTTGGCCCGATCCACTTTTTCTTTACACTAGATTAATTTGCTTTACCATGCTGATCACTGCTCCAGCCTCCTATGTTGTTCTGTTTACTAGCTATGGGCTCCCAGGCTAGTTATTTGTAGACTCAATCTCCTTATCTATAAAAGAAAAGAAGGAAACCAGATAATTTATGAGGTCCCCTACAGCTCTGTATCCTGTAGTATGAGGAATACTGTTCTTTTATTTATTCAGCAGATATTTATTGAGCACTTACTAAGTACCAAGTGCAATGTAGTAATTAGGGCTACAGCGATAAACAAAACCACAAAGCCTCTGTTCTCATAGAACTTATATATCAGAGAGAGAGACAGGCAATAAATGAAACACAAATGAATGTGTAGCATATCAGGGGCAGTAAGTGCTGGGAAGGGAAATTAAATGGGATGAAATGTAAGGAATGACGGTGATGGTGGGATGTGGGAGTGCCCCGTGGTGCTACTTGAGAGGCAGTGGTCAGGAAAGCCTCTCTCCAGTAAGCCGACATGTGAGCAGAGACCTGCATGAGTGAGGAACAAGCCAGGTGGTTTTCTGCGGAACAGTGTTCTGAACAGAGAAAACAGTCAGTACAAACGTCCTGAAGTTGGACCATGTGCTCATTTGGAAGAAATATCAAAGGAGACCAGTGTGGCTCTGGATTGTGTGGAGCCAGAAAAGAGTAGTAAGAGATGAAGCACAGAATTATGAAAGGTAATAAGAATAACACACCATCGGTTCAGCATCTGTGTCCGGCACAGGTTTTCACGGGAACCCTAGAGGGGAGCATAGACCATCTAAGACTTATCTAATTTCTGGGTGCTGGCCTCTCACAGTCTCTCTTTACATGATGCTGTGTCTTTAACCTCATCCAGGGCTAAGGCACACAGTTCTCAGAGACCATTAGGCAGGGACACAGAGGCACTGAAGTCTGAGTGTCTGGCTTGTTATTCCTGGTACTCTCAGGCATGAGGGCTTGCCCCAGGCTCTACCTTTTACCATCTCCCTGCCTGGAATGGTCCTCAGAGGTGTGGAACACATGCACTGCGTTTAGTAAGAAGCTGGTGTTTTCCATCCCACTGAAAATGGGGCAGAGTGATAGAAAGCAAATCTTGAGGAAATGGAAGCCTCAATCTTGTTCATGTGTTCACGAAATCTCCCCAGTCTATCTGTCCCTTTCCACAGCTGAATTTGCCCTCAGCCTATCCCTCCCAGCACCCGTTTTTCCATTATGTAAGGGAAAAATAAAGAGCCTAGAAAATCTGACTGGGCACTTGCTGTGATAAGCTGAGAACCCCCAATTCAACCTTATCTATCAAGGCACAAAGAACTATGGCTATGGCTTCCCGGGTCCTTGCAATCTCAAGCCACTATTGGTCAGAGCCGGCTGTGAAGATATTGATAGAATATTTCTTCTCGTGTTATTGACCACCTCCTTCTTATACTCCAAGGTCTACTGGAGTCTGAGACTAGCCACTCTGGCCCCATTGAATTAGAAACTTTCCCTAACCGTTCCATGTTTTGGAACTTTTTGTGTTCAGAAAGAAGATACTAATGACACATTTTTGAGTGGCTGTAAAATTCTAGAAACAGTGCCAGGTGCATTTTACACAAATCGTGTCCTTCAGCCCCGGCGCTAGACTGGGGTGGTGGACGTGATGAGCCCACTTTCCAGGTGAGGCCAGGGAGGTGCAGGTGAAGCAGCTACAGTCATAAAGTGAATAAGTGAGGGGAATTTTCCCTTTTGTTGCCTCCTTGTTTTTCTTCTAAACATGATCAACCTTTGCTCTAATGAAGGGTGGCTCCTTGACCTAATCCACTTTCTCTTCAAATGCCAGCTGGATTGGAATTGAGGTTTGGGGAAAGGTGTAGTGGAGCAGAACTTTGTTTTAGACGATGGTCTTTAAATAAGATGAACTAAGCTTGGCCACTGGAGGAAGAAATGGCAACCCACTCCAGTATTCTTGCCTGGAGAATCCCATGGACAGAGGAACCTGGCAGGCTACAGTCCATAGGGTCTCAAAGAGTTGGACACGACTGAAGTGACTTAACACTGCAGCATGAGCTTGGCCACACACCTAAGCTGAACATCCCCCAGCCAACGCAGAAAAAGAGTTGTGTGATTCTTCAAACAGTTCAGGGCCACCATATGTGCTTCTACTTCCTAACCTTGCAAGACATCTCTGGGAGCTGCAGGACTCACACAGGGCACTCAGTTCTTTTTCTTCTCTTAGTTTCACCATATCCCTGAGCAGTTGGTCTTCCTACTGCTTTTCTTGCAGAGCTGAGGGAGTCTACACAAGGGATGTGATTGCTCTGTTCACATAGCCATGGAGGTGGCCTTTGATTTTTGGTTCTCAAGCACCCAGGTAATTTAAAAGCCAACACTTTCTCCTATGGAATTTCAGCTGAACTGGCACTTTTCTGGTGAAGTGTGAGTTAAGTGAGCCCTGCTGTTTCAGAGATCGGCTCACTGAATTGCTCTCCCTGGCCTCTTC
>NW_011495076.1:643555-659708 GCF_000754665.1 Bison bison bison
GCATCTGCTTGCTGAGAGCTCAGCTGGTGTCATCACCGTCCTCCTGGATCCATCAGCACTCACTGACAAACAAGGAAACTGGATCCATGTTGGACATGAGCTTTGCTCAGTTATGTAGTTTGTCTCTCTGTAATCCCTCTGGTATTGACAAATAGAACGCAGGGACGCAGGCGGCAGTGACAGCTCCTGCAGACAGCACGTATTAGCGTCAGCATTATCGTCCTTGGCCCTGACAGCCTGGGCACTAGAGAGAGGATTAAGCGATTAGTACTGTGTATGTTACAACCATCTTTTTATTCCTTGTGACTTTTCGGTTTTGCTCACTTCATAAAGATGTAAAAGCGGGCTCTGAGTAAAAACAGATGCATTTATATATTTTTCAGGTCTGATGGGTAGCATATGTCTTGGATATTTGGGCAATGTTGAGACATTATCAAGTTTCTCCGTGTACTGAGCAAATTCTCTGCCTTTGTGGCAAATATAGGCTTAAAGGGAACTGTGAGGTACATTACATGTATTTAGGAAATAAAGATCTGTTTGAATCTCTGACATTGCATTTGATGGGTTGGTGTATATAGATAATCATTTAAAGGAATTTGTTCCCTGAAACTTTAGTAAAAGTTAGGGATAAACAATCTCATGGGATTTTGCCCCTGAGATGGGATTGATATAAGTGAAGTGAAGTGAAGTTGCTCAGTCTTGTCCGACTCTTTGTGACCCCACGGACTGTAGCCCACCAGGCTCCTCAGCCCGTGGGATTTTCCAGGCATGAATACTGGAGTGGGTTGCCCTTTCCTTCTCCAGGGGATCTTCCTGACCCAGGGATCGAACCCAGGTTTCCTGCATTGTAGGCAGACGCTTTACTGTCTGAGCTACCAGGGAAGCCCAGGATTAATATAACTGTTATATATAATTTCTTTTGCATTTATTTTTGATTTGGCCAATTCTCTGGAATAGTCATTCATAAAAGTGGCCCAAAGGAATGTCCACCGTATCTCTCAACATCAATTTTATAAGTGATAGCATGTTACACATTTCTAGGGTAGGAAAGTCTATTAAAGTCATTATAAACTAGGGCCTTTGGTCTTTATCATACTGTGCGATTTTTAGATTGTAAAATGCTGACCTCTTATATTCTATATTTTCTTTTCTTTTAATTTATTTATTCATTCATTGTTTGTTTGTTTGTTTTACTGAGCATGTCCTATGTGGAAGAGGCAGAAATCTATAACAATCTAAAATATGTGTTCTTTGCTCCCCGAAAGTCTGCTGAGCTGTCAAGGACAGTTTATGACTATGTGCCAATGAGCTCTGGCAACAAGGAGTGGAGCGGACTTACCGTCAGGGTGAGTCAGTGAGGATGCAGAAGGCAGACAAGACTTTACAGAGCAGGGGATAAGATGGCCCTCAGAAAAGGAAAGGCGTGCAGGAGAGAAGGGTGTGGCCCCTGCGGGGGTAGGAACGTAATTAGTGGTTCATATTTGGAGTTCGGATAAGACTGGAAAAGGAGATTGGAGCAGACTGTGTTGGACCCAAATTGTCACATTTTGGGAGTTTGGAGCTTATCCCCCTAGAAATAGGGAGCTTCTGATGTGAATGAGGATGATGTTTGATAGGTGTTCTTAGGACAGATTGTTGGCAGGTAGGATGAAAGAAGTGCTAAGGAAACCAGACAGGTGACCAGAATGCAGGAATCAAGGGGTACAGCCAGGAGGCCCAGATCCCGTTACCACAGAAGCGAGTGGGAGGCGATTCTCAGAGGAGGAAGTACCTATGCTGAATTATTGGAAGTTGGAGTAAGAGCCAACCTTTTTTTGGGGGGCCCCATGTGGAATCTTAGTTCCCTGACCAGGGATTGAACCTGTGCCCTCTGCTTCCTGGACTGCCAGGAAATTACCCGAGCCAATGCCTGTGTGCTGGCCAAACTGCTAAGTAATTTGCATGTATTTAATCTTTACAGAACTTCTGTTATGTAGGAATTCTCATTAGTCCCATTTTTGGATGAGGAAATCGAGGCTTAGAGGGGTCAAGTAACTTGATTAATGTCATATTGTAGGAAGAGGAGAGCCAAAATTTGAACCTGCCCTCCAAACTCCTAATCATAATGCCTGACTGTGGAAGGGATGGAGAGCAGAGGGAGAAGGGGAAAAAAACGTTTAAAAAATATTGGAAATGTAACATTTCAAAAGAATTTTATTAGTATAATCATATTATTATTAGCCTGGAAAAATAGCTAGCTTGAAATAGAAATGAATAAATCAAATTTTCATATTAAAAAAAAGATACTCTATAAAGTGAAAGAGAAGTTCATCCAAAATATCCTGTCTTAAAATAGATGCAAAATTCAGAAACGCAATGCATGCTGTTTATCTTAATCCTCTTTATTTACATGTTCTCATACACAGAGCCCTGTACACTATGAGGCTGCCCATGAGTACACATGTGTATAAATGTCACCCGGGGACCCAAACGAATTTAACCTTGGTTCAAGCTTGAAGGAGAAAATGGCTGTAGTTTCAACTTTTAAAAAATTATCTGTTTATTTCCCTTTCTCTGTCGATAACTCCTGGTTGTAATGCTGAAATCTTATAAATACAGCACAGTTAACTCACAAAATGAGCTTAGTGTTCTCCGGGCAGCGCAAGTTGAACAACACATAATTTGGCACAATTTGGTGGGCCTGAGTTTAAGACAAATACGAGACTGAGAGAGCACAGAGGCTTTATTATTTCTAAGTGAGTTCATGCAGTGTACATGGGTGGAACCGATCAGAAACCCCCACACGGCCCTCTGCCACATCCAAGCATTCAGTTCTCGTGCTTTCATAAGTGTCGTATTCATGGCACAGGGTTCCTTCTTCCCAAATAGGAATGCTGTTGTTTTAAATGACCATCTGTGCTTTTGGCAGAATAGTGAATGCCATCTCCTTTTGCCCTCTTCGGGCCCTGTTGGTGTCACAGGGAGGTTGGAAGGGCAGTGGAACACACAAGGCAGAGTGTTTTTTCTACACTCAGAGTGGTTTTCTACAGTCTTATGAAAGGGGTGGCAGAGGGGAAGTGCTCTATAGAGCTGCTAAATGGGGGCTTCCTTACCCATTCAGAGTGTTTTACATCACATTTACAAATGGAAGTTCAGTTCAGTTCAGTTCAGTTCAGTCGCTCAGTCGTGTCTGACTCTTTATGACCCCATGAACCGCAGCACGCCAGGGCTCCCTGTCCATCACCAACTCCTGGAGTCCACCCAAACCCATGTCCATTGAGTTGGTGATGCCTTCCAATCATCTCATCCTCTGTCATCCCCTTCTCCTCCTGCCCTCAATCTTTCCCAGCATCAGAGTCTTTTCAAATGAGTCAACTCTTCACATCAGGTGGCCAAAGTATCGGAGTTTCAGCTTCAACATCAGTCCTTCCAATGAACACCCAGAACTGATCTCCTTTAGGATGGACTGGTTGGATCGCCTTGCAGTCCAAGGGAACTCTCAAGAGTCTTCTCCAACACCACAGTTCAAAAGGATTGATTCTTCTGCACTCAGCTTTCTTTATAGTCCAACTCTCACATCCATACATGACCACTGGAAGAGAAGGATATTAATGCAGATTTGCTTGAATCCTTAAGAAAAAGGAAGAGAAAGAAAACGAAGATTTGTCAGGCACCTATGGAGGAGACCTGGGTTTGATCCCTGGGTTGGGAAGATCCCCTGGAGGAGGGCATGACTACCCACTCCAGTATTCTTGGCTGGAGAATCCCATGGACAGAGGAGCCTGGTGGGTTATAGTCCTCGGGGTCGCAAAGAGTGGGACCTGACTGAGGGACTAACACTCTCACTTTTCACTATATTGTATAGCTCAGGTGGCCATATACCAAATCTGAGATTTTACCTACCGGTTTAGGGTGAAAGTGAAAAGTGAAAGTGAAGTCGCTCAGTCGTGCCCGACCCTTTGCGACAGGGTCAGTAGCCTGCACCAAGCTCTTCCGTCCATGGGATTTTCTAGGCAAGAGTACTGGAGTGGGTTGCTGTTTTGAACTGGAAAACGTCTCACTTTCAGAGGCGTCCTGGTTCAGACAATAAATCTCATCATTGTCCTATGCATAATCTGAACAAGAGCCCTTTTTAGGGAAAAATCTCATTCTTCCTGCTGTCCACCTCTGGAAACTGAGTCACTGAGAGGTTAAGTAGTTCAACACATGCAACTTAACATGGAAATTTGACAAGAAATTCTTTCTGCTTCATCATGGTACCTCCCAAACAGCATTTTATCAATGCCAAACAATGGTACTCATCCACCAATGGGGCAAATTAATTTATTTTCAAAGCTATTTGAAAGGGCAGCATGTTCTTTCTATTGTTTTCCAGTGACGGGGAGTTGGATTTATCCCATCCTCTCTTACATTGTCCTCTTGAGACCAGGGATAAAATTTGAAGGATTAAATGAGGAATTGATGATCACAGTTAAATGGACTGTGGGTTCATGGACTACAAGAAAGGTAACAGATCTGTACAGGAATTAGACCCAGAACAGCTTTTTCTCCAACTGTGAAGACAGTTCAGTTCAGTTCAGTTGCTCAATCCAGTTCAGTTGCTCAGTCGTGTCTGACTCTTTGCAACCCCATGGACTGCAGCATGCCAGGCTTCCCTGTCCATCACCAACTCCCTAAGTTTATTCAAACTCATGTCCATCGAGTCGGTGATGCCATCCAGCCATCTCATCTTCTGTCATCCCCTTCTCCTCCCGCCTTCAATCTTTCCCAGCATCAGGATCTTTTCCAATGAGTCAGTTCTTTGCATCAGGTGGCCAAATTGTTGGAGTTTCAGCTTCAACATCAGTCCTTTCAATGAACACTCAGCACTGATCTCCTTTAGGATGGACTGGTTGGATCTCCTTTCAGTCCAAGGGACTCTCAAGAGTCTTCTCCAACACCACAGTTCAAAGGCATAAATTCTTTGGCACTCAGCTTTCTTTATAATTCAACTCTCACATCCATACATGACTACTGGAAAAACCATAGCTTTGACGAGATGGACCTTTGTTGGCAAAGCAATATCTCTGCTTGTTAATATGCTGTCTATGTTGGTCATAGCTTTTCTTTCAAGGAGCAAGCATCTTTTAATTTCATGGCTTCAGTCACCATCTGCAGTCATTTTGGAGCCTAAAAAAATAATGTGTCACTGTTTCCATTGTTTCCCCATCTATTTGCCATGAAATGATGGGACTGGATGCCATGATCTTAGTTTTTCAAATGTGAAGTCAGAGGCTGAACAAACCCAAATTCCAGAGGCCCGAATCCAGGAAGTGAGTATTTATAGCATTATATTTTCACACTTTTGTGTTGATAAGTAATAAAGTGCCTTTTAGCCACTGCATGTTTGATTGATCTTAACCAGTCACAGCTAAGAGATAGTTTTGGACCTTTTGAATAAGCTCTCACTACAGGAAGTAGTGCAGAGAACAAAGAGTTCTGAAAAGGGGATCCAGAAACCTTGAGTCTTCCTCCACCTTGTAGTTAACTATCCATATGAGCTTGTACTGGCTTTCCTGGTGGTTTAGTTGGCAAAGAATCCACCTGCAATGTAGGAGACCTGGGTTCAATCCCTGAGTTGGGAAGATCCCCTGTACAAAGGCATGGCAACCCACTCCAGTATTCTTGCCTGGAGAATCCCCATGGACAGAGGAGCCTGGCAGGCTCAAGTCCATGGGGTCGCAAAGAGTTGGACATGACCGAGTGACTAAGCACACGTGAGCTTGTGCAAATCAGTAGATCTTGCTGGGATTCTGTTTTTTAGGAGTAAGAAAAAAGAAAAAAAAAGAAAATGAAGACATTAATTGATAAGGAGTCCAAGTCTCCAGGGGGTCCTGATTACTGCTAGTTTTTGTAAATACAGCTTTCTTAGAACACAGCCACACCCATTGTTTACACGTTCTGGTTTTTCAGCTACAATACCAGAACTGAATAGTTACAAAAAAGACTATAAGACTGCAAAGCATAAAATACTCACTGTTTTGACCCTTTATAGAAAAATCTTGTCTAATCTTGAATTAAATGATTTCTGAGGACACTTTCACTTTTTGTCTCTAACCACAAGAAAAAAGATAAAGAGAGTCAGGGAAGATGAAGTCAGAGTTATAAATCTGAGTCCAAAAACCAGAAAGCAACTTACCAACAATCCACAAGGCAGTTGTCCTAACAGGGACAAATTGCATCGCCCCCTGCTGGCCAGGAGGTCCTTTTGCTGTAACGGTAGGCCCAAGAACTATAAGAAAGTAACAAATCTGTCCTGGAATCAGACCCTCAGACCCATTTTCAACACGGAAATCTCTGCCAGTCAGTAAGGAAGTTTCCGCTTGCTCCTGATGCCTTTGAATTCATAAAGCACATGCTTCATGTAGGGAAACTAGGGGAATTTGGATCTTCAAGCTAGAGTGTAAAGCTCCTTTGGAGAGAAGTAAAACCAAGAGAGGACAGGAAAAGCTTGCTTGAAAGAACTTAATCATGGTGAATGAAGCCAAAGCTAATGAACAGTGCTGGATGGGCTCTCATGGCCTCAGACAGTAGGTGAGGATGGTTATTGTTGTGATTGCATTAAATCATACTAATCCCAATGCCAAAAGCCACTTTGAATGATGAAGTGAAGTGGCCTGCAATGGCGACCAGAAGGCTCTCTGTTCTATCCCGGTTGGGCAGGGCTGCTGTCAGCCCTCTCAGGCAAGCTCTGCATCCTGTCTTAGGGGCCCAACTCTGCCTTCAGAGGAGACTTGCAGACTGGCAGATTTCAGTTTGGTTTGGAGTTTTGTTGTGTGTTTCTTGGCAGGAGGGGACCATCCTCCATCCATGGAGAGCCCCGGATTAATGGCTGAAGTAACACCTACTGGCAGGACCAGCCTCTCTGCTATTGACTCAGGACTCTGCTTGACTCACAGCCTCACTTAGTTTTGCTGGCTGTTTGAGGTTCCTGCTCTAAAGTCTGCCTGTTTCATGATGTGAAAAACACGCTGAAGAGTACATGTTCCTTCTTTCCCAGAGTGGAACATGGGCTCCCTCACGGGCAAACCTTGGGGGACTCAAGAGGAAGTTGTTTTGTGCTATAGTGAATCCCAAGCCAAAAATAAATTAGCTTTAGCATACATAGTCTTAACTTGTTTGCTTTCTTTCTTAAATTTCCTTAAACTTCTACTCATAATCTTGGGGAATGGTTGAGATAAAGTCCCAATAACCTAAACCCATATGAAGGCTTAGGTTTTTCCTTTTGCCTCCAGTGAATTGAGGTGAAAATTGCCACAGTTTTGGTGTGTTTTCTTCTCCTCTGTGATAAATCCTTCTAGCAACAAGGGGGGATATGAAAATATATGGCGACATGTTTGTTTACTTACATTTTTTCACCCTTTCTCTGAACCCAAATTGTGCCCAAAAGTGCTATTTTTTTTCTACTTGGTAGAAGGGTGGAGATTTTTATTTCCTTAATCTCTCTCTCAGGAATATAAGAAATCAAAATATCTTCTGTAAAGTTTTTAAATGGGCTAATTTAACTTGGAGCTTGCCTTTGCTACATATAAAACATTTATTTATATCATGGGTGGACATTGAGTAATGTGAATTTTCTTCATTTTTGAAGGGTACAATACACAAACCAAAGGGATGGTGAGGCATCTGTTGAATTGCCTTAGTTGCCCCATTAAAATGATGCTAAAAAACTAGAAGAAATAAGAATGAAAAATGAACCAAATTTCAGGAAAACTAAACAAGAAGTTCCTATGCAAAAGGCATGGAAAAAGGAACTGCTGAGCAGTTCTGCATGTCTGTATATATGCACATGTCTTTATGTGTCTGTGTGCACACTCTCTCTCTCACACACACACATGAACTCTCATGCAGTGGGGTGAGATGTGTGGGAAATCTGACTGTTCCGGGAGTGCAAGTGTAAGGAGAGAGGATTCTGGGATTTCGGATACTGGGGCAGGAATAGATTTCATATCTGCCAGTGTATCGGATGGCCTGTGTAAGAGGAAAAACCCTTGCCTCTGAGCTTCTAGGCAGGAAATCTGACCCGATCTCCATCTTTTCTTCTTAAGGGAGAATCCAAAGTTTGGAGCATATAAGAAAAATGAAATGATGGATCTCTGAGAAGAAGGCAATGAGATTCAGCCTAAAGGCCAACCCCTCCCAATCATCTCTTACCTCTTGGCCAGGAACAATTAGCACAGAATGTGCTCTGGGTTTCCAAAGGAAACCTTGCCAGAGAGTCACTTAACTGCCCCAGTTGGGGGTGGGAGTAAGGGGATTTCTTATTTCTGCAACAATTTAATTCAAGTGAATTTTTCCTTTTGTGGGTCACCTTAAAGCCAGGATCTTGAAGATGTCAAAACCACCTGCTAAAGTTCATTTTTTTCCAAGTTACTAGACCTCAAAGACAGAGATTTATTTTCATCTCAATTTCTCACACTCCATGAGTGGCAGTTGTATACAGACTATGGGAATTTCTGTGGAATTACCATCCTGGGAGAAGAATCTAGCTGGAGTGGTGACCTTGGAATTGGAATTCATTTCAAAATTGACACTCCAGAGAAACTTTCCATATGTCCCTCCTCCTGGGGACAGTGCACACTTCTAGAACTCTCAGAAACACTAATTGATAGCAGTGTCTGACAAACGGTAGCTTTGCACCAAAACATGTAGCTGTGACTTTTCTTTTTGCTGGTTGTGGTTGTAATGTTGAACCTCCCAGGCACGTGGCAAAGTCTTACTTCTTATGTATGTGAGTCAAGAAACTTCATTAAGCTGATATTGACTGAAAGAACTGAAAATTAAAGACTTTGTTTACACAAGGAGATGGTCAATACATATTTATTTGATAGAATATTTTTGCTTTTGAATAGAAGTTGAAGATTTTACAGGGAGGTATTGCTTTAAGAGAAACAATGTGACTTGCAGCTGTGTCCACTCTGTTTAGTTGGCTGTTTAACCTTGAGCAGTATATTATCGAGTAGACATTTTTTAAAAAGATAGAACCCAGTGTTGGTGAGAGGTTGAGAAATGGACATATTCCTACATTGCCAGCAAGAATATAAATGGTAACGGATTTTTAAATAAAATTATTTGTATACTGTGGTTCAGTAATGCTTCTTTTAATAATTTATCCTAAAAAAGGACATAAACAGTAACATATATAACGGTATATATACAAGGATTTTGAATGAAAGCTTTGAAGATAACAAAATTTCTGAAAGAAGAAAATGGTTAAATAAATTATGACATATATGGTCTGCAGACATAAAAATCATTTTTGAAAACTTTTTAGAGACATAGAGAATAATATTTTTCAAGTATAATATTAAGTTTAAAAGGCAGGAAATGAAGTGAATTAATGAAATAATTTTGGTAAATAATATATGTATAGGAAAAATATTAGATGTACATAATCACTGATACATTTTGGTTTATATCTGGTTTATATTATAAAAACTTTTTATCTTGTATTGGGCTACAGCCAATGAACAATGTTGTAATAGTTTCAGGTGAACAGTGAAGGGACTCAGCCACACACACACATGCATCCATTCTCCCCCAAAATCTCCCACCAGGCTGCCATGTAACAGTGAGCAGAGTTCACTGTGCTACCTAGTAGGTCCTTGTTGGTTATCCATTCTAAATAAAGCAGTGTGTACAAGTCAATCCCAAACTCCCTAACTATACCTTCCCACTATCCTTGACACTCTCTGCCTGCCTGTGTCCGTGCAACCATAAATTTATTCTCTTAGTCTGTGAGTATGTTTCTGTTTTGTAAGTAAACTCTAAGTGATATTTTTTAAATGATGCAAGTTTCAGCCTCCTGACATCTCTAATGACCAAGCAATATCTCCAGTATATTCCAGGGCACCCCGCCTCCTTTCCTGCTCTCCTCAGCCCCTATACAGCCTACCCTCCAACATATGAACTTCTCTTTTTTCTTTGAATACACTAAGTCCCAACCCCCCTCCTATGTCTTTATCCGTGTTCTTCCCTCTGCCAGGAATATCCTTGTCCCCTTTTCTGGATGGAAGACTGTTAAGCCTTCAGAATAAAACTGATCATAATAAAGGTCACATTTGTTAGATACTTACCTAGCCCAAGCACTTTATATACATCATCTTGCATAATTCCCAGAACAACTGTATGAAGTTAGTGTATGTATGAGTATTAGTTACTCAGTTGTGTCCAACTCTGTGATCCCATGGACTGTAGCCTCCCAGGCTCCTCTGTCCTTGAAATTCTCCAGGCAAGAATACTGCAGTAGGTAGCCATTCCCTTCTCCAGGGGATCTCCCCAGCCCAGGGATCAAACCTGGATCTCCTGCATTGTAGAATATTCTTTACCATCTGAGCCACCAGGCAAGCCCTTGATGAAATTAGAACTACTTTTAATTCTCACATTATAGACTGAGGCTTAGAGAGGTTAAGTCACTATAGTGGGTTGATTCCCAAATGGCCCACAATGGTCTCCACTTCCTGATATTCATACCACTTGAATATGGCCTGGTCTAGTGACATACTTCTAACCAATAGAATATGGCACAAATAATGAGATGTCAATTCTGCTATTATAAAGATGTTTAACTTCTGTCTTGTTAGCAGATTCTCTTCCTCACAGGTTTTGATAAATTAAGTTGCCATGTTGGGAATGTTCAGTTGGCCAGGGACTGGCAGAACCTCCAACCAAAAAATCCAACTAGAAATTGACACTCAGTCCAGTAATTCAAAAGGAACTGAATCCTCAGCAACTATGTAACTGAGCTTGGAAGCAAATTCTTTCCCAGATGATCTTTCAGATGAAACCACTGCCCTGCCTAATAACTGAACTGCAGCTTTGTGAGAGACCCTGAAACAAAAGACCCTTCTAAGTTATGTTCAGATTCTTGATCCACAGAAACAGTGAGATAATAAATATTTGTTGTTTTAAGGCACTAAGGTTTTGATAATTTGTTATGCAACAAAGGTAACTAAATACAGTCATATTCTTAAGATACTGGGTCTTAGAAATCCATGCCTGGCTGAGTCCAGAACATATGCTATTGTTCACTTCTCTGCTAGCTCTGAATATACCTTCATTAGGAAATTTTTCTACTATAAGTATAATTAGCTCTGTTTGTGATTTTTATTATTATTAATACTTATATTTAAGCTCTTTCCATATTAAATTGTAATTTTCTGTTTATTTATCTGTTAGACACTAGACAGTTCAGGGTCATGAATACAGATTTATTTCTATAACTCTGGTACCTCACTCAGTCCTGATACATAGATTCTTTGAAAATGTATATATTGAACTGATAAATTATTACTTTGTAAGACAATGTAAATCAACCAACAATTCACTTCTGATGATATTTATTGATGTCTGTCATATGTCAGCCACTGGACAACATGTCAGGGCTCAAGCATGAACAAATCACTGTTACCTATATACAGCTGCTAGCATCTAAAGGTGACTGGCATATGAAAAAGAAAGACAACACAGAGCAGTAAGCAGTATCAGAGAGGTGTTAAGTTGAACCACATAAAATGACCATCTTTGTATGTCAGAAAAAATTGAATATGGACAATGTCATATGATTCGACCTATCAGAGATTATGCTATCAGAACATAAGGTGGAATAATTAGTGGATCTGACATTGTCTTGACCTTTAATTCTAAGGCTTGGAAAAATGACAAAGATAACTGAATTCTTAGCAAACAGTAGGTTATCCTTTGAGTAGATAAACCCAAGAAGACATTACGTTGTAAGCAAACAGAATGACTGGTATACTAACAGAGGTGGGAGTAAATGAGGATAAGGTTTTAGACTGCTAAATTCAGAGGAACAGATTTTCTTTTTCAACACCACACTTCTGTAAGTTAGTTGCTATGAAAATAAATTGTGAAAGAAATTATCCTGTGAAATTTCAATTCAAGTAATCAGTTCAGTTCAGTCGCTCAGTCGTGTCCGACTCTTTGTGATCCCATGAATCGCAGCACGCCAGGCCTCACTGTCCATCACCAATTCCCAGAGTCTATTCAAACTCATATCCATCTAGTTGGTGATACAATCCAGCCATCTCATCCTCTGTCATCCCCTTCTCCTCCTGCCCCCAATCCCTCCCAGCATCAGAGTCTTTTCCAATGAGTCAACTCTTCGCATGAGGTGGCCAAAGTACTGGAGTTTCAGCTTTAGCATCAGTCCTTCCAATGAACACCCAGGACTGATCTCCTTTAGGATGGACTGGTTGGATCTCCTTGAAGTCCAAGGGACTCTCAAGAGTCTTCTCCAACACCACAGTTCAAAAGCATCAATTCTTTAGCGCTCAGCTTTCTTCACAGTCCAAGTCTCACATCCATACATAGCCTTGACTAGACAGACCTTTTTTGGCAAAGTAATATCTCTGCTTTTTAATATGCTGTCTAGGTTGGTCATAACTTTCGTTCCAAGGAGTAAGTGTCTTTTAATTTCATGGCTACAGTCACCATCTGCAGTGATTTTGGAGCCCCCAAAAATAAAGTCTGATGCTATTTCCACTGTCTCCCCATCTATTTCCCATGAAGTGACTGGACCAGATGCTATGATCTTCATTTTCTGAATGTTGAGCTTTAAGCCAACTTTTTCATTCTCCTCTTTCACTTTCATCAAGAGACTTTTTAGTTCCTCTTCACTTTCTGCCAATCTACCTAATAGCAAAATACATGTGCCAGGTATATTAATTATCTCATTTTATATTTACCCATAATGACATTATTATCTTACAATTTCTGTAAGTCAGGAATCCAGGCACCTCTTAGCTGGATCCTCTTAGCTCAGGATCTCTCACAAAGTTGCAATCAAGGTGGCAGCCATGGCTGCCCTGCTTCTAAGGTTTGACTGGAGCATGACCCACTTCCAGGCTCACTGGTGTGGCTGATGAACTGAGGGCCTCAACTCCTCAATGGCTTTTGAACAAGGGCCACTCCTAATCCTGGCCATGCAGGTGTCTCCAAAGGGCCATGCACGTCATGGCCACTGAATTTTACCAGAGCAACAAGTGAGAAAGCAAAAGAGGGCACACAAGATGCAAGTCACTGTCTTTCACGACCCCACATTGGAAATAACCTCCAGTACCTTAGAACGCAGCCATCCTTCTAGAGGTAATGAACTGAAGGGGAGGTTATTAGAATGGATTCTAACCCAGTGTAACTGGTCTTTATAAGGGAAAATTTGGACACAGGGAGACACACAGAGGGAAGATGACATAAAGAAGCAGGGAGAACCTCATGTGAACATAAAAATGGTCACTGATCAGCCCAGGCAAGAGGCCTAGGACAGATGTTCCCCTCTCAGCCCTCTGAAGGAACCAAACTTGCCAACACCTTGATTTGGGATTTCTAGCCTCAGAACTCGGAGAAGGCAATGGCACCCCACTCCAGTACTCTTGCCTGGAAAATCCCATGGATGGAGGAGCCTGGTAGGCTGCAGTCCATGGGGTCGCTAGAAGTCGGACACGACTGAGCGACTTCACTTTCACTTTTCACTTTCATGCAATGGAGAAGGAAATGGCAACCGACTCCAGTGTTCTTGCCTGGAGAATCCCAGGGATGGGAGAGCCTGGTGGGCTGCCATCTATGGGGTCGCACAGAGTCGGACACTAGTGAAGCGACTTAACAGCAGCAGCAGCCTCAGAACTCTGAGACAATAAATTCTTGTTGCTTAAGCCACCCAGTCTGTGGCACTTTGTTACAGGAGTGCTAGGGAACTTATGTAAGTGGTGAACAAAATGGATAGGTTTCCTGCAGTCAGAGAGCTTTCAGTCCAAGGGCAGAGATATGTGTTAAACAAATGACAAAATATGTAATTGAAAACTGAAAGACATGTTCTTAAAAAAGGAAAAAAGGCCCTACGAACACATAAGAACCCAACTTAGCTCACTGAGTGTGATATCTACCCACTCAGATATCAAGAACAAGCAGATAATAAGGAGGTAAAAATTTGCATTAATCTAGCATAGATTCCTAGATGAATGTGGATAAAACTTGCTCAGGAAAATTCCAGCAGTGAAGAATTTAAACATTGGATCCATTGGGCAGCTAAGCATTTCAAAGGAAGGATGGAAATCCCATTTCCTGAGCAATTTCAGATAGCACAGCGGAAAACACTCCAAAATCAATTCTAGGGAGCCTTGGGACTTCCCTGGTGGTCCAGTGGTTAAGACTCCATGCTTCCACTGCAGGGGGCACAGGTTCTATCCCTGGTCAAGAACTAAGATTCTACAGCCAAGTGGTATGGCCAAAAAAAGAAGAAACAAACAACAAAACAAAACACAAATAGGGAGCCTTTCTCTGGCCAGTACTTTTCATCTGTGTCTCTTTCATTTCTTTTGCTTGCAGTTTTCTAATTGCATCTCAAGTTATGGCCTGATAGTCAAAGGGGCTCTAATGCCTCCTTTGTGTAGTCACAGCACTTTGCCCTTTATAAAAGGAATTATGCAAGGCTAATAAATTAGGATAACCCTCAAATAAAATAAAGTGACATTTAAAACAAAATCATTTAGGACTGTTCACCTTCTGAAGGAGGAAAAACTGTTAAGAAATTGAGTCTTGAGATGAACTTGGTGTTTGGCAACCTAAGAGGCTCTTTTCCAATGTAACATTACTCGGCAGCCCAAAGGTTTTAAAACAGAAGCCATTCCTTTACAAGTTTTCAGAAACCATTTGGATTATCTAGTCGAAAAATCACAGGGTTGATAGTTGATTCGGCTGGCATATGAGTCATCTTGTATATATCCAGGCTGTTTTAACTCAACACCTCAAATCTTAGATACTCAGATTTCAGCTGAATTGACCTTCAAAATCTGGGAAATGTGTCAGATGGTTTTAGCACGCCAAAAGACTCGCTTTTGTTTTCCTACACAACCTCCCAATGGATAAAGTTTAGAAGCGCGGATGGTCTCTTTGCCAAGCAGGTCTGTGTCACTGAGATCCAATTTGTCAGTGACATTAGGTTGTCCAGACATAAGCGTCAGGCGAGACTACTGCCAAGGTCATGCTAGACAAGGGCAGCCAAGTAGGAACAAGCATCACCCTCCCTCATTTTGAAACACAGAGGTCTCAGCCTGAGCCGCAAGGCAAGGAGAAAAGTTCTGATTCCAAATCTTTTACTTTTCTGCACCCAGTGCTTCTCTGCTATGCTGTATTCACCTGAATTTACTCCCTCTTCTCTATCCACTGTCCCAGGGCTTCCAGGTGACTCAGTGGTAAAGAATCTGCTTGCCAGTGCAGGAGATGTAGAAGATGTGTGTTCTATTCCCTGGGTCAGAAAGATGCCATGGGGGAGGAAATGACAACCCAGTCCAGTATTCCTGCCTGGGAGATCCCATAGACAGAGGAGCCTGGCGGCTACGATCCATGGGGTCTCAAAGAGTAGGACCTAAGTTAGCAATTGTTCACTGTCATAGCAGCCATTCTTTCGCCTTTATAACTCTCCATTTGGGGTCCATCATTGACCTTGAAGGCCTGGAACCTTGTTCATGTTTGAACTTGTTTTACACATTCTCATTCAGATTATCTGAGTGATTCTCTCATGCCTGCTGCTGCAAGGATGCCATCTATGTCCAGGAAAGGGCATATCAACACTGGTTGGGAAACATTGCTGCTGTGATGGGCCCAGTGAGGTGCCCAGTCACTGATTCCAGCCAGCCTTGTCCCAATATCTGATTATTAAGGATTGTAACAGAGGGGCCCATCTGGGAAAAGGGCTCAGGTTCTCTCTTGGATCTGGTTAGTACAGGTTTGAGAAGAGCTCAGTGGTGGCCAAGAGGGCCATGGTCTCATTACTCTATTGGTGTGCTTAGAGATGATGTCCCACTGCTGGTGTTTAAATGAAGTCTGAGCCCTATCTCTCTGTCTTGAACAATGACAAAAAACAGTGTGAAATCTGAGAGGTAAAGCTTGCTTGGGGCAGAATGACAGCACATGATAATGGTCTGCTTATATATTTGCTGTAAAATTCCACTTGAATGGATGTGTTTGTTCTTATTCTTTCTCCTTTACACTCACACACACAAGGCACTATGCACACTGTCAGTGTTAAGGTGAGATGAGGGAGACATTGGGCTGATTGCTCTGGTTGGGGAGGCTACAGGCTTTTACCTAGTGTCAGAGGCAGGGGGAGCCCCCCCGT